>NC_047104.1:53322803-53655660 GCF_902500255.1 Thalassophryne amazonica
AGGTGCCTTTTGTCAAATTCCAAGCAGGTTGCCATGTGCCTTTTACTAAGGACTGGCTTCTATCTGACCACTCTACCATACAGGCCTGATTGGTGGATTGCTGCAGAGATGGTTGTTCTTCTGGAAGGTTCTCCTCTTTCCACAGAGGAATGCTGGAGCTCTGACAGACTGACCATTGGGTTCTTGGTCACCTCCCTGACTAAGTTCTTTCTACAACTGATCACTCAGTTTTGACGAGCGCTCAGTCCTGGTAGATCCAACCTTCTTCCATTTATGGATGATGGAGGCCACTGTACTCAGTGGGACCTCAGCGGGATTTGTTCCTCGAGACAATCCTGCCTCAGAGGTCTACAGAAAATTCCTTTGACTTCATGCCTGGTTTGTGCTCTGAAATGTACTGTCAACTGTGGGACCTTATATGTAGACAGGTGTGTGCCTTTTCAAACCAGGTCCAGTCAACTGACTTTACCCCAGGTGGACTCTCATTAAGCTGTAGAAATATCTCAAGGATGATCAGTGGAAACAGTATGCACCTGAGCTCAGTTTTGAGCTTCATGGCAAACACTGTGAATACTTATGTACATGTGATTTCTTGTTATTATTATTATTATTATTATTATTATTTGCAAAAAATATCATAAAGCTTTGATTCACATTGTTATTATGGGGTATTGTTTGCATTTTGAGGGACAAAATGAATTTAATCCATTTTGTAATAAGGCTGTCACATAAATGTCGAAAACGTGCAGTGCTGTGAATACTTTCTGGACGTGCCATATCTCCTCAAGCTGCAGTCGTGGCTTGTAGCAATGGAATCTACCATAATGGATAAAGATCAGCACAAAAATGAAGTGTGTTCAGGTACTGAGTGGATGCCGTCATATGGGCCGTCATAAAAAAAGTATTTGCACCTGTCAGGAACTGAGGTGGTGAGGCACAGTGGGCAGATGGACACAAATGCATGACTTAGATGTGGGTTAAGAAAAAGGCTTTATCCAAAAACAGGCTCAGCTCGATACACAGGAAGTCAATCAGTAGAGACAGAGGTACAGATGGTTGAGAGGTGGGGACATGGTCAAACGACAAGCAAGGATCAGACACGGAGAAGCAGGTTCACTTTGCACAGGCTGAGACGTGGTCAAAAAACAGGCGAGAGTCGAGTACAGAAAAGACACAGAGCAGAAACAACACGAGGAAGGCTTAGAACAAGGAAAGAGCACAAAGCATGGAGCACAACAAATGAGCAGTGAACAGAAGAAAACGTGGGACTTAAGTACAGAGGTTAAGCGGGGCATGATAAGATGCAGGTGCAGGGAAGAAGGCGTGGCCGGACGAGACAAGAGTGGAGTGACAGGGGGCGTGTCAGACAAAAGCAGCAAAACAGGAATGTGACAGTGAGTAGGCAAATGTTAAACAACTAAGATAAAAAATAAACAAATGAAAGAGCAGAAACAGAACAACAGAAAGTAAAAGGCTAGATCTAAACTAAAAAAAGAACTCGTGGCTGAAGAATAACAGAAAAACTACTAGTGACGAAAGTGACAACAGAGGATACAACTACTGATACAAAATGGAAAATCACAGCTGAAGAAAAACTACCACAAAATAGAACACCTATTAAATGTAAAATAAACAGAGCGACAAGACTAAAGTATGATAAACCGAACATGCATAATAAACAGTAAACCAAAACAGAAACTACAAAATAACAAATAGAAAATCAAAACTGAGGATCAAAGAAGTGGCAAAGATGAGGACATTGAAAAAACATGACACAAAGCCAGATTAGGGCCAAAACATGACAGCACCGTAGACCACCAAAAACCTGATCTAAGGGCCCCTTCACACGTAACACAAAATTGGGCAAAAGAAGCAGAAACCAGCTGAAAAACCGCAAACAAAAAATGAAATGGGGAACCGAAAAACATTCCACCTGCTGTCGGGCGGGACACATGGTCTAACAGCCGTGCACGATACCGCAGTGACGGTTTTGTGCACGCTCATGCGCATGCACGAACACAGTGCGAGCACCTGGAACATGTGACACCACATCATGCTGCTGCTGTGAGGGGGAAACCACACACCAAAAAAAAACAAACAAACAAACAAACTGCAATTTCTAATATTTAATCCCTCTTATCGAGCAAACAATACAAGTATGATCCTTCCGTTCCTCTGTATGTGACCCATGGTCATAGACGTACAGTAATGAAATGACATGAATCAAGCAGTGCGCTCTGATCATGTCCACATCTGCTCGCCCTGCATGTCCAGCGAATGGCGTGCTGAAGGAGACCGCATTATTTGCATCATAGCTGACGTGGGTGACGTGACATTCAGATTGCCAGCTGAGTGTTCACATGATCAAGCGGTCTTTTTCACATGGCACAGCCTACCGATGTGTGAACTGCGTGGTCACTCCAGCCAGTTGCAAAGGCAATATATGTTTTTATGTATTTCCACGTGATGACAGCATGCCCATGCATGCTCCTCACAATGGGGTGTTGTAAGATCATGTCCATCATAACACGATATGTGTTCTCCAGCTGTGACTTGTCGGTCTACAGATCTCAACAGTTCCTGCTTGCAGAGACACGCCCATCTTTTCAATCAGCTCACAGAACAAAGTGTCACTCTCTGTTCCTTTGTTCTGTGATTATTTTTTAATGTATTTGTTATGTAATTGTGTATGTAGTTATTGTACTATTTATTTATATACTTGTCCTGGCTGTGTTCTCTGTGTTTTATTTTAACACATCATCTGCACTGAGCCGCTGTCAGCTGGAACTGACAAGAGCATGACAGCCCACCCACACGTGCATTGCTGGAGTGTTGTTCATGTTGTTGATGACAAGACATATGTCCTCCTGCTGAGTTGTGAATACACAGCGATCAACTGTTCCAGCTGGACATTACAGGCGTCCAGATGCATGTTGCCCTGGACAGTGATCGCACTGCAGCCACCTCAGCCACACCTGGCAATATTCAATCATGGCGTGGGGGGGAGAGCATGACACACTCCTCACGACATCTGGGCAAATCTATGGTAATGGAATTACAACAGCAGCAAAATCTGGACATATGGCATCTAACCACGACAGATCAGCTCAGATTGTAATTCCATTACCGTAGAATTGCCCATCTGTGTTACCACTCGCACACCACATGTGTTGGGGGGCTTTGCATGATGTGTGTTGCTTGGTAATGGCACACCCATGGGGCACTTAGAAAATGTGCTGCTGTTCGCACAGCCAGGTCGAAAGTGGTCAGTTGCTCTCTACTCTCGTGCTGGCAGTGCGAATGGCTTTTTCTAAGTGCCCCGCCAGTAGTGTTGGATGTTCGTGGGTGGCACCTGGACTCCAGCCGACACCTGCTGACAGGGGGTCGAATGGGCACTAGCAGGGCACTCACTGTCTTTCGGCTGCTGGTGTGAAGGCTGCCTCGATCACTGCATGATATGTCCGACCTGCGCATGACATGTAGTGTGAATGCTGCAAACGTGATCAGCTGACAATGCGAACTCATCTGCACCAGTCGGCTTCAATTGTGTTATGTGTGAAGGGGCCCTAAAATTTGACACTGTATATTTCTGTTCTTAAAGAGTACAACAGTCAAACACTCCTTACATTTATGGGTTTACGACACAGGCACACTCTGTTTGCCTGCACATATCATTGCTGGTCGCCTGTGACAGTGGAGTAGTATGATTAGGGATGGGTATCGAGAACGGGTTCTTTTCGGGTATCGTTAAGAAATTATCTGATCCACCGATGTCAATAGCCTTTTTGCTTAACGATTTCCTTATCGGTCCTTCAGAGCGGCCATTGTTTTTGGGGGGTGTTTTTCGGGAAAATGATCATGTCACATTGATTACAGATCCCCTGCAGGGTCTCTAATCAACTGTTTCTGAAGCGTGGCTCTTCTTTGAAGCTTGAAGCAATGAAGCATTGATCCAACCTGCTGCTTCATTGGGTCTTTGTTTTATTTCGCTTTATCTTAATTTTTCCCCACTAGAACCCCAAAGAACATATGTCTGTGAGTAATATTTACCTTTTTTATGTTAAACCGACCTGTTATGGTCTTCTGAAACAGTTGATAGATGTATTTTATAACTTAAAAACGAGACCGATGCTAACACGTTAGTATGTCTATGGCATTTTCAATGTTAAAGTTAGCATTAAGCTGTTCGTATCTCAGCATGTTTGCATGCATTTGTTTTCTGTATAATAATTAATGGCTCAGTGTTTGTTGTAAAAGAGTCAAATGTATTACAAATTGTAATATTTTTAAATTTATTTTTGTTTATATATTAATAGCAACAACAACAACAGCAGTAATAGTAATAATAACTAATAATGTTACAATACAATTTTAGAGAAAGAGAAAAAAGAACCTGATAAAACAAGACACAACAGAAAAGATAAAACCAACTAACAGTGAACATAAATAAATAAATAAATATAGAAATAAATAACTGTTTCCTGTGAACACCTAGTGACCAATTTCATATGTATTTATTTTAAGACTCAGTAAAATGCTGTTGACATAGAAAACCTGTAAAGCCTACTTTTAGTACACAGAAAATTCACAAGAGGTATCTATAAGGGAATCGACAAGAAATCGGATCAATAAGCAGAATCGATAATGGCATCGATAGATAAAATCTTATCAATACCCATCCCTAATTATGACTGCGTATTGTGGCCACCATTGATTAAAAAAATGACAGTGGGGGTAGGGACAGGAAAAAAAACATTTTACGAGAAAACTGTCTCTCCCTCTAACTGTCTCTCTCTTACACACACATAAAACATACTCATTCAGGTAAGTCTTGGTGAATACAGTATTTATACTATTATGCTATAGATACAACCATGTAGCACCTCACAAACAGCACATTTGGCTTCAGTGTCTGCAATGTGAGGTTGAAAAGTGAAGCAATGTTGTTTAAGACTGGAAAATAAATCCCTGCACTCCTCCATATATAGGCGACAACAACCATTAAACACAATAAAATTAAACAATAGATCTTCATTCCTTCTGCTGGAATACTCGTACAGCTTACAGCAATTCTGTTAACCCACACAAGAAATCCTTTGTTTGCTTTCTCGATACCACAGGGCTTTGTGCTTGGCACACACTGGTTTAAAGGACAGGACGGGCACCACTCTGATTGGTTGATATAATCTTCAGACTACAACATGCACATGCATCCAGTTCAATGGTAATCAACCCCTATCCATTGAGTGCCATGCACTGTATGAACATTTCTGACTGTATAAACGACAAGGTGGTCATGCCCCAAATGGATTGCATCCTGTTCCACTATTTTTGTTCATGCCATCAGGATGGAGCCTGATATCTCCAGCTGACCACTGGAGACAGTGACCTGCGTCTGAAGTGTGAAGCAACTGGAATGACGATTAGTACCTCCAAATCCGTTACCATAGTCCTCTGTCAAAAAGTATGGATTGTACCCTCTGAAGGGAAATTCACCAAGTGGAGGAGTTCAAATATCTTGAGGCTTTGTTCATGAGTGGGGGTAAGATGGGGCATGAGATTGATTGCTTGCATCTGAGAGCCTGTGGACACTGTATTGGGCCATTGTGGTTAAGAAAAAGCTGAGGCAAAATGCATTGCTCTTGATTTACCCAGTCCCTTTATGCTCCTATCTTCACCTACGGTCATGAACTTTCAATCAATCAATCAATCAACATTTATTTATAAAGTGCTTTACAGCACCGACTGGTGTCCAAAGTGCTTAACATTAAAAACACAATTTTACAAAATAAAACACACATAAAATAAAATTTTAAAACAACACATAAAAAAGAACATAAAAATAACAGAACATGTCACCTCCCCACTAAGTGTTAAAAGCCAGTTTAAATAAATAAGTCCTTTAACTTAGATTTAAAAAGTGCTAGGTCAGGAATAGTACGTAACTCAAGAAGTAGTTCATTCCACAGTCTCGGGCCAGCTACCGCGAAAGCATGATCACCCCAGCGGTTATATCTTGACCTTGGAACATCTAAGTAAAGCTGGCCAGACACCCTTAATGTCCTACTGTAGTGCGCAAAGTTAAAATTTCAGACAGTAGGGAGGTGCAAGGCCATAAAATAGCTTTAAAAACAAACATTAAAAATTTGAAAATCAATTCTAAAATGAACTGGAAGCCAGTGGAGTGAGTACAGGACGGGCGTAATATTGCCTCATGTCTAAAAGTGTTTGTCAAAAGACGAGCAGCAGCATTCTGCACCAACTGGAGACGTGCAAGAGACGACTGATTAATGCCCGAATAAAGTGCATTACAATAATCAGTCTGGAGCTGATGAAAGCATGATGCCGTCTCAAGATCACGTCTACTGAGAAAGTGCTTTATTTTAGCCAAAAGGCGAAGTTGGAAAAACTAGTTTTGACAACAGAATTTATCTGTTGATCGAACCTCAAACAGCTGTCAAATATCACTCCCAAATTCTTGACAGCTGGTTTTACATGGTTAGCCAAAGCACCAAAATTTGGTGTTACCACATTTGGTATGCCAGAGCGCTCAAACACCATGATCTCAGTTTTACCATCATTCAGTAAAGGAAGTTTTGGGACAGCCACTGCTTTACATCACAAATACAATTAAATAATGATGACAAAGCATCACTCCCATTAGTCCTCACAGGCAGATAGATTTGCAGATCATCTGCATAACAATGAAAGGACAGGTTGTGCCTGGTTATAATTGACCCCAATGGCAGAATGTACAAAGAAAATAGAATCGGCCCAAGGACAGATCCCTGCGGCACTCCACAGCACAGAGGAGCAGTTGATGAGGAAACGTCCCCAATCATGACAGAAAAGCTCCTTTCAGCCAAATATGATCTAAACCACTTAAGTGCAGTACCATGAATGCCAATAAAATGTTCCAACCGGGAAACAAGTACTGTGTGATCCACAGTATTAAAGGCTGCTGTGAGGTCCAACAGAACCAGCACAGCAGGATTCCCTGCATCCACCGACAGAGTAATATCATTATAAACTTTTAAAAGTGCTGACTCAGTGCTGTGTCGCGATCTAAACCCAGACTGGAATTTTTCAAGGATGAGATTTTCTTCTAAAAATGATTGTAACTGTAAAAAGACAACCTTTTCTAAAACCTTAGATAGAAATGGCAGATGAGACACAGGTCTAAAATTGAATAAAACTGATGAGTCCAGGTGAGGTTTTTTAAGAAGAGGTCGAACCACAGCATGTTTAAAAGCAGCTGGAACAGACCCTGATCTAAGACAAGCATTGATAAAAGTTAGGAGACCCGCCCCAACAGTATTAAAAACCTTCTTCAGCACCTTAGCTGGAACATCAAAGGACAACTTGTAGATTTTATGTGTTTACAACATCAGCGAGAGATGCAAAAGAAATGGGCTCAAACTGTTCGAGCACAGCAGAATGTGCACGAGGAGCAAATAACTCAACATTACAGTTCTGATCAGCGTTCTGTCTGACTGATGAAACTTTATCAATAAAAAACTGAAGAAACTCCTCACAGGTTGTGGTTGTAGCATCCAACAAAACAGAGGTGTGTGGATTTACAACTGAGTTTATAGTCTGAAATAACACACTGGGACAATGACAACTGCTCGAAGTAATATGAGACAGATATTGTGCTTTTGCTTCCTTCACAGCCTTCTGATAGTCAGTCAGACTGTCCCTCAGAAAACCCAGAGACACCTGTAGTTTGTCCTTTTTCCATTTTCTCTCCACCCGTCTGCAGCGTTGCCTGAGGGCACGGGTTGTGGCATTTAACCAGGGGTCGGATTTTGATTTCCTGGATTTGCAGCGCATCGGTGCAACAGAGTCCAAAATGACTGTGCATGTAGAGTGGAAAGAAGAGAGGATGTTATCTGGGAGTAATGGAGAAACCAGTCCATTCATGGCATAAAACAGAGTCCATGAAGGCAGCAGCAAAGTCCCCCGCTGTCGAGGAGGTGACCAAACGGCAGCGAGAGACAGGAACAAGTGGCTTACTAGCAGATGGAGGAGCAATAAATTCAAAAATAACAGGAAAGTGATCTGAAATAGCAATGTCTGATATGTCCTTAAGTGAAACTGAGAGCCCAAAAGAAATAACCAGGTCCAAGGTGTGTCCAGGATTATGTGTTGGTCCATCCACAACTTGTGTTAGACCAAAAGAGTTCAGGGACGCTTTTAAATCATCAGCCAGCTGATTAGAAGGACAACAGATATGAATATTAAAATCACCACAGACCAAAAATTTGTCATATTTGGGATAAATCTGCCAGAAACTCAGAAAAGTCCTGAATAAAATCCTTATTAAATTTTGGTGGACGTAAACAACAGCACAGAGCACAGGACAGTTGAACTCCATCACAAACAACTGAAGTTCAAAAGTGGAGTAGACATTAGAAGATAAAAATCGGCATTTAAAACTGTGTTTAAAAACCGCGGCCACACCCCTGCCTCGACCTGATGGGGAGCTGAAAAACGAGCAGCCGGGGGGGAGGAGCTCAGAAAAGGCGCTATTTTCACCTGGTTTCAACCAGGTCTCCGTTAACAGGAGAAAGTCCAGATCACGACTGGAGAAAAAGTCATTCAAATGAAAGTCTTACTTGTGAGTGACCTTGTGTTGATGAGCGTCACACGGACTGAGCGCACGTCGGTGACTTCGGCCGGTTGTTCGGGGTGCTGGGTCTCCACTTCCGCGTCACCGTCCTGTGAGGAACTGCAGTCGTGGCTGCGTGCAGGAGAACCTGCGCCCGCTCAGTCATGTCTCCCAGCACCTAGCTGGTGCTCCTTAACATCAAAAGGAGTCAGGTGAGAGAGTTTGGGCATCTGGTGAGGATGCCACATGATCATCTGCCTATGGAGGTCCACCAAATACATTCAACTGGGAGGAGGCCCTGGGGAAGACCCAGGTCAAGGTGATGTCTCTCATCTTGGAAATGCCTGGGATCTCCCAGGAAGAGATAGAGGACCTGGCTGAGAAGAGGGAAAGTGTGGGATGTGCTGCTTAGTCTGCTGCCACCAATATCTGAACCCATGTAAGTGGCAGAAAATGAATGAGTCATTGCAACTTACTGGAAATCGATTTATGGTAACTGTAATGCACTTGACATAATTTCCTTATTGACTCACACTAATGTATTTAATATCCACAGCTGATTATTTGTAACAGAACACAAACCAATTCATGAGATCAAAGGAAATGAGGATACTAGAGACTGTATGTATTGAGGAACTTATCTGAGAATGATTACAAAAATAACCATCAACATCAAAGGTTACCAGGGGCACCCTTATCGCCCTAATTCTTTAATGGGAGACATTTAGAATAACTATCAGCGATGAATTATTCTGGAAATTAAGGAATTTCCAGGTTTAGGTAGTATGGTGTTGCAGTAGTAACACTCTTGCCTCACAGCAACAAGGTCTGGTTTTCAAAACCTGTTTGTATACTAATGTTCTTGTACATCTGGAGTTACTTCTGTGAGGGCATCCAGCATAGAGCTGGCACCAAATCGACATGTCAGTCTGCTGTAGTGACCCTGATCACATCAGGCCATTAAAGAATAAAACGCACTCAGTTAGAAATGTTGTTTATGCAAGATAACGTTGACATGATGTGTTATTATAATTGATGGGATGTCTTTAATAAATGCTAACCTTAACCACAAATAATGTTTATGTGTTTGTTTGATACTTGGGCTGAATCTCAATTCTACCCCTCGGCCCTTCCCCTTACCCCTTCCCCTCCATTTTGCGCAGGCACGAGAGACAGAGGGGTGTCCCAATTCTCTTTTTGGGGCGAGGCGGAGGGTAGGCGAAGGTCTACAAACCCCTTCAAACAGAGGGAATCTGGATGCACACTCCATTTGGAGGGGTAGTAGGAACTTACCGCTGTCTCCAAAGAAACAACATGGCGCCGGAAAGAGTCACACAAATGCAAGCGGCTTCATTACAAATTACACTGTTTAGAAAGTTATAACTTGACAAAAACTTTACAGGCAGTTGCCTGTGACAACAACGTGTATGCTGCTGGATGCATGTTGCGTATATTGTTGTTCTGAAGAATATCATAACTTCGCTCGTGACGAGGGCATTATAATGCATATACACACGAATGCTACGATAACACACTTTTATATCTCACAATGGAGAAAACCATGATAAAGGATAAGCACATTAATTTGTATGTTCATAAATCTTTAGAAAATAGCGATCCCTGCTGTTGGATTACAAGGTCTGTAACGTGTGTGTATTTTGTAAACAAACAGGGCGCCCTGAGCAAACTCGTCTGTGTACTTAGCAGTCAGCTAAAGACCAAGTGGAGTAAGTTGGAAAATATATACACACATGTATATGTGTAACACATAACTGATGTCCTAATAAATTGCTATTATTTTTGTCAATGACATTCTAAGGGAAATAGTGCTGGATGCAAAAAATGGGAGAATTTGAAAAAGAAATTAAGGTTAACAGGACTAGATGCACCCCATAACATACATACAGGTGCTGGTCATATAATTAGAATATCATGAAAAAGTTGATTTATTTCAGTAATTCCATTCAAAAAGTGAAACTTGTATAATGTATACATTCATTCCACACAGACTGATATATTTCAAGTATTTCTTTTAATTACTAATTAATTAATTACAAATCAGCCAATTATTAATTAATTAACATTTTACTATTATTATTAGTAGTATTGTAAATATTATTAATTAATCAATTATTAATTATAACTACCTAATCAAATTAATTATTAATACCACAAAATTCTCCGACAATGATTGTGATGCGTCGAAGAAATCTCGTCTCCTATGTCTTCACATTGACGCAGAAAGGCGACAAAATAAAAAAAGCAAAACAGGCTACTGCAACAACTTGCGCTTCAGTTGCTATGTTGACAAACAGTGAAGATGGCACTTTTAAAGGGTTGCAGCATGATGACGTCAAACTCATAAGACTGGCAGTTTTTTTTTTCTCTCCTAAGGCAGAGGGGTGTCTCAATTCATAGTGCTAGAGGCATACCCCTTTGCCTTACCCCTTGTTTTAAAGGGGTAGGTGTAGCGGTAGGGGTAGGGCCAAGGGGAAGGGGAAGGGGTACAAAAGAGAATTGAGATTGGGCCTTGATGTTCATTGTGTCAAATGAGCAGTTACTTTGGGAGACACAGATGAGGAGTTTCACTTACATTGTGAGGGAGCATCAACTACAACATTTTGGCCAGCTGGTGTGTTTCCATGGGCATGGTCCAGCACGTAGATGCCACAGTGGTGGAGAAGACTAAGGTGGACACTCATGTTTCACCTGCTGTGGCAGATAAATGGTTACTTTTGAGAGCTGGAGATGGACCAGCAGTCTGCCTGGGTGGCTGCCATCCAGGACCCAAGGCGGTTCTGTAATGTGGTGGATGAGGGATACACATGCTCCCAGACTTGACTTGACCATGTATGTTGCAACATGCAAATGTTACAAACCATCAGCATCAAACCTTTTTTTTTTTTTTTTTTTAATTCACTGTTATGAACTGTTCATGTCTTGTTCTGTATCTCTGTATGGGTCATGATTTTTGAGAAGTCCAAGACAAATTTCCCCACGGGGAACATTAAAAAGTATCTATCTATCTATCTATCTATCTAAACCTCCTCATTGTGGTTAAAGTTTTGTTTAATATGGTCCAGTAATATTCAAATTTGCAATGGTGACGTAGGGACATCTGGCATAAATTGGACTCCGTAAATCTATAAATCCATGAAGTCTCAGAAAACTTTCACTGGTGAATCACAACTTTTCATACAGTTGGATGCAAAGTCAGACATACCAATTGATGCAGAATGCTAAAAAGAGGTGATCAAGAAGCCAGCAGTCACTTTGGCTGACTTTCAGAGGACCTGTGTGAATATTAGAAACACTTACAAAAGCAATAACTGACACTGCCATCAATTTTGGATTTTTGGAAGAGATATAGAACACATGAAGGCCTGCTTGGAGTTTGCAGGAGATCCTTTCAGCTGTCCTACCAAGGCTCTTCACCCTTTAATGATTGGCTTCATGGACGACTGGCTCTGGGAAGAGTCATGGTTGTTCCAGTCAATATTCATAAACACCCTTCGCTCCAGTCGACCCTCACTTTTGTTAAGCTGTTCTTACCCATTAACATGCAGTTCCTAAATTCAGTGAGTGCATCCAGGTTGGGTTTGATTTAGTGTTATGATCTTGAGAACCCTGTTTTATGGGCACTTTACAGCACATAGACAGATGTTATAATATAAAATGAGCATTCGTTGGGCATAAATAAACACTATCCCTGTTGGTGCTGTGGTGCAATATTCTTAATTATATAATGCCTATATAGATCCTTGTCATTTGATTGGTGGTTTATATGTCACATGATATTGATCATTCATCCCATTTGCCATCACATGCTGTGACAACCGCGTGCACACACTGCGCATGCAGACGAGCAGCGATGGTACTTAGCAGCTTATTGATGCTGCTCATTCTTCTAACACAAAAGAAAAAAGCAAATCCAGTATGCCGTAAGGCACCTTCTGCAACGGACTGATGCGAAGGTGGCAGCAATGCACCAATAAGGATGCCAGCTGCCATTAAAATGCCAAAGAAGAAGAGTCTCCACAGAATCTGACTGTTTTATTGACGCAGGGAGATCATTCCACAGAACAGGGGCACGATAAGAGAAAGCTCTATGACCCGTGGACTTCTTATTCACCCTACAGACACAAAGTAGTCCTGCACTCTGAGACCCGCAAATCTGGGCCGGTATGTAAGGTTTAATTAGGTCAGCAAGGTAGGGAGGTGCCAGTCCGTGAATGATTTTATAGACTAGTAGCAGAACCTTAAAATCTGATCTCACTGGGACAGGAAGCCAGTGAAGGGATGTCAAAATAGGTGTAATGTGGTCAAACGTTCTGCTTCGTGTCAAAAGTCTGGCTGCAGTATTTTGAACAAGTTGGAGAGCCCTAATGCTGGACTGCGGTAAACCAGAAAATAGAACATTGCAGTAGTCCAATCTAGAAGAGATAAATGCATGGATCAGGGTCTCAGCATGAGCCATAGACAGGATGAGATGAATTTTCGCTATATTTCGCAGGTGGAAGAAAGCAGTCCTTGTAATATTTCTAATGTGGAGGTCAAAGGACAATGTAGGACCAAAAATTACCCCAAGGTTCCTCACTTTGTCAGTGTGAGTAGGACAAACGAGCCTAGGCTAATCTTAACTGGTCAAATTGATGCCGATGTCTCACTGGACCAAAACCATCATTTCAGTCTTATCAGAGTTTAAAAGTAGGAAGTTTCTAGACATTCAACTTCTCACTGATGCAAGTCAGTCTTATAAGGATTTTATGTGGATGAGATTACCAGCAGTTATTGGCACGTATAACTGAGTCTCATCAACATAGCATAGTTGGCGCAAATGATGTTAAGATGAAGCATTCAGAAGTCATGAAAATGAATATAGAGAGGACTTGTGACCTTGCTAGAAGGTCATGTCAGCATCGATTAAATGTTCTGGTCCCCTCCCCTCCCGGGGTGGTGATGAGGTTTTTAGCAGGCTGTTATCATTAAATAGGTGGCTGGCACAGTTTTGTACAAAACACGGTTTTAGTTTTGTTGAGAATTGGCCTTCGTTCTGGGGCCAACGTGACTTGTTGATGCTGGATGGCTTTCACCTTACTAGAGAGGGAGCTGCTATCTTGTCCACGAATACAGATAGGGCTGTGCAGGTAGGGTAACACTAGGAGTATACAGCAGGTCGCAGAGCACGGGAAGAATGTGGGTGTGGGATCCACTAGTTTAGCGGGGAATTTAGTGCAGACAATCCAAGGTGGTGACAGTGGTTTTCTCGGGAGGGAGATTTATCAGGTTGAGACTGTGGCCTGCTCCTGTAGACATGTTTGCAGAAATTAGAGGGGGATATGTTTTTCAAATTTAATACCTATTACTACATTGGATGACATTGGAAGTGAGGATGGCCCGCTGGCTCTTTCTGCTGTATTCAATATTTCATTTCTGATGCCTGCGATCCGTGTGGAGTGTATCAGGTCTAAACCTATTTTTAGGTACCTCAGAAATGTTACTTTGGAACCACCCGTAAACCCAAATAGTCCATTTGTCAACTCTGCCGAGGTCCTTAGTTTGGTATTATAAATATCAGATCACTGTCTTCAAAATCTATGTTGATCAATGATTTAATTGTGGATCTCCATTTAGATGTGATTGGTTTGTGTGAAACCTGGCTTAAACCTACAGTTGTCCTTCCCCTAAATGAAGCCTGCCCACCGGCGTACACATTTAGTCATGTTTCCCGTGGTATGAAGCAAGGTGGGGGTATTGCTTTTATTTACAATCTAGGTTTAATTTATTAACTGTTGGGGTCACAGGTATAAATCATTTGAGCATCTCATTCTTCACACTGCCCATGATGCTACATATTGTCTGGGGCAGAAGTATGGACATCAGTCGTGTTATTTTGTCATTGTTTATAGGCGCCCTGGCCTATATTCTGAATTCTTGGACGAATTTGGTGCATTTATTTCTAACTTGTCAACTAGTGCTGATAATATTTTGATCATTGGTGATTTTAACATTCATATGAGTAGGCCATCGGATCCCCTCTGTAAATCATTTATGGAAAGTGTGGATGCATTGGGATTTCAGCAATGCATTCAGGGCTCGACGCACATTAGTGGAAATACCCTGGATTTGGTTCTTGTAACTGGTGTTGCTATCACGAATATTGGTATCCTGCCCCTTACATCGGTGGTCTCTGACCACTCACTTATTAAGTTTACATTTATACTCCTGCGTTTAGTGGAGCAGCAACCTTTCCTATTACTGCGCGATGCATTAAACCTTCAACTAGGACTGAACTTGAAGCCAGATTGCCTGATCTTTTAGCTTCACTTTGCAGAATTCTCGATCAGTAGACAGTCTGGTGGATAGTTTGAACTCACTTCTCAGAACTACACTTGATGAGACTGCACCTCCTTTATTAAGGCCTTGCCTTCCCAAAGTGCAGTCGCCTTGGTTCAATGGTTACTTGTGGGACCTCAGGCAGAAGGCTAGAAGATGGAACTGAAGTGGCATAGCTCCAAATAAGAGGTGTTCCACTTGCATGGCATGATGCAGTCATAGAGTATATGAGCATGCACTATGGCGTACTATTCGGATTTGATCAATTAAAACAAGCACAACTCAAAATTTTTGTTTGACACAGGAGCATTTCTTATCCATGGACGGTCACCTGCTAGTCATTCTCTGTTTCTAGCTCAGGACTTCTTGGATTACTTTGAGAAGAAAATAGAAGACATTAGATTGAACATATCTCAACATGCCTTGGCTCAATCATTGCACCCTGCTGTGGAGGTGGGTGTTATTAATGAGGTGACACCAAGATTTACAGAATTTGACACTATTTCACTAGACGTGCTGGTGAAGCTTGTGACGTCTACAAAAAGCACAACCTGCGTATTTGATCCTATACCAACAAAATTGTTTAAGGATCTATGGCCCATTCTTGGGCTGACTGTGTTGGAAATTGTTAATCTTTCATTAACCTCTGGTTCTGTTCCAAGGTGTTTTAAATCTGCAGTGATTAAACCATTGCTTAAGAAATCTGGTCTTGACCCTGGTGTACTGAGTAATTACAGGCCGATGTCAAATCTGTCATTCTGCTCTAAAATTCTGGAAAAAGTGGTTTCAGGCAGCTTGTGGACCATCTTACTGAGAATGATCTTTTTGAGCCACTGCAGTCTACTTCTAGAAAACATCACTCCACAGAGACAGCGCTTATTAGAGTAGTGAATGATTTTCTGTGTGCAATGGATTTGGACACCACAATGGTTTTAGTGCTTTTAGATCTTAGTGCTGCGTTTGATACTGTGGATCATTGTGTTTTACTTGATTGGCTGGAAAATTACTTTGGGATTACTGGAAGTGTCCTTGCTTGGTTAACGTCATACATGTCCAGTCGTTGTCATTGTGTTCTGTATAATAACACTACCTCTGGCCTTGGTGAAATGAAATTTGGGTTCCACAGGGGTCTGTATTAGGCCCCTTGCTTTTCTCACTTCATATAGCGCCCCTTGGGCATATTCTGTGGCATTACGGGATTGCCTTTCATTGCTATGCTGATGATACTCAACTGTACATGCCGATAACTGCTGGTAATCTTACTCATGTAAAATCCTTAGAAGATTGCCTTGTATCTGTGAGAAGGTGGGTGTCTAGTAACTTCCTACTCTTAAATTCTGATAAGACTGAAATGATGGTTCTTGGTCCAGGCAGACATCAGCATCAATTTGACCTGTTGGCACTTCATTTGGGTTCGTGTGTTATACATCATACGGGTAAAGTGAGAAATCTTGGGGTACTTTTTGATCCTATGTTATCCTTTGGCCTCCACATTAGAGATATTACGAGGACTACCTTCTTCCATCTGCAAAACATATTCGCCCATCCTTTCTATGGCTGATTCTGAGACTTTGATACATGCATTTATTTCTTCCAGATTGGATTATTGTAATGCTTTATTTTCTGGTCTGCCGCAGTCTAGCATTCGGGGTCTTCAATTAGTGCAGAATGCTGCTGCCAGACTTTTGACACAAAGTAGAAAGTTTGACCACATTACACCCATTCTGGCGTCCCTTCATTGGCTTCCGGTTTCTGCCCAATCGGATTTTAAAGTCCTGTTGCTGGTCTATAAAATTGTTCATGGACTGGCTCCTTCCTACCTGACTGACTTGATTAAGCCCTACGTACCTGCGTGGCCCTTGCATTCGCAGGGGGCAGGGCTTTTGTGTGTTCCAAGGGTGAATAAAAAGTCTGTGGGGTATAGAGCCTTCTCCTACCATGGCCCTACTCTTTGTAACATTCTACCTGCAATTTTTAGGCAGTCTGACACGGTGGAGACTTTTAAATCAAGACTGAAGACCCACTTTTTGGACTGTCTTATCATTAATCTATTCTGTTTTATGTTTGCTTTATAATTTATTTTATTCTACTGTGTTTTACCTTTTTATTGTGCCCTTTTGATTCTAAATTTTGATTTTAAATTACTTTGTGTTGTCATAAATTGTGTGTTATGTGAAGCGCCTTGGGGCAACTATGTCATGAGATGGCACTATATAAATTAATAAATTGAAATTGATAGCAGTGAACGGTAATCCCAAAGTGCCGCAGTATGTGGCCAAGGGGTGCTATATAAGAGAGAAAGCAGGGGGCCTAAGATGTAACCTTGTGGAACCCCCAATTTCATTTCACCAAGGCAGGAGGTAGTGTTATTATACAGAACACAGTGAGAACGACTGGTCAAGCATGACATCAACCATGGCAAGGGATGAGCCACGGTATCAAATGCAGCACTGAGATCTAACAACACAAGAGCCATAGTGGTGTCCAAATCCACTGCAAGCAGAAGATTATTTATCACTTTAGTGAGAGCCATCTCTGTGGAATGATATTTTCTAAAAGCAGACTGCAGGGGCTCAAGAGATTATTGTCAGTAAAATAGTCCATGTGCTACCGTGACACACTTTTTCAAGAATTTTAGAGCAAAATTATAGATTTGATATCGGCCAATAGTTTTTCAATACACTAGGGTCAGATTAGGTTTCTTAAGTATGGTTTAATCACTGCAGATTTGGAACATTTAGGAACAGATCCAGATGTTAAAGAAAGATTAATAATTTCCAACACAGTCAGCTCAAGAGTGGGCCACAGATCCTTAAAATTTTTTGTTGGTATATGATCAAATAAACAGGTGTACTTTTTGTTGACGTTTACAAGTTTCATCAGCATGCCTAGAGAGATACTCTCAAATTCTGTAAATCTAGGTAATACCTCAGTAATAGCACCCACCTCAATAGTAGGGTGTAGTGGATGGGTTAAGTAAGGCATGCTGGGGTATGTTTAACCTAATGTTTTCTATTTTCTTCTCAAAGTAATCCAGGAAATCTTGTGCTGTAAAAGGAGAGCGAACTACAGGTGGTTGTCCATGAATAAGTGTTGCCACTGTGTTGAACAAGAACTTTGAGTTACGTTTGTTTTTGTTGATCAAATCAGAGTAATAGGTCCGCTTTGTAGCCAGTAATGCATGCTTATAGTCTAAGATAGCATCACGCCATGCAAGGTGGAATATTTCTAATTTTGAACTACGCCATTTCCGTTCTAGACCTCTAGCCTTATGCTTGAGGTCACGCAGGGAATCATTGAACCAAGGGTGACTGTGTTTTGGGGGAGCACAGTTTTAACAAAGGTGGTGCAATCATGTCGAGTGTAGTTTTTGAGCACTGAGTTTAAACTGTCCACAAGACTGGGTATTTGCCAAATGTGAAGCTAAGACATCAGGCAGTCTAGCTTCGAGTTCAGTCTTAGTTGAGGAGTTGATGCATCGGTGTAGTGATATATAAGGTTGTTGTTCCACTAAACACGGCAACGAAACTGTAAAACTGTAAATGCTGAGAACACTGATGTAAGAGGCATGATGTCAATATTCGTGACAGCAAGACCACGTGCGAGAACCAAATACAGGGTGTTTCCATTATGTGTGTGAAGTCCTGAATGCAATGCTGAATCCTAATGCATCCACAATTCCATAAATGATTTGCAGAGGGGATCAGAAGGCTTATTTATATGATGTTAAAGTCACCAATGATCAAAATGTTATCTGCACTAGTGACAGATTACAGAAGAATGCACCAAATTTATCTAGAATTCATAATAGAGCCAGGAGGCCTATATACAGTGACAAAGTAATACGGCTGATTTTTTATTCTTCTGACCTTGGCAATGCTAATATACTGAGCAGAGCAGAGAATCAGATGCTCAAACAAGTTATATTTGTGACCCCCAGCAATACACTGTTAACTACTTTAAAAGGAGATCTTGGTTCAAAAAAAGGTTGGGCACCATCTGGAGGCATTTGCAATATGTTGCTGGGATCTATCTGGCTAAAGTACAACCGCTGTCGATGAAAAAACTCACAAATTTCCATTGTAAATTTTTGCTGGACTGAGAAAAGCAGAAGTATAATGAATAATCATCCGGATTGTTTTTGAACTATCTGGCTGTTTTTGCAAGTTGACTGAGAACAATTTTGGATTGGATTGAAGTGTTTGGAACCTCTTTATGTGACACACCAAACTGTAATAACCCTTTTCTCTTGTTCATAAATTAATAAAATCGTGTTATATTGCCACGTTGAATAGATCTTTCACAGAATTAAATATTCATACCATTGAATGAATAAAAAAAAAAAAAACATTCATTATTTGTATAATAGTTTACCATTCTGTTTTAAACAGGGTGAAGTGAACACCTGCCACATCAACAGTTAAACAAATGCATTAGCATGTAGGAAATGTTGGCGGCAGTCAGCACTTTGTTATAATGAGAATTTCAGTCTTGTCTTGTTTGCCTTGGAGCTGAACAACTCTACTGCTCTGCTTGTGTGTGCTCTAATTACAGACAAGATTAGAGTGGGCAAATTAAACCACTACCAGCCACCGTTTGTAATTGCCACAAGCAAATGTTTGTAATTATGAACAGATTGCTTTACAATTCATAATTAAACAACAACACAACTTATTAATGACTATCGGGAAATGGTGTTCTGAAATTGACAAAACAAAAGCAGAGAAGATGATTTTCCTCCATGCCTTTTTGTTGTGTATACCTATTTCCCAGTGCTCCATCACTCTATATCAGATAGCTGTTTCTCCAGTTAAAATGAACAGCGGAAAGACCTCTGTGATAGAATTACTGTTGCAGCACTTGGACACATGCTCTGTTTCACCTTTAGCACTGATTGTCTATTGTCTGTGTGGTAACAGATATACTAAACAGGTGGTATTATTATTACTTGTGAGCCCTCAATTGTAATCCACCACCTGTTCTCAGTTATTTGATACAGACACTTAATATCAAGCGAAAACAACTGACCCTGTCACTCCTCTAACAAGCTCATTTATGAGGCAAGAGTCAGCAGTCCTAAATGCTGACAAGGGATGGTATCAAAAGGACTGTGTTGATACTGGAATTGACACAGTCCTCCATAACGATACTGATACTTGTGATAGTATTACTGATGATACCCCACAGTCCCTTTACATATATGTTTAGAGCAGGAGAAACTAAACTAACAGGAGGTGGCCACCATGATGCCAACACAAGGGTGGCCTTTGTATCACCATATTACATATGATTATCCAACAAGAAATGTGGAAAAATTTTGAAAATTACTTGTCAACAAAATGGTGGATTTGGTGTCCTAACCGAGACCATGTCACATTATCATTGGGTGCTTTTTAAAAACCTTTATTTATTTATTTATTTATTGCAGATAAGTCCACTTCTGTTCACATCATTTTTGCACATCACAAAAAATG
Organism: Thalassophryne amazonica; assembly: GCF_902500255.1. Lineage (NCBI taxonomy): Eukaryota > Metazoa > Chordata > Actinopteri > Batrachoidiformes > Batrachoididae > Thalassophryne > Thalassophryne amazonica. The sequence goes on from NC_047104.1 coordinate 53,343,225, forward strand.
CATTATTCCAACATACATGATTCTAAATAGATTCAGGAAATGATCACATGATAGCAGGTGCGGAAACCGATTATGAAAAACTACAATCACCATCATACACCCGGGACAAAGCCAGTTTTTATGCCCAGCATGCGTGTCTTCTTAAGAGTAAGGTTGTGCTCCTGAGGAAGTGTTGGTCTAAAAAATGAGGTGTGGTCGGGCATACAACTAAATCATGGATGTCTTCCAACAACAAAGTATTTGCACCTCGGTACGACCAAAAACCAGATGCACCTTCCATAAGTGGCTGCACAACACATAAACAGTTTACTTACCTGCGCATATCATCACCAGCCACCAGGAGAGGGGCAGAAATTAATGGTTACAGAGTGTTGTGACCACTGCAGGCAAAGAAAAAAAAAATATGGATTCAAAGGAAGAAAAAACATTGACTTCCTTTCCTTGGTCACCAGATGCATGTCTTTGTGCGGTGGAAGTGTCAAACCTCTTGACAGATTCACTTATTTCAACAGTGCCATTCATGTACAGTATCTGTGAGCTCACTCTCTTCGCAGGTTAGAGTCATGAACGTCCTGGATAGAGGTGAGTGGCGATGCCAATATATTTGCAGGAGAATAAAGGTCCAGGTCTTCAGGGTCTTGGTGGCTTTCAGGCTCACTGTGTGGTTTCAACACTTGGACTTTAACAGTGACAGAAGACTTCATGTCTTTGGTACTTGGTCTCTCCAGAGCATCACTGGCTACAACTGGAATTGCTTTGTGTTAAACAAGCAGTTTACTAGCTTATGAGCCACAGATAACAAGTATTACTTGCTTTGTGAGGGCATGTCACGTACAACACATAGGGCTGTGTGGTGGACCTCCAAGAGGTGCGTCCCTGTTGAGAACCCAGCAACTGGAAAAGCCCAAAGAAACATCTACATATCTACTACACTCAGGACCCTTCAGAGCAAAATCACCATTGTTAAAATGACACTGACAGTGTACATATGGTCCCACACTAGGTCAGTGTAGAACCCTATGAACACTGGCAGTCTGAATTTAACACTGGTGATTTCTGCAAAATTTACTGTGTGTGCAAAGGAATGTGGGTGGCTAGTGGGGGCCTGGGTCAGTGGCTGCAAGGGCAAGGGCCCACTCCTACGCACAGTTAAGGGGCTGGGGGATGCCTGTGAAACAACCTTTGCACAGTGGTTTGGGGGTCTCTGGATGTGTCCCTTGGGTGCCCCCTGGCATTCTCCCAGGTAGTACTGTAGGTCTTAGTGTGAGTGCAGGCTTACAGTGGGGTGCCACATGGTGATACTGCTGCTCTCTGGTCTTCAGGGGAACCTAGGGTTGGTTTCTGGGAGGTGGTGGTGACAGTTTGCTGCATAGCTGTTGTGACAGTTTGCTGCATAGCTGTTGTGACAGTTTGCTGCATATCTGTTGAAGAACTCTTGTGGACGGTATGGGAAGCCTTCCTAGTGGCTGGAGACAATACCTAATTGTATATATTTTTACAGTGGCTTCATGTTCAACCGTGTTGCCTCACAATGAGAAGGTTGTGGGATCGCTTCCCACCTAGTCCTTTCTGTGTCGAGTTGGCATGTTCTCACCGTGTCTGTGTGGTTTTCCTCTGGGCACTCCGGAGGAAATATGTTTCAAAAACATATTTATGCTGCGCTTACACATAATGATGGCAAGTCACGAATGCGACAAAGTATACATTCTTGGCCACTGATCACGAATGTGATGATTTGAGGCAGAGGCATCAGGTGTCCTCAGGAATTGCTGCAACCTGTTACCACGTTACAATTAATGGCACATGTTGCTGGAGAATTAACAGGAACCATTATGCATGGTCAGGAATAATGTTCCACGTTGTTGTTCCCGTCATTATATTCTGTCACGTTGTGAATGAGGCGAATTGTCTCCACACACACACACACACACACACACAGACACACACACACACACACACACACACACACCATATTCATCCTACTGTCAGTTGCTGAACAATTCAGATCGCTTGAGTTTGCTCCTCAAAATCCACAGCAGAAGAACTTTGTAATTGCATACTTAGTTGGGCTCTGTGACCTGGAGTGGTGCAGAAAGGAGGAGGAGACTGAGAGCCAGATGTGTGGCTCCACGGGGGGCTCTCGTCTCGCTCACTTTGCCAAACATCAGTCACAGCAGCAGTAGGTGGAACACCTGCAGGAGTGCACTGATGAGCATTGAAACGAGACTTGGCATCACTGTCCTTCTTCAGCATACTGCAGCAATGAAACTGAATGTGGTGCAGCAGGGTTTAATTGTGCACACTTCAGAGAAGAACGCTGTCACGCTCTATTAAGGATCACCACTAATCAAGACGAATCAGCACGCTCAGTTGCGACCTCCACAACATGAGGCGAAATGAGGGTGGTGCGTGACATTTGTGGAAGATGTTTTTGACAACCAGAAACATGCTCCACAAAAATCACGAATATCATGCACCAACACACACTATTAAGAAACCTATTCAGAAGCCTTAAGTCACTTTAAGAATGTCAGGAATGTGCAAAGAATGACGCAAATATGACATTTGTAACACTTCTTGCCTATGTGTAAATGCACAATTCGGGTTTGCTTCTTTTCTGTCCTCAACCAAGGCAGCGTCTCTGCATCTGTGGTTGGTCCCCAGGGCTGTGGCTGTCCACTGCTCCGAGTGGTTTGATTGTGTCTAACTGTAATTAGGATGGTTTAAATGCAGAGAACAAATGTCATTGTATATGTTCATCTATGTACAGTGACAATAAATCCCCTTATTATTATTATTGGTGAGAGCCAGCTGTGACTCATACTAGTGTGATGCAGACATCAACATGATCACTATGTTATGTATATCACACAGTGTACTTAGTGCACTTAGGACGAATAATGTGATTGCATTTTCGAAGGAATTGTCTCCCACTTTTAAGGCCAGTCCTTCTATCATATCCCATTATGTCCTGTATTCATTGTCCTCATTCTTATTCTATGGGTGTGTTTGGTTTTTATGTTCTAATATGCCAGTCTTGATATGATAACAGATGGTGTTTCATTTTGTCATGGACCTGTAGCAAAAGTGCCAGGAGTTGTGATGTGTTTGATTTTATTAGAGATGAGATTTAGCACATACATGCTACATTACTGCAGCAGAACTCCCATTTCTCATCTGCAGGAGAAAATGAAACTGTGATGAAATGTAATATAGTCCCCCTCAGGCAGAACTGGAGGGACTGGGAATTGCACCACAATAAATCTAATGGATATTACTGGTCTGTTCTCCCTCTCTCTATTTTTACTCACTATTTCGCTCTCTGTTCCTTTTATTCTCTGTAGCTGTGCACAGGTAATAAACACACATGCACACAATATGCAATGTGCGCATTTACTTTTTGCTTGAAGAGCCCGCCCTTGGTGTCACAAGATCCACTTATACTTACATGCCGATCTATTTTAGTTCATACTAATGGATTTCAATTACCAGGTCTAAACCTGAGAGCTAATGAAGTCGATGCCATTCTCCTGCTCTTGCTGTATTCTAAAAAGCATGCCAGTTCAGCAAACAAAGGGTTATTGAAGTATGATATGAAAAGCAAATGGGATACTTTGAAATGTCGTGCATTATCTAACGTGCAGTGGGATGACTGCTAATTCAGTACTGCACCACGACTGTTGTAGTTTGAAATTGTTACCAGCCTGTTGTTTAGATGCTGTCTGATGACAACGGTTGTTTATCTCTTTATGACCTCTGTGTTTTTGAGCCATCTGCCTAAATGGTTTGCTCAAAAGTAAAGGCTTATTACTCTTGAGCATGATAAAGAATTCATTTTTGTTGGACTGCCTGACAAAAATAAAATAAAATAAAATAAAATAAAATAAAATAATGATGATTTTTAAAACATTAAAAAGATTTTATGCTACTTTTACATTTTTTCATAGAAACTGGTTTGTCTTTCATTTCACATGGTGTTTACATGCTGTTTGTTATCTGTGTCTGTTACGATGGTTGCATAAATGCCGATTGAATTTGCCAATCCATCAGTCAAGTCTCTGATTGTTTATTGTCAGATTTCAGAGAAGGGCTTTAAAATATAAACCTCTTGTAGATATTATGGCATTACAATGCACCAAAGATGCATTTTAGCTCTGAAGTTATCATGCGGTTTTATTGTATTTATTTTGAGATTGCATGTTTATATAATGTTATGCTTGGGTTCATTTTATTCCAGAGACGTTAATCTTCCCATTAATATCTGTATGTTGCTATTTTGTTGTGAAATAATGAGAATCCAACAGTACACCCACAGCTCTGGGTATGCCCTTTAGCCTATATTTCTTTATTTAAGGATCCCCATTAGTCTTTACCTAAGTAGAGACTATTCTTCCTGGGGTCCATTCTCAAATAAAAATATAATAATTACATCAAAGTATTGCAATTTATACAACTCACAGAAAATACACAAGTAACAGTTATTTCTTCACAAAACAAACACCAACACTACATTCACTACATTAGGAGAACTGTCTTGTTGAGTATACATTTCTTAAGATTTGCTTTAAAAACTATATGATTTCGTATTAACCTCACATCCAGAGGCAACTGATTCCAATATAAGATTGATCGATATATAAATGTATTTTTTAGAGCATTAGTTTTTGGCAGCGGCAAAACAAAAATAGAACTAGTAGCTTGTCTTGTGTTAAACTCATGCCTGTTACCAGTGAGCTGAAGTTTAGAGAACAGGGTAAAAGGTTTGAGTGTGGTCCAAATTTTTTGCAAAGAAACCACAGAAGAACAGGCCAGTCTCTCCCTCACTGTCATCCATGACAGTCTTTGATGTAGGATGTTAACACTGGTTCGAAAAGGACAGCTTAGAGCGAGTCTTGCTGCTCGATTCTGTGCCATCTGGAGTTTGTTCAGGTCTTTAAGAGCAGCATTTGTCCACACAACAGAACAGTAGTCTAAGTGACACAACACTAAAGACTAAAACTAATTTCCTTGTTGCTGTTGACATAAATTGAGCATTGCATCGAATTAAAAAGATGTTTCTGCTCATTTTGGTCACAATATTATTAATATGTGTTGTCCAAGACATCCTTTGATCCAAAGTCACCCCAAGCAATTTTATCTCAATAACTTGTTCTAATAATTGATTGTGCAGAGAGAGGTTTAACTTCGGGGTGTCTCTTAAGGTATGTTTAGAGCCTAAAATCATACACTTAGTTTTTAACACATTCAACTTTAACCTGTTTCCCACCACCCAGTCATAAGTCAACATTAGCTCTTTTTGTAAAGTGCTATTGACCTGATCCAGGCTAGAAGCAGAAACATATATTGTTGTATCATCTGCATATACGAGGGCTGTCCATAAAGTATAGGTCCTTTTTATTTTTTTCAAAAACTATATGGATTTCATTCAATCAATCAATCAATCAATTTTTTTATATAGCGCCAAATCACAACAAACAGTTGCCCCAAGGCGCTTTATATTGTAAGGCAAGGCCATACAATAATTATGTAAAACCCCAACGGTCAAAACGACCCCCTGTGAGCAAGCACTTGGCTACAGTGGGAAGGAAAAACTCCCTTTTAACAGGAAGAAACCTCCAGCAGAACCAGGCTCAGGGAGGGGCAGTCTTCTGCTGGACTGGTTGGGGCTGAGGGAGAGAACCAGGAAAAAGACATGCTGTGGAGGGGAGCAGAGATCGATCACTAATGATTAAATGCAGAGTGGTGCATACAGAGCAAAAAGAGAAAGAAACAGTGCATCATGGTTCAGGGTCACCTGATCCAGCCCTAACTATAAGCTTTAGCAAAAAGGAAAGTTTTAAGCCTAATCTTAAAAGTAGAGAGGGTGTCTGTCTCCCTGATCTGAATTGGGAGCTGGTTCCACAGGAGAGGAGCCTGAAAGCTGAAGGCTCTGCCTCCCATTCTACTCTTACAAACCCTAGGAACTACAAGTAAGCCTGCAGTCTGAGAGCGAAGCGCTCTATTGGGGTGATATGGTACTACGAGGTCCCTAAGATAAGATGGGACCTGATTATTCAAAACCTTATAAGTAAGAAGAAGAATTTTAAATTCTATTCTAGAATTAACAGGAAGCCAATGAAGAGAGGCCAATATGGGTGAGATATGCTCTCTCCTTCTAGTCCCCGTCAGTACTCTAGCTGCAGCATTTTGAATTAACTGAAGGCTTTTTAGGGAACTTTTAGGACAACCTGATAATAATGAATTACAATAGTCCAGCCTAGAGGAAATAAATGCATGAATTAGTTTTTCAGCATCACTCTGAGACAAGACCTTTCTGATTTTAGAGACATTGCTTAAATGCAAAAAAGCAGTCCTACATATTTGTTTAATATGCGCTTTGAATGACATATCCTGATCAAAAATGACTCCAAGATTTCTCACAGTATTACTAGAGGTCAGGGTAATGCCATCCAGAGTAAGGATCTGGTTAGACACCATGTTTCTAAGATTTGTGGGGCCAAGTACAATAACTTCAGTTTTATCTGAGTTTAAAAGCAGGAAATTAGAGGTCATCCATGTCTTTATGTCTGTAAGACAATCCTGCAGTTTAGCTAATTGGTGTGTGTCCTCTGGCTTCATGGATAGATAAAGCTGGGTATCATCTGCGTAACAATGAAAATTTAAGCAATACCGTCTAATAATACTGCCTAAGGGAAGCATATATAAAGTGAATAAAATTGGTCCTAGCACAGAACCTTGTGGAACTCCATAATTAACTTTAGTCTGTGAAGAAGATTCCCCATTTACATGAACAAATTGTAATCTATTAGACAAATATGATTCAAACCACCACAGCGCAGTGCCTTTAATACCTATGGCATGCTCTAATCTCTGTAATAAAATTTTATGGTCAACAGTATCAAAAGCAGCACTGAGGTCTAACAGAACAAGCACAGAGATGAGTCCACTGTCCGAGGCCATAAGAAGATCATTTGTAACCTTCACTAATGCTGTTTCTGTACTATGATGAATTCTAAAACCTGACTGAAACTCTTCAAATAGACCATTCCTCTGCAGATGATCAGTTAGCTGTTTTACAACTACCCTTTCAAGAATTTTTGAGAGAAAAGGAAGGTTGGAGATTGGCCTATAATTAGCTAAGATAGCTGGGTCAAGTGATGGCTTTTTAAGTAATGGTTTAATTACTGCCACCTTAAAAGCCTGTGGTACATAGCCAACTAACAAAGATAGATTGATCATATTTAAGATCGAAGCATTAAATAATGGTAGGGCTTCCTTGAGCAGCCTGGTAGGAATGGGGTCTAATAAACATGTTTTCATATGTTTTTACGTCAGACATGCTTGAACCCTCGTGCGCATGCGTGAGTTTTTCCACGCCTGTCGGTGACGTCATTCGCCTGTGAGCACTCCTTGTGGGAGGAGTCGTCCAGCCCCTCGTCGGAATTCCTTTGTCTGAGAAGTTGCTGAGAGACTGGCGCTTTGTTTGATCAAATTTTTTTCTAAACCTGTGAGACACATCGAAGTGGACATGGTTCGAAAAATTAAGCTGGTTTTCAGTGAAAATTTTAACAGCTGATGAGAGATTTTGAGGTGATACTGTTGCTTTAAGGACTTTTCACGGTGCGAGACGTCGCTCAGCACTCTCAGGTGGCGTCATCAGCCTGTTTCAAGCTGAAAACCTCCACATTTCAGGCTCTATTGATCCAGGACGTCGTGAGAGAACAGAGAAGTTTCAGAAGAAGTCGGTTTCAGCATTTTATCCGGATATTCCACTGTTAAAGGAGATTTTTTTAATGAAAGACGTGCGGACGGGTCCGCGCGTCGGGACGCAGCCGGCGCGGTGCGGCGGCACAGGAAAAACACCTCCGTGTTGATAACCATTTGTAAAATCCAGGCAGCTTTTGATGGCTTTCAGTGGAGTGAGTATATGAGAAATTGTTTAACAGCTGGACATGTTCCAACTTGTCCTTAAGGCTTCCAACAGAGGTGTTTTTCCTGTGGCGGAGCGTTGCGGCGGCTGCGAGCCGACGCGCGGACCCGTCCGCACGTCTTTCATTAAAAAAATCTCCTTTAACAGTGGAATATCCGGATAAAATGCTGAAACCGACTTCTTCTGAAACTTCTCTGTTCTCCCACGACGTCCTGGATCAATAGAGCCTGAAATGTGGAGGTTTTCAGCTTGAAACAGGCTGATGACGCCGCCTGAGAGCGCTGCGCGACGTCTCGCACCGTGGGAAGTCCTTAAAGCAACAGTATCACCTCAAAATCTCTCATCAGCCGTTAAAATTTTCACTGAAAACCAGCTTAATTTTTCGAACCATGTCCACTTCGATGTGTCTCACAGGTTTAGAAAACATTTTGATCAAACAAAGCGCCAGTCTCTCAGCAACTTCTCAGACAAAGGAATTCCGACGAGGGGCTGGACGACTCCTCCCACAAGGAGTGCTCACAGGCGAATGACGTCACCGACAGGCGTGGAAAAACTCACGCATGCGCACGAGGGTTCAAGCATGTCTGACGTAAAAACATATGAATGAAATCCATATAGTTTTTGAAAAAAATTAAAAGGACCTATACTTTATGGACAGACCTCGTACAGTCATACGGGCCCTATGTAAAATATATGACATATCATTTACAAAAATACTATACAGCAAAGGACCAAGACAACTGCCTTGTGGAATGCCACACGTTAGGGTCACAGTATCTGAAAATGAACCATTGAAAGCAACACATTGCTTTCTGTTGACCAAATAACTTCTTAAAAAACATAAAGCAGAGCTTTTAAATCCATATGCTGGTACCTTGTTTCCCATGTAACAATAAGAAATATACTCAAAACCTGGATTAAGCTTTTTAGTCACATAGCACTACTATTATTCTGAACAGTACTGTACATATGGGAACTACATTATTATGTACCGCAGTGTATTTATGTTCATGTTAATTATCAAATGCAGCTACTGGCATATTATAGAGCAAACTACTGCTTTATCTGTACTTGGACTAAGAAAAGGAAACAAAGTTGTGAAATATGGGAACTGAATAAGGGTAACTACTTATAATCTCTTCAGCCAACCACTTTGCTCGTCTCATATTTTAAACAGCTTTTCAATGATACATCACTGACGCCCACCAAATGAGAATTCCATCTGCCCTCTCACTGTAGGAAAATAAGGGATTGTGCATACATGTATAATAAAGTATAAAAAGTGTAAATAAAATAACAACAAACATAATTTTAAGTTATTATGAAAGTGTGCATGTCTGAAAGAATACATACTGTGCGTGCAGAAAGTATTCACAGCACTTCATTTTTTCTATATTTTGTTATATTACAGCCTTATTCTAAAATGGAGTAAATAAATGTATTCCCTCACAATTCTTCACACAATACCCCATAATGACAATGTGAAAGTTTTTTTTTTTTTTAGATTTTTGCAAAAGTATTAAAAATAACAAAACTAAGAAATCACATGTACATAAGTATTCAGAGCCACAGGTCACAGGTCAAAATTTAGCTCAGGTGCACCCTGTTTCCAGTGATCATCCTTGAGATGACACACGTCTACATATAAGGTCCCACAGATGACAGTGAGCACAGCGGCCTATCACCCATAAATGGAATAAGTTCGGATCCACCAGAACCCTTCCTAGAGCTGGCCGTCTGTCTAAACTGAGCCATCGGGGTAGAAGGTCCTTAGTCAGTGAGGTGACCAAGAACCTGATGGTCACTCTGTCAGAGCTCCAGCATTCCTCTGTGGGAAAGATGAATGCAGCAATGTACAGAGACATCCTGGATGAAAACCTGCTACAGAGCACTCTTGACCTCAGTCTGGGGTGACGATTCGGACTTTCAGCAGGATAATGACCCTAAGCACACAGCCAAGATATCAAAGGAGTGGCTTCATGACAACTCTGTGAATGTCCTTGAGTGGCCCAATCAGAGCTCAGACCTGAATCCAACTGAACATCTCTGGAGAGATCTGAAAATGGCTGTGCACCAGCATTCCCCATCCAACCTGATGGAGCTTGAGAGGTGCTGCAAAGAGGAATGAGTAAAACTGCCCAAAGATAGGTGCGCCAGATAAAGTATTGATTGTTTGATTGATTGAGAAAAGGGTGTGCATACCTATGTACATGTGATTTTATATTTTGATATTTAATACATTTGCAAAAATAAAAATAAAATATTTTCATGTTGTCATTATGGGGTGTTGTGAGTAGAATTTTAAGGGGAAAAATTTATTTACTCCATTTTGGAATTAGGGTGTAACAACAAATCCGGAAAAAGTTAAGCACTGTGAATACTTTCCAGATGCAATTTTAGAGAGGACTGTTTTGGAAGTCCATTTGTATAAAGTGTAGATGTTGCTGAATGTGGCTGCTTAAAATATTACTACAGGCTGCATTAACTGTTTTAATTTTGTCTGGATCTGAGGCTTCTTGCCTGTGGGCATTGGCTTTAATATTTGCTGTATGGTGTTTTCATTCAGCTTGAATTGCATGAACTGTTTTTTAATTTATCTCTATGAGCTCAGAAGATAAACTGCACAGCTGATGTAACTTGCAGAGATATAACCAGGGTGAGTGCTACCATTATAAAAAGAGAAGGAAAGAGGGTATAAAATTCAATTCAATCAATCAATCATTTTTTTTTTTTATACAGCGCCAAATCACAACAAACAGTTGCCCCAAGGCGCTTTATATTGTAAGGCAAGGCCATACAATAATTATGTAAAACCCCAACGGTCAAAATGACCCCCTGTGAGCAAACACTTGGCTACAGTGGGAAGGAAAAACTCCCTTTTAACAGGAAGAAACCTCCAGCAGAACCAGGCTCAGGGAGGGGCAGTCTTCTGCTGGGACTGGTTGGGGCTGAGGGAGAGAACCAGGAAAAAGACATGCTGTGGAGGGGAGCAGAGATCGATCACTAATGATTAAATGCAGAGTGGTACATACAGAGCAAAAAGAGAAAGAAACAGTGCATCATGGGAACCCCCCAGCAGTCTACGTCTATAGCAGCATAACTAAGGGATGGTTCAGGGTCACCTGATCCAGCCCTAACTATAAGCTTTAGCAAAAAGGAAAGTTTTAAGCCTAATCTTAAAAGTAGAGAGGGTGTCTGTCTCCCTGATCTGAATTGGGAGCTGGTTCCACAGGAGAGGAGCCTGAAAGCTGAAGGCTCTGCCTCCCATTCTACTCTTACAAACCCTAGGAACTACAAGTAAGCCTGCAGTCTGAGAGCGAAGCACTCTATTGGGGTGATATGGTACTACGAGGTCCCTAAGATAAGATGGGACCTGATTATTCAAAACCTTATAAGTAAGAAGAAGAATTTTAAATTCTATTCTAGAATTAACAGGAAGCCAATGAAGAGAGGCCAATATGGGTGAGATATGCTCTCTCCTTCTAGTCCCCGTTAGTACTCTAGCTGCAGCATTTTGAATTAACTGAAGGCTTTTTAGGGAACTTTTAGGACAACCTGATAATAATGAATTACAATAGTACAGCCTAGAGGAAATAAATGCATGAATTAGTTTTTCAGCATCACTCTGAGACAAGACCTTTCTAATTTTAGAGATATTGCGTAAATGCAAAAAAGCAGTCCTACATATTTGTTTAACATGCGCTTTGAATGACATATCCTGATCAAAAATGACTCCAAGATTTCTCACAGTATTACTAGAGGTCAGGGTAATGCCATCCAGAGTAAGGATCTGATTAGACACCATGTTTCTAAGATTTGTGGGGCCAAGTACAATAACTTCAGTTTTATCTGAGTTTAAAAGCAGGAAATTAGAGGTCATCCATGTCTTTATGTCTGTAAGACAATCCTGCAGTTTAGCTAATTGGTGTGTGTCCTCTGGCTTCATGGATAGATAAAGCTGGGTATCATCTGCGTAACAATGAAAATTTAAGCAATACCGTCTAATAATACTGCCTAAGGGAAGCATGTATAAGTGAATAAAATTGGTCCTAGCACAAAACCTTGTGGAACTCCATAATTAACTTTAGTCTGTGAAGAAGATTCCCCATTTACATGAACAAATTGTAATCTATTAGACAAATATGATTCAAACCACCGCAGCGCAGTGCCTTAATACCTATGGCATGCTCTAATCTCTGTAATAAATTTTATGGTCAACAGTATCAAAAGCAGCACTGAGGTCTAACAGAACAAGCACAGAGATGAGTCCACTGTCCGAGGCCATAAGAAGATCATTTGCAACCTTCACTAATGCTGTTTCTGTACTATGATGAATTCTAAAACCTGACTGAAACTCTTCAAATAGACCATTCCTCTGCAGATGATCAGTTAGCTGTTTTACAACTACCCTTTCAAGAATTTTTGAGAGAAAAGGAAGGTTGGAGATTGGCCTATAATTAGCTAAGATAGCTGGGTCAAGTGATGGCTTTTTAAGTAATGGTTTAATTACTGCCACCTTAAAAGCCTGTGGTACATAGCCAACTAACAAAGATAGATTGATCATATTTAAGATCGAAGCATTAAATAATGGTAGGGTTTCCTTGAGCAGCCTGGTAGGAATGGGGTCTAATAAACATGTTGATGGTTTGGATGAAGTAACTAATGAAAATAACTCAGACAGGACAATCGGAGAGAAAGAGTCTAACCAAATACCGGCATCACTGAAAGCAGCCAAAGATAACGATACGTCTTTGGGATGGTTATGAGTAATTTTTTCTCTAATAGTTAAAATTTTGTTAGCAAAGAAAGTCATGAAGTCATTACTAGTTAACGTTAATGGAATACTCAGCTCAATAGAGCTCTGACTCTTTGTCAGCCTGGCTACAGTGCTGAAAAGAAACCTGGGTTGTTCTTATTTTCTTCAATTAGTGATGAGTAGAAAGATGTCCTAGCTTTACGGAGGGCTTTTTTTATAGAGCAACAGACTCTTTTTCCAGGCTAAGTGAAGATCTTCTAAATTAGTGAGACGCCATTTCCTCTCCAACTTACGGGTTATCTGCTTTAAGCTACGAGTTTGTGAGTTATACCACGGAGTCAGGCACTTCTGATTTAAAGCTCTCTTTTTCAGAGGAGCTATAGCATCCAAAGTTGTCTTCAATGAGGATGTAAAACTATTGATGAGATACTCTATCTCACTTACAGAGTTTAGGTAGCTACTCTGCACTGTGTTGGTATATGGCATTAGAGAACATAAAGAAGGAATCATATCCTTAAACCTAGTTACAGCGCTTTCTGAAAGACTTCTAGTGTAATGAAACTTATTCCCCACTGCTGGGTAGTCCATCAGAGTAAATGTAAATGCTATTAAGAAATGATCAGAAAGAAGGGAGTTTTCAGGGAATACTGTTAAGTCTTCTATTTCCATACCATAAGTCAGAACAAGATCTAAGATATGATTAAAGTGGTGGGTGGACTCATTTACATTTTGAGCAAAGCCAATAGAGTCTAATAATAGATTAAATGCAGTGTTGAGGCTGTCATTCTCAGCATCTGTGTGGATGTTAAAATCGCCCACTATAATTATCTTATCTGAGCTAAGCACTAAGTCAGACAAAAGGTCTGAAAATTCACAGAGAAACTCACAGTAACGACCAGGTGGACGATAGATAATAACAAATAAAACTGGTTTTTGGGACTTCCAATTTGGATGGACAAGACTAAGAGTCAAGCTTTCAAATGAATTAAAGCTCTGTCTGGGTTTTTGATTAATTAATAAGCTGGAATGGAAGATTGCTGCTAATCCTCCACCTTGGCCCGTGCTACGAGCATTCTGACAGTTAGTGTGACTCGGGGGTGTTGACTCATTTAAACTAACATATTCATCCTGCTGTAACCAGGTTTCTGTTAGGCAGAATAAATCAATATGTTGATCAATTATTATATCATTTACCAACAGGGACTTAGAAGAGAGAGACCTAATGTTTAATAGACCACATTTAACTGTTTTAGTCTGTGGTGGAGTTGAAGGTGCTATATTATTTTTTTCTTTTTGAATTTTTATGCTTAAATATGGTTATTGGTGGTCTGGGAGCAGGCACCGTCTCTACGGGGATGGGTTAATTGATGTGTCAAAAGACACATCAATGAAAAAGAATACTCAGTGTAACTGATGTATTCAATCTCAACACATGTTAATACTACACACTGCTATAATAAAATCTGACTGCTTATGAGCATTTGCTTTAGCCTGTAACTCAAGTTACGGTGTAATAATTAGCCTATTGATCTTTGAACCATCTCTGTTGTTGGAGATAAAGCAGTTATTGACATTGCAAAGTCTTACAGGCACAACAAGCAACGGTGAGTGAGGTCTTGCTTTGTAATGAGGCCATGTAGACACAGGAATAGCATTTGACAGGCTCTAGTCCATTTCAAATGCTAAAAAAAAAACAAAACTGTGATGAGGGTGTAGCTGTTACCAGAGTGCACATTATCAATGCATTAAATTTAAGTCACAAACCCTGGAGAAATCTGTCGAGGCCAACACTGGTGTCTGTTTCACAGCACTGTCTCATGTCTTTCTCTTTGGGGTGTGTTTCATTTTTTTCAAAGGAACTCCTGCATTCATTCTGAGATGCCTCTTAGGCTGCTCATTTGCATTTAACAACAGATCAAGTATAAGTGGCATATACTTCTTGAAAATCATCTAATTTGCCCCATAGAGCTTCTGCGACCATGTAATACATCCTGCATTTCCATTTCAATATGATAATCATCTCATATTGCTGCAGTATCTAAATCAGTGCCTTGTATCTCACATAAATAGGTGAAATAATTTGATTATTGATCTGTCTGATGAATGTGCAATAGAGGAGGAATAAATTAAATAGCTTCCCAATAGATTACTTTTCCAGCAGTTAACTCCATTGCTGCTTTCGATCAAAGTCTAGTGTGTTCTACAGCATGATGAGGCAGAGTTACTAAGGCAATACCAATCAATACTGGGTGGATTCAACCAAATTGTGATTGCTTGTCCTGTATGTAAACAAACTCGAGCCATCATACACTAATTCAGTGGAAAAATTCAGTGAAAACATGCCCATATATGAGTGACTCCTCAAAAATGTCCTGAATGGGTTCATAGGGGGCATTGTATTAGTGGGCCATGAAGGCAATACACCCTACCTTGAAGATCTTAAGAACATAACTTAAAGTCCATTTGAGTGCAAAGTAAGGGACAGGGTACAAAGCGGTCATGGAATTTTGTGTTTCCAGAGTAGCATGAATTGGACCAATCAGACTGTCATTTGTTATTCCCTTTCAGACTGCCGTTGAACTGAAGGCAATGCTATTTAGAGGACGGACTCAGAAGGTGACAGAAATGTGAGGTTTTCTGGTGAGAAAATGGATCTGTGCCTCATTCTTGCAATGCCTCCATCTCCATACATCTGACACAGTTACACAGAGACTAAAGTGATGACAAGAACATACACCTCTAGTGGCATCACTGCATAGGACAATTATTTATTTATGTTATTGTGAATACATTTTTCCAAGGAATGACATATTCTGTAAATGTGTTACAGTTGCAGGTCCCAGCATGCTGATATTTCAGATCGGTATCAGTACAATACTGGCCAAAATTACTGGATTACATACTAGAATTTTTCTTTTCTTCTTCATGTTGCATTTTATTTGTACAGATGCAGTGGTGGGCGGAGTTCAGCTAATCCGATTGCAGATAATTATCGAGGCTACTGTTTTTGCTAGCGGATTAGCTTTTCAGATAAGTTTTAAAACCATCATCGGACCAATTATCTTCCTATAAATTTAGTTCTGATAACTTTCAGTCCGATATTTTTTTTTTTTTTTTTTGGTAAAGTGAGCAAAGTTTAACAGTCAAAAACATTGGTAAACCCTAAAATCAAACATTTTAGGCCGTCTGTTGTGCGTTTGCAGCAGACTGGCTGCCTGTTGCCTGCTCATGATGTCATCATTAAGTGCAAAATGTGATTGACCGGTCAACGCAGGGAGCATTGTGGATAGTGTAGTTCGGTTCACTTTGGACGTTACAGTGAGTCGTCCGCTCGACACAAAAACTAATTTTAACATTATTTTATTTTATTTCTTTGTGGCTGATGGTATAATATTTACAGAGCATGTACAGAGGGACTTTTTGTCACCGTTTAGACACTGTTTTGGATTTAAAAACAAAAGACTTTATGTGGATTATTTATTCAGATGAATCCCACTGAAACTAACGTAAGAATTTATGTCTTTTACTCTGCCAGTCGATGCATTAATGGACGTATTTCGGTTGTTTAAGCCGCCGCAGGGTTCAAAGCGTGTGAAAAAAGCAGCAGCTTTTAAGTTTTTACATGACGGTGTATCTAAGACCGAGATAAACTGTGACTTAATACTGTGTTTTACTGCTTTTGAAAGATGATGACAGTGTTTGGGGTTTTATTTTTTATTTATTCATTTTTCATACATTCTTATGTGTTTGTGATCCTTGAATTTACCCAGCAGCGAAAAGTGAAACTGGTTTATCAGAAGCCGACAGTGTAATCTGATGTGGCCACATCCGAATCAATACTCAAAGTTATTGGTTATCTGTAATAAAGGTCTTTTTTTTTAGCAGTTTATCGGTTTAGCGTTATCAAAGATAACTTTTCAGTTATGGGATTAATGGTTATCGAAGCTAACTTTTTGGTTAGCTGTGCCCACCACTGTACAGATGACACTAATGCTCCGGTGCAACTTATGGACTGGACTGAAATAGTGAATGGACTGTATTTCTAAAATGTTTTTCCATCTAATGCAAATACTCAAAGCACTTTAAAATGATGCCTCACATTCACCCAGTCTCTCACACAGACAGATGCAAGGTGCACATCAGATGGAACTTGAGGATCAAGGACCTAAGGCAACAGACCTTAGTAGCTTTCCTGTGGAACCAACGATCCTCAGGTCTCAATCTCATTGCTTTACCCTCGAGTTGCAATCTACTGAGTGCTCTTCTACTTCAGAGTTGTGATTAGTTTGACTATGAAGAGTATTTGTAAAGTGGTTTCATTCAAAGAACACTAAAACCTGTACGACGAGAAATATTTTCACTCATCACTTACTACACTTCACTGAATTCTTGAAAGGCCTATTGATTAAATCACAGACACATAAAGGCTGCTGTAAGAACATGTTTGATGACAGAATAGCAAACGTTGTGCCCTTTTTCACTGTACGAGGGCTGTCAAAGTATAGGTCCTTTTTATTTTTTCAAAAACTATATGGATTTCATTCATATGTTTTTACATCAGACATGCTTGAACCCTCGTGCGCATGCGGGTTTTTCCACGCCTGTCGGTGACGTCATTCGCCTGTGAGCACTCCTTGTGGGAGGAGTCGTCCAGCCCCTCGTCGGAATTCCTTTGTCTGAGAAGTTGCTGAGAGACTGGCGCTTTGTTTGATCAACATTTTTTCTAAACCTGTGAGACACATCGAAGTGGACACGGTTCGAAAAATTAAGATGGTTTTCAGTGAAAATTTTAACGGCTGATGAGAGATTTTGAGGTGATACTGTCGCTTTAAGGACTTCCCACGGTATGAGACGTCGCGCAGCACTCCCAGGCGCCGCCGTCAGCCTGTTTCAAGCTGAAAACCTCCACATTTCAGGCTCTATTGATCCAGGACATCGTGAGAGAACAGAGAAGTTTCAGAAGAAGTCGGTTTCAGCATTTTATCCGGATATTCCACTGTTAAAGGAGTTTTTTTTTAATGAAAGACGTGCGGACGGGTCCGTGCGTCGGGACGCAGCCCCCGCGACGCTCCGCCACAGGAAGAACACCTCCGTGTTGATTACCATTTGTAAAATTCAGGTGGCTTTTGATGGCTTTCAGTGGAGTGAGTATATGAGAAATTGTTTAACAGCTGGACATGTTCCAACTTGTCCTTAAGGCTTCCAACAGAGGTGTTTTTCCTGTGGCGGAGCGTCGCAGCGGCTGCAAGCTGACGCTGCAATCCGCCTGCACGTCTTTCATTAATAAAATCTCCTTTAACAGTGGAATATCCGGATAAAATGCTGAAACCGACTTCTTCTGAAACTTCTCTGTTCTCTCACGATGTCCCTGGATCAATAGAGCTTGAAATGTGGAGGTTTTCAGCTTGAAACAGGCTAACGACGGCGCCTGAGAGCGCTGCGCGACGTCTCGCACCGTGGGAAGTCCTTAAAGCGACAGTATCACCTCAAAATCTCTCATCAGCCGTTAAAATTTTCACTGAAAACCAGCTTAATTTTTCGAACCGTGTCCACTTCGATGTGTCTCACAGGTTTAGAAAAAATTTTGATCAAACAAAGCGCCAGTCTCTCAGCAACTTCTCAGACAAAGGAATTCCAATGAGGGGCTGGACGACTCCTCCCACAAGGAGTGCTCACAGGCGAATGACGTCACCGACAGGCGTGGAAAAACTCACGCATGTGCACGAGGGTTCAAGCATGTCTGACGTAAAAACATATGAATGAAATCCATATAGTTTTTGAAAAAAAATAAAAAGGACCTATACTTTATTGACAGACCTCGTATATAAGGACAGATGCTGTTCAGAAGACTCTCAAATAGCGACACAGCAAAGAGCCGCACCCTAATCTACTTTATAAAATGCAGCACGTTGTCAGCTTGTGTTCTATGCATTTAGAACAGATGCAGTGTTTCAAACACACAAACACAAAGTCGTCACTGTCGTGTGTAGAATTTGTCGTTTTCCTCAGACTCCATTATATCGTAGAATAAACAAACACCTGCTTCCAATACGTTGTGTTCAAGCTCACATGTATGCAATGCCAGTCCATGCAAAGCTTCTGAAATCCACCGTGATGACCTCAATCACAGCAGTGGATCAAAACCATTTATCAACAAAGCATTTTCAATGTCTGCCACATGTGTTTACATATCATATGATGTGTGGATTATACTGCAGACAGATCCCACAGGAAAATCGTTGTGATCTGTTTTCATAAATTGCCTGTTTACAGTTGCATTAGTATTATATAATCCTTTTGCTGCTTAGTTTCCACTATGAGAAAATAGAAAACTATTATTAGGCTCCAGTGACATCTAGGTTTAATTGTCTCTCTTTGCCCCACTTTTTTGAGAATGGCCTCCTTATGGGAAAAGTAATTTTTTTTCCATGTTCACGTCATTTGTAATGCAGCAGGGATTTGTTTCATTTATGTAGCAATGAAATCAACTGGCAGAGTGGCCACATATTGCTAAATAGAACATCGACACCAAGAAGCAAGGTGCTCTCTAAGCAGATACAGAGACATCAAAGAGTGCTTACAGAGGGAGAATGAAAAAAAATATGATAGCAGAGGAGAAAGCAATCAGTGCTGCTTTGTGTCATCCGCCCGTTTTTATTCAAAAAGTCATCCGCTCTACAAGCATGTGAAGAAACTGCATAAATCATTTTTATGCGTGTAAAGCAGCGAATGAGGGATTTGTAAAGACAATCAATGAACAGAAAACACTGCTTAATGTCACAGTTACAGCAACATCAAACTTAACATACCATAACCAAATACTGTCTGTTCTTGCTTAAGGAGCATCCCCGCTCATTTAAAGTACCAGGTGCTGCAAGGTTATTTATCAGGTCAGGTCTGGAACCATTCTCAGGTGCAACACTTTGTCCCCTCCACCACACCACTCTACGCCTTACATCCTGGATGGAAATCACATAGACAACTGGTCCGTCTCCAGCTCTCTAATGTCTGCTTCACATGGCAAGATAATTATGCGAATTTCGGACCCAATCTTCCCTTTCAAACAATCTTAAGGATGCCCCGACTATCGTGATGGCTCTGAAGATAATCTTATCAGATATTCCTGCTGTGTGTGGTGTGTTCAGAGTGCTCTCATCTGCTTGGAAGGATGTCGTGACTGCTCAGACCTCAAATCGTGAATATTCAACATGTTGGATTGTCTCAACTCGATATCCCAGCGTGACAGGTCCATGTGGCTGCACACTACACACTGTATGACCAAAACTGTTATATCTATGATTTTTGTATCGTCATGTGTGGGGTCTCTTAGATATTTATTGAAAACCTACCGTCAATTTTAAAATCTTGCTGTGTGAACCAGGTATAATGTAACCATCTATCTGCCACAGCAGTTGAAATGTGGGTGTCACTGGAGCACCTACATGCTGGATCCTGCCCACAGAAACACATCACATGAACAAAATGTAGTTGACGTTCCCTCACAATATTCCTCATCTGAGTCTTCCTAAATAACCGTCTATTTGATGCAGCCAGGTGAAACATGGGTTATTGTTTCACCTCAACACTGAGTCACCTGCATGCTGGATATGGATCATAAGCCCCTTTGGCTTCTCCCTTGTTTTCATTTGGGGTCGACACAAGATACAGTACGAGGTGGATCTGTATGTTGAGGGAAGCACGGTGGCTTAGTGGTTAGCACTGTTACCTCACAGCAACAAGGTCATGTGATTGTTTCCGCATGAGCCTTTCTGCGTGGAGTTTGCATGTTCTCCTCGTGTTTGCATAGATTCCCTCCAGGTGCTTCCTCCCATTTCCAAAGACATGCAGATTTCATGAAGTGAATTGGTGACTCGAAATTGGCTGTAGGTGTGTGAATGTGTTTGTCCGTCTGTATGTGGCCCTGCAACAGACTGGTGTCTTGTCCAGGGTGTAACCCGCCTCATGCCCTATGACTGCTGGGATAGTCTACAGCCCTGCCATGATCCTTGAATGGAGTAACCGGGTATAGAAATTGAATGAATGAATCTGCATGTTGATTTGTCAAAGGTTTTACACGAGATGCTCTTCCTGACACAACTCCACATTACCTGGAGAATGGGCAGGAGTGGTCTTGAGGCTGGAACCTTCCACACTTGAAACAAACACACTAAGCACTTGGCCATGCTGGATCATGCTCTAGTGTCAATTTTGTCACCTGTTTTTTAATTTAGTCTTAGTCGTAGTCTTGTGCAAATTATCCTTTTTAGTCATATTTACTCCAGTAGACGAGAGGGTCACCTCCTTGCATCTTCAGGCAGCGGGGGGTGTCTCTGACTGTTGTTTGTGCATATGCACCGAACAGCATTTTGGAGTATTCAGCCTTCTTGGAGTCTCTGAGTGGAGTCCTGTATGGGGCTTCGGTGGGGTACTCCATTGTTCTGCTCTGGGACTTCAACGCACATGTGGGCAATGACAGAGACACCTGGAGAGGTGTGATTGGGAGGAATAGACTCCCTGATCTAAACCCGAATGGTTGTTTGTTATTGGACTTCTATGCTAGTCACGGACTGTCCATAACGAACACCATGTTCAAACATAAGGATGCTCATAAGTGTACATGGTACCAGAGCACCCTAGGCCGAAGATTGATGATCGATTTTGTGATCGCATCATCTGATTTGAGGCGGCATGTTCTGGACACTCGGGTGAAGAGAGGGGCAGAGCTGTCATCTGATCACCATCTGGTAATGAGTTGGATCAGAGGGTAGGGGAGGACTTTGGACAGACCTGGTAAGCCAAAGTGGAAAGTGCGGGTGAACTGGGAACGTCTGGAGGAGCCCACTGTCCGACAGATCTTCAACTCACACCTCCGGCAGAGCTTCTCTAGCATTCCTGTGGAGGTTGGGTGCATTGAACCAGAATGGGCAATGCTCGAAGCTTCCATTGTTGAAGCTGCAGCGGGGAGCTGTGGCCTGAAGGTCTTGGGTGCCTCAAGGGCCGGCAACCCTCGAACACCATGGAACAATGGCCTCAGATTTGGAGGTGTTGATTTTCATCCTGGACGCTTCACACTTGGCTGCAAACCACCCCAGTGCACACTGAAGGTCCTGATTTGACAAAGCCAATAGAACCACATCGTCCGCAAACAGCAGAGATGAGATTCTGTGGTTCCCAAACCAGACCCCCTCTACATCCTGGCTGCGCCTAGAAATTCTGTCCATAAAGATAATGAACATAACCAGTGACAAAGGGCAGCCCTGGCGGAGGCCAACGTGCACTAGACACAGGTTTGACTTACTACTGGCAATGCGAACCAAGCTCCTGCTGCAGTCGTACAGGGACCGGATAGCCCTTTCAAAGGACCTCGGACCCTGTACTCCAAGAGCACCCCCCGCAGGGTGCCCCGAGGGACACGGTCGAACGCCTTCTCCAGATCCACAAAGCACATGTGGACTGGTTGGGCGAACTCCCATGAACCCTCAAGCACCCGATGGAGTGTGTAGAGGTGGTCCAGTGTGCCGCGACCAGGACGAAAACCATACTGCTCCTCCTGAATCCGAGGTTCGACTATTGGTTTAATTCTCCTCTCCTGTACTCTGGAATAGACCTTACCGGGGAGGCTGAGGAATGTGATCCCCCTGTAGTTGGAACACACCCTCCGGTCCCCCTTCTTAAACAGAGGGACCACCAACCCAGTCTGCCAATCCAGAGGCACTGTCCCCGACCGCCATGTGATGTTGCGGAGGCGTGTCATCCAAGGCAGTCCCACAACATCCAGAGACTTAAGGTACTCAGGACGGATTTCATCCACCCCAGAAGCCTTGCCACCGAGGAGCTTTCTAACCACCTAGGTGACTTCAGCCTGAGTGATGGATGAGTCTGCCTCTGAGTCCCCAGTCTCTGCTTGCTCTTCTGAAGATGTGACGATGGGATTGAGGAGATCCTCGAAGTATTCCTTCCACCGCCCGACAACATCCCTAGTCAGGGTCAACAGCACCCCACCCGCACCATAGACAGTGCCGGTGGAGAGCTGCTTCCACCTCCTGAGGCGTCGGCCGGTTTGCCAGAATTTCTTCGAGGCCAACCGATAGTCCTCCTCCATGGCCTCCCTGAACTCCTCCCAGACCCAAGTTTTTGCCTCTGCGACCACACAGGCTGCAGCAAGCTTGGCCTACCGGTACTTGTCAGCTGCCTCCGGGGTCCCACTTAACAACGAAGACAAGTAGGACTCCTTCTTCAGCTTGATGGCATCCCTTACTTCCGGCGTCCACCATCGACAATGGAGGTGGAGACCCCATGTCTCCAACCTCCCCCAGGATCTGGGAGAAGCTCTCCCGGAGGTGGGAGTTGAAGACCTCGCTGACACAGGGTTCCACCAGTCGTTCCCAGCAGACCCTCACGATATGTTTGGGCCTGCCAGGTCTGACCGGCTTCCTCCCCTCCCAGCGGATCCAACTCACCACCAGGTGGTGATTGGTCGACAGCACCCTCTCTTCACCCGAGTGTCCGAGACACGTGGCCAAAGGTCAGATGATATGACTACAAAGTCGATCATCAACCTCCGGCTCAGGGTATTCTGGTGCCATGTGCACTTATAGACACCCTTGTGCTCAAACATGGTGTTCGAGATGGACAAACTGTGACTAGCCTAGATGTCCAACAACTGAACACCACTCGGGTTCAGATCGGGGAGGCCGTGATTCCCGATCACCCCCTCCAGGCCTCACTGTCATCGCCCACGTGGGCGTTGAAATCCCCCAGGAGAACAATGGAGTCCCCAGTCGGAGCACTATCTAGTATCCTTCCCAGGGACTCCAAGAAGGTCGGGTACTCTGCACTGCCGCTCGCCCCGTAGGCGGAGACAACAGTGAGACGTGACCCTCTCATTCACTGGAGTGAACTCCAACACATTGCGACTGAGCTGGGGAGCAATAAGCAGTGCTACCCCAGCTCTCCGCCTCTCCCCGTGGGCAATGCCAGAAAAGTGGAGCGTCCAGCCCCTCTCCAGGAGTTGGGTACCAGAGCGCAAGCTGTGCGTGGAGGTGAGCCCGACTATCTCTATTCAGTATCTCTCAACCTCCTGCACAAGCTCAGGCTGCTTCCCCTCAGCAAGGTGACATTCCATGTCCCAACACCGGGCCAGCCGCTCTCGATTGCCACCCAACCCCCATGGCCCCCTCTGCAGGTGGTGAACCCACAGAAGGGCAGGCCCACGTCGCTCTTTTGGGCTGAGCCCAGCCGGGCCACGTAGGCTAAGGCCCAACCACCAGGCGCTCGCGCGAGCCCCAACCCCAAGCCTGGCTCCAGGGTGGGGCCCCGGCTCTGACATACCAGGCGACGTCTCGGTCCTTGATTCATTGAACACATGCATCATGGAACACTCTTACATCTCCCCCTGTTGATGTGACCTTCCTTGCGTCACTAAAGAAGAAGAAAAGAAAAAATAAAGGTGAGTTGTAAAACTCAACAAAAAACAAAACAAATAAAAAGGAAAATTAAGAAAAGGAGAAAAAAAATAACAATTAAAATACGAAAATATCAAAACACCCAAAGGTACATGTACTCTATGTGAGTCCTAGCTCGTTCAATTTTAATTAGTACAATTTCAATATATTCTCCATTTATATAGCGCCAAATCACAACTAAAAGGGTAAGGTCTAACGTTACCTACCCCCAGAGCAAGCACATAGGTGACAGTGGCAAGGAAAACTCCCTCTGATGATTTGAATGAATGAATGATAAACTTAAAGCTTTCATGATTTGAATGAATGAATGATTTGAAGAAGAAACCTCGAGCAGACCAGATTCAAAGGGGTGACCCTCTGCTTGAGCCATGCTACAGACAGTGTGAAAATTCTAACAATGTGTGGCTATACAGTGGAAATAAACATTAAATTGTATCAAAAAGAAAACATATATTTAAACATTTCTAAGGACACCCTGAGCATAGTGTAACCATGTGATAGCTTTAACAACACAGTGAGATCAGTTAATGTAGACCCGAATCGTAGACCCTATTCTGTCTGTATCAGGTGGAAGGGCGGTGATGTTTCCTCAGTATACGGTCCAATGGTGCCAGGGTCCAATTCTTCAGCCGAGTCTATTTCAGCATCACCTGGACACTCAAAGCAAAGCTTCAAGTTGTTGTAATTTTAGTAATCAATATAAAAATGTGTATAACAGTGTATAACTGAAATGAATGATGTGTGTGTGTGTATATATAATATTATATATATGTATATATGAAAATTTCAAATAGAATTAATAAGGGTATTGAGTATAAAATCTCCGTCCAAATAGTTTATCAACTGAAACATGGTAAATCTGATGGAGAGGAAGGTACGCAGTCAGATCATATAATATATGCTCCACACAAATTCATTATTGAGTAAAATTCCGAAAAATAAGAGCACGATCTCCAATTTAAATAATTATCGTGCCCTTACCTTCAGCAGTATTATTGCAAAAATTATCATTATTCTAGTCAAAGAAAAAAAAAAACATTAATGAGCTGTGACCTGCAGCAAACTATTTCGAGAATTATTAGCCAGAAATATTTGAGTCATTCTATGAGAATGGTTAGAATTGGACCTCAGTGTTTTCACATTTTTTACCAAATTGTATTATTTATATCTATATCCCTCAACATTAAGGACTTATTTAACTATCACAAAACTACTTTCCCATCTCAGGCTTTAGTTTTATTATTATCTTTGGTCATCATTTCAAAATGTGGTCTCCGTTATTCTTCAACCCCTTTTTATATTAATCAGATGTCCCCCACACTGATTCAGTAATTTTAAATACAAAATAACATAAATATCCCCTTTTTATCCTGATGCTTGAAATGTACTTATGTGTGAAAGCACTCTTGGTATTTTTCATCAAAGATGTAGTGTAGTTGAAATACTGTAATCAAAATCAATGATCTTATGATAGCTTTCAACATTTTAGACAGTAGTCAACAAACATTACTCTTAAATTCAGTGTATAGGATTTTCCATTAGCATTATATTTCATTATGCAGCCATAAGAATGACATCAGATATAAATTGAACTGAGTTTTATTAACCTAAAGTAAAAACAACTTCAGCAGCATATCAACAACACTGTTAACAAAACTGCTGCATCCTAGTAAAGGCAGAATACTACTGGAATGAATGTGAATAAGCAAAGTTGGGTTTTTTCTCACCAAAATGGATGCTGCACTCACTGCAGTTTATTGTCTGGAATAGTGCCAGATTGCATATCAGAGCTTCTAGAATTCAAACATGTTCATGTGGGTGATGTTTGGGGGTAATTTTGGGTTTCAGCTTTTTTTTTTTTTTTTTTTCACCACTTTCATCTCTGAATATGTCAATCGTGAGTCACTTTTGTGCAGATTAAAGTCACTAACTGGGACTCCTGTCTTGTTGCGAGAAAATCTCGAGAATCGTCCTCCGTTCTATTCAAACAGCTCCAAACGCTGCGCGGCTCTCTGCCGAGTCAAGTTAGAATGATAGAGTCCATTCGGAATTAATAAATTCAAAGCAATACACTGTTTGAATCAATTGACACCTCTTTCCAAATGTTGTATTACAAACAAACTACAATCGATCAAAACGTTTTTTTCCTCCCAAAATGAGACTTCCTGCGCTGTGCAGCAGCCGGCTGAGCTCAAGTCAGAGGTATGGAGAGACATTCATACCAAAATGTCTGAAAGGAAATGCTTTTGACAAAACTACAGATTTTGTTTATTTTTATTTATGTCCAGAGATTAAGGATCCAGTGACCAATTTCACATTTATTTACTTTAAGACTCAATAAAATGTTGTTGATATAGAAAACCTGTAAAGCCTACTTTTAGTACACAGAAAATTCACAAGAGGTATTGATAAGGGAATCGATAAGGAATCAGATCGATAAGCAGAATTGATAATGGCATCAATATCAATAAAATCTTATCAATACCCATCCCTATCCATCATGCTGATTAGTTTTATCAATTAAACATCTGTAAAAAGACCAGATGGTTTAATCAATTACACAGTTGTAAGAATATTAGATAGTATTATGAAATACAAGGATATTTTGTGCATCAGCCATTTTGAAATGAAGTTAGGTGAGGACATTTTGGATGTTCGCCAGCCGTTTTGTGTTATGCATCATGGAACACTCTTACACTGTGATGTCAGTTGGATTATCACATGGCATTTAATTTTTGCAGCCGGGGTGAGGCTTTTCACCACAGGGTGTGGTTTGGTTCCTGTGCGCTTGTCAGGATGTGTGTTTCTGCCTGGTTTTGTTTTCATGCTTTTGCCACCTTTCTGTTTCTCTTTAGGGTTACTCTGGCTGGGGTCTTTTTCGTGCTTGGGTTTATCTGTCCCTGTCTCTCTTGTCTGTCCCTCCTCTTTCTTGGTGATGGGCGTTCCCTCTTTCTGGTCACACCCTCATTCTGGTGCATTCCATGTACACCTGCTCCCAATCTGCACCTCATTACCTGGGTGTATTTTAGCTCCTCATTTTGCCCTTCTTCCTCGCCAGATTGATGTGCTCTATGCCTTCTCTCCAGCTCTATATCCATTGTTCTCGACGTGCTTGCCACCCGTGTTTTTTGACCCCATGCCTGTACTCTCGACCATGCACTTGCCTGATGCTCTTGCTTTTGTTCATCTTGTTGGACTGCCTACCTGTGTATCAGACCCCATTTTCCATCCAAGTAAACTGCTTTTACTTACAGAGCCTTGAGTTCGAGTCCTACATTTGTGTCATGCCACAACGGTTTACCAGTCACGATAGAGCTCTGTGCTATCCTGGTTCCGTGCTGAAGGTGAGTTTCATGTTTAATAGCATTTTCACGGTCTGGGATACAGTTGCACATCGCACCTCCTACAGAATTTAGATGGTGATCAGGTAATAATATGCATATTACAGCCGTGAGAGCCGTTCATGATGCATTACTGCACATGAGACCACAGAGAGGCGCAGCGGCATACGGTACTTTCGGTTTGATTGTGCGGCTTTGCTGTGACCAATCGATCTCAGAGCTCAATCAACCGCGATCAGACCATTTCAGATGCTGTTTTGATGGCATCAGAATATATAGACTGCAATCAGATGATGAAAAACGCCATATAGACCACCGTCAATACAGTTGTATGCAAACGTTTGGGCACCCCTGCTAATTTTCATGATTTTCCTTTATAATTAATTGGTTGTCTGGATCAGAAATTTCAGTTAAATATAATCATATAGCAGATGAAGACACTGATATTTGAGAAGTGAAATTAAGTTTCTAGTATTCACAGAAAGTGTGCAATAATTATTTAAACAAAATTAACCAGGTGCATAAATTTGGGCAGTCATGTCATTTTATTGATTTGAATACATTTAGCACTAATTATTGGAACAGAAAATTGGTTTGGTAAGCTCATTGACCCTTGACCTCCTTACACAGGTGAATCCAATCATGAGAAAGGGTATTTAAGGTGGCCATTTACAAATGTTTCCCCTCTTTGCATCTCTTCTAATGAGTGGCAACATGGGAGCCTCTACACGCTAAAACATTGCAGTTGCATTTAGTTGTGTCCACTTGCTACCTCTCTTTAACATATAGAGCTCTTACAAGTTTTGGATGTTGAACTCAACTTTACAAGTTGATTTGAGTTGTAAAGTTGAGTTCAACATCCAAAACTTGTAAGAGTTCTTTATGTTTAAAGAGAGGTAGTAAGTGGACATAACTAAAGCAGCTGCAATGTTTTAGAGTGTAAACATCTCTCAAATGAGCTGAAAACAAAGATTGTTCAACGTCATGGTTTAGGGGAAGGATACAAAACCTATCTCAGAGATTTCAGCTGTCATGTTCCACTGTAAGGAACATAGTGAGGAAATGGAAGATCACAGGCACAGTACTAGTTAAGACCTGAAGTGGCAGGCCAAGAAAAATCTCAGAAAAGCTGAAGCAAAGGATGGTGAGAACAGTCATAGTCAACCCACAGGCCTGCTCCAAAGACCTACAACATGATCTTGCGCAGATAGTGTCTCTGTGCGTCGTATACAGCGCACTTTGCAGAAAGAGATGCTGTATGATGCTGTAATGCAGAGGAAGCCTTTTCTGTGTACATGTCACAAACAGAGTCACTTGAGATATGCTGAAGCACATTTGGACAAGCCAGCTTCATTTTGGAATAAAGTGCTGTGGACGGATAAAACTAAAATTGAGTTATTTGGACACAAAAGGGGTGGTATGCATGGCAGAAAAAGAACACAGCATTCCAAGAAAAATGCTTGCTACCTACAGTAAAATTTGGAGGTAGTCCCATCATGCTGGGTGGTTGTGTGGCCAATGCAGGTCCTGGGAATCTTGTTAAAATTTTTGATTAGATTAGATTAAACTTTATTGTCCACCTCAGTGGAAACTTGTCTTTGGTTCACCACAAAAAAGTTTAGACAATCACAAAACATGACAGTTAATATACAATAGATAAAATTACAATAAATAATGGTTTCATAAAAATTCATCCAATTTCATGTGCTGCATAACTTCTGCATAACTTCACTAGCACCTGTTCAGTAGACTGACTGCATTAGGCACAAATGACCCCCTATACACCTTTTTTGTTGCAAAAGGCATTCTGTAATGGCGTCCAGAGGGCATCAGTTCAAACTCCTCAAACAAAGGATGGTCCTTGTCACTGATGATGGATTTCGTCATTCTCTGCAAAGCTGCCTGGTAAAGAACATCCAGTGACTTTTGCTCCTGACCAATCACCTTCGCTGCATTTTTAACAATTTTGTTCAGTTTGTTCTTGTTTACAACTGTGAGATACCCAAACCATACAGCTATATTGAACACAAGAACACTTTCAATGAGACTAACATAGACTTTCTGAAGAGTCTGTGAGCTCACAATATCACAATATCAGCATATTCTTGAGAACAATGTTCAAGAATCAGTGACAAAGTTGAAGTTGCGCCAGGGGTGGATCTTTCAACAAGATAACAATGCTAAACACTGCTCAAAATCTACTAACGCATTCATGTAGAGGAACAAGTACAACATTCTGGAATGGCCATCTCAGCCCCCAGACCTGTATATTATTGAAAATCTGTGGTGTGATTTTAAGTGGGCTGTCCATGCTCGGAAACCAACAAACCCGAGATGCTTTGCAAAGAAGAATGGTCCAAAATACCTTCAACCAGAATCCAGACTCTCATTGGAAGCTATAGGAAGCGTTTAGAGGCTGTTATTTCTGCAAAAGGAGGATTTACTAAATGTTGAGATATTTTTTTTCTGTTGGGGTGCCCAAATTTATGCACCTGCCTAGTTTTGTTTAAAGAATTATTGCACACTTTCTGTGGATCCTATAAACTTCATTTCACTTCTCAAATATCAGTGTGTTCATCTGCTATATGATATATTTAACTGAAATTGCTGATCCAAGCAACCAATGATTTATAAAGGAAAATCATGGAAATCATCAGAGGTGCCCAAACTTTTACATACAACTGTATGCCTTCCATCTCGATGGCACCAAGAGTGTTTTGATCATGTGCAACACACTCGGGAGAGCTGAGTGAATGGGACCAAATATGTAGATGCTCACAGACTGCCGTCTGTAGGTCTTCGGACCGCAAGTCAATATTTCCCGATTGTCACCAGATATGTCATTCTGACGTCATTCGGCCTCAATCGGCCATACTGATGACAGTTATTCCACACATCATTGCATTCTATACAAAACAGTGGGGTGGACATCTCTACTACTTAGACATAACAAATGATTACTTGTATTTATCTAAATGAAAACTCAGTATCATACATCTCCTACTTGTTAAACTGCTTCAAGAGTCATTACTGAACTTGCTCAAGTGATTGGCTAAAGTTTGTAGTCCCTCAAGTAAATACTGAGTTTAGCAAGACTGCTTTTAGTTTCTATGCTGCATATAGTTGGAATACCTCACAACAGATAATAAAACTAGATGCACTTGTTTCTATAGATCAGTTTAAAAGTGACCTATAGTCATGCTCTGTCTTTAAAAATAAAGGCAGAGGATGACCCACAAAGAGGACACACCTGGATGACAGACCATGGCAGGGGACAGGAGACACACCACAAGACATAAACATGAATACAGGACTGGAAGGGCTCACACACAACACACACACACACACAGAACAGCCCTTCATACTAAAATGGACATAACCATAAGTACAGTGGTGGGCACAGCAAACCAAAATGTTAGCTTCGATAACCATTAATCAGATAAATGAAAAGTTATCTTTTATGACGATAAACCAATAAACTGCAAAAAAAATGATCTTTATTACCGATAACCGATAACTATTAGTATTGATTTGGACACAGTCACATCAGATTACACTGTCAGCTTCTGATAAACTCGTTTCACTTTAAGCGCCACAGGGCTGCTGGGTAAATTCAAGGATCACAAACACAAAGAACACACAAAAAATGAATAAATAAAAAAATAAAACCCCAAACACTGTCATCGTCTTTCGAAAGCACTGCTACACACAGTACACACAGCTGCACCGTGAGAGCTTCTCTCCCCCACTGAGTCTTGGCGATTAAATTACAGCCACAAAGAAATAAAATAAAATAATGATAAATTAGTCTGTTTTGTTTTTGTGTCGAGTGGACGAATCACTAACGTCCAAAGTGAACCTGACCTACACTACCCACAATGCTCCCTGCATCGACCGGCCAATCACATTTTGCGCTTAATGATGACATCAGCATGCAACAGGCAACCAATCTGCTACAAACACACAATAAACAGACTAAAGTGTTTGATTTTAGAGTTTACAAATGTTTTTGACCGTTAAACTTTACCAAGAAAAGATTTTTTAGCGAACTGAAAGTTATCGGAACTAAATTTATCGGAACATAATTGGCCAAATGATGGTTTTAAAACTTATCTGAAAAGCTAATCCAATAGCAAAAACATTAGCTTCGATAATTATCTGCTGTCGGATTAGCTGAACTGTGCCCACCACTGCATAAGTATTCATTTTTAAAAATTTGATTAAGTGTACATTAACTTACAATTGAAAGCAAAGTAAGCCATTAGAAAACGAATGGATGGAAGATGTTTTGAGATACTCTCTGAATGCTACGTCTAGTCCTGACATAAGACCATATAAATGAAATCTTACCACAGGCATGTATGGCAGCTTTAATCTCAGTCAGGTATTGGTCATATCAGAACAATGTTCTGTATTTTTAAATGTGTTTTTTTTTCAAGTTTCTCACATAACACTGTTGAGCAATATACATATTTCTTTCTACCGGGAAAATAAAGAAGAGGTTATGTAATCAATCTTCTCAGGGTTTGAAATCATAATATTGAACACAGCTGTCAACTGTGCCATTAGCATGATTCATTTCCACCGTTTTAAATTTACAATTTCCCTACAAGAACAACATTGATTCCTTCCATACACGAGCACATTCATCCATTTGTTTGCATCGTGGCTGTGCTCCAGAGTCTATGTGATATGCATGCATCTGGTACAATTTCCTTCCGTAATTTGAATCAGAGAAAATGTATTAATTTTGCATGGCTGAGAGAAAACCACACCGAGCTAGTAAATAAATCTTTCCCATTATTACCCACAATGCTCAGTCAGGTCCATACATCATGTCGGCACATCATAATTAATTGCACACTAAACTATTCTGTTCAATTAACCATAAGGGAATGGATGTAGAATAGAAACAGAGGGTGGCAGAGGAAGTGAAGAGTGCTGGCTGCTCTCTATTTTACAGTAAAACATTTAAAACTGTTATTTTTCACTTGTGCACTCACACACGTGCATATTCAGCATATATACAGCGCACCTGGAAAGTATTCACAGTGCTTCACTTTTTCCACATTTTGCAGTGTTAGTCTCATTCCAAAAATGGATAATGACAATATGAAAAAGTTAAAAAATATATATATTAAAAGTAAAAATAAATAAATAAATAAGAAATAGCATGCACCTAAGTAAATAAGTAAGTAATGTTTATTTATATAGCACCTTTCACAGACAAAGAAAGTAGCAAAAATACAAATTCTGTGAAAAATACAAATAACATCACAATAAAATAATATTAAGACACACACAGTGGTCATAAAACAGCCCTCTCACTGCTATGGTTTGAATGCCTGGAGAAATAGATGGGTTTTAAGTTTGCTCTTAAAAATATCAACAGAGTCCAGTGAATGAAGAGACAAAGGAAGATCATTCCAGAGCTTCGGCGCAGTGGCCTGGAAGGAGCGATCTCCTCGGGTCTTAAAGTAGGTACGAGGGACCATCAGAACGTTCTGATCCAATGGCTCTGAGCAGGAGTGTAGGAACATAACAGGTCTCTAATGTAGGAGGGAGTCTGGCCATGCAAAGCTCTAAAAGTCAACACCAGGATTTTAAAATGGAAACGAAACAACACTGGGAGCCAATGAAGGGATTTTAAAACAGGAGAAATGTGAGTCCTTCTGTTTGAGCGAGACAGCAGCCTTGCTGCAGAATTTTGGACCTGCTGCAGACAGGACAGCTCCTTTTTGATTAGACAGGAAAACAAACTGTTGCAGTAGTACAAACGAGAAGATACAAAAGCACGAATAATCAGCTCAAGATCATTTTTTTGAAACAAATGATCTGAGGTTTGAAATCTTCCTCAACTGGTAGAAACAGTTTTTCATTCGTTACTTGGAATGATGTTCAAACTGCATTTCTTTATCGAAGATAACACCTAGATTTGTCAGGCTAGATTTTGCAGATGAGCTCAAAAGACCTAAATACCGTTTAATCCCCGGAATGACATCATCAACCACCAGCAACTCGGTTTTATCCAAATTTAACTGCAGGGACTTTGCACCGAGCCATTGTTTTATTTTCTCAAGGCAGTTCAGTAAACAGTCCAATTTCTGGATCTCAGAGGTTTTAAATGAGCAGTAAATTTGTATGTCATCAGCATCCCATCCAGCTTGGGACTCCGACGAGGGCGGTCGCATCTCCTCCACTGTCCCTTATCTCTGTTCTCTGCCTTTGACCTTCAAGTCCCTACTTCACCAGACTGTGAATTCCTCAAATTATATTGGATTCTGGCTCTATCGGACTACTACTGGATTAACCATGGAATTGATCAAATGGTCTCTGAACGCTATTGACACCATTTTTTCTACAAGTTGGTCAGGACCGGGAGATCCTACCTGCCCAGATGGAACGTATCCTGCGGGCTATGTTCTCGACTTCTGGGGGTCTTGGCGTGTTGCATGCTTGGCGCCTTTCTCCGTGGAGGACATCGAGGATTTATTCATTTTTGGTCTCATGGTAGCAGGGCTGGTACTTTTTGGCTTATGTGCTGCCCTGATCTACCGGAAAATTGGCAAGACGGAGGCATCAAGAACCACAGCCCCTCGCTTGTCCGTCATGATTAACGAGGTTGGCAAGGCAGTGCATTCTCAGACTGCGATGACTCTTGAACTCAGACGCAAATTGGATGACATCTTGGAGCAGATGCGTGCCTTGCAGTTGAAGCTGAAGATTTCAGAGGCTGGTGAATATTCTTAATTCATAATTGGGATTTGGTAGTGCAAGTGGAACTGTTAAAAAGTGATTTCACTGCTGAAACCATAACATTACAGGCTTATCAAGGCCTGAAGGTCAAATTGCCCTGCTGTCTCCTACAGAGGGATTTGTTTCGGCCTGGGGAACATTGGCTGTTTCTTATCTCTTCTCACAAAGAGAATAAACTGTTTTCCAGAGGACTGAAGCATGTTCAATTCCCTTCCCCCACCCCGTCCCTCCCCATCAACACCTCCCCTTTCCGGCGCCTGCCAACATCATTCCTTCCCCTGCGGGGGCTGCGCAGATTTTTATCTGCGGCAGGTCCCCCTTCCCCCCAAGCTGGCCTGTGGCGCGACTCCAGTTGCAGCGGCTACCACACACTCACACGCCTTAATTTGGAAAACGGACTGTTTCAAGTTTAGTGCACATAAACATTGTCAAATGTATATGTGTTGTCTTAATTCTGATCAAATCAAATCAATTTTATTTATATAGCGCCAAATCACAACAAACAGTTGCCCCAAGGTGCTTTATATTGTAAGGCAAAAGCCATACAATAATTACAGAAAAACCTCAACGGTCAAAACGACCCCCTGTGAGCAAGCACTTGGCGACAGTGGGAAGGAAAAACTCCCTTTTAACAGGAAGAAACCTCCAGCAGAACCAGGCTCAGGGAGGGGCAGTCTTCTGCTGGGACTGGTTGGGGCTGAGGGAGAGAACCAGGAAAAAGACATGCTGTGGAGGGGAGCAGAGATCAATCACTAATGATTAAATGCAGAGTGGTGCATACAGAGCAAAAAGAGAAAGAAACACTCAGTGCATCATGGGAACCCCCCAGCAGTCTAAGTCTATAGCAGCATAACTAAGGGATGGTTCAGGGTCACCTGATCCAGCCCTAACTATAAGCTTTAGCAAAAAGGAAAGTTTTAAGCCTAATCTTAAAAGTAGAGAGGGTGTCTGTCTCCTGATCCAAATTGGGAGCTGGTTCCACAGGAGAGGAGCCTGAAAGCTGAAGGCTCTGCCTCCCATTCTACCCTTACAAACCCTAGGAACTACAAGTAAGCCTGCAGTCTGAGAGCGAAGCGCTCTATTGGGGTGATATGGTACTATGAGGTCCCTAAGATAAGATGGGACTATTCAAAACCTTATAAGTAAGAAGAAGAATTTTAAATTCTATTCTAGAATTAACAGGAAGCCAATGAAGAGAGGCCAATATGGGTGAGATATGCTCTCTCCTTCTAGTCCCTGTTAGTACTCTAGCTGCAGCATTTTGAATTAACTGAAGGCTTTTCAGGGAACTTTTAGGACAACCTGATAATAATGAATTACAATAGTCCAGCCTAGAGGAAATAAATGCATGAATTAGTTTTTCAGCATCACTCTGAGACAAGACCTTTCTAATTTTAGAGATATTGCAAAAATGCAAAAAAGCAGTCCTACATATTTGTTTAATATGTGCTTTGAATGACATCCTGATCAAAAATGACTCCAAGATTTCTCACAGTATTACTAGAGGTCAGGGTAATGCCATCCAGAGTAAGGATCTGGTTAGACACCATGTTTCTAAGATTTGTGGGGCCAAGTACAATAAGTTCAGCTTTATCTGAGTTTAAAAGCAGGAAATTAGAGGTCATCCATGTCTTTATGTCTGTAAGACAATCCTGCAGTTTAGCTAATTGCTGTGTGTCCTCTGGCTTCATGGATAGATAAAGCTGGGTATCATCTGCGTAACAATGAAAATTTAAGCAATGCCGTCTAATAATACTGCCTAAGGGAAGCATGTATAAAGTGAATAAAATTGGTCCTAGCACAGAACCTTGTGGAACTCCATAATTAACCTTAGTCTGTGAAGAAGATTCCCCATTTACATGAACAAATTGTAATCTATTAGATAAATATGATTCAAACCACCGCAGCGCAGTGCCTTTAATACCTATGGCATGCTCTAATCTCTGTAATAAAATTTTATGGTCAACAGTATCAAAAGCAGCACTGAGGTCTAACAGAACAAGCACAGAGATGAGTCCACTGTCCGAGGCCATAAGAAGATCATTTGTAACCTTCACTAATGCTGTTTCTGTACTATGATGAATTCTAAAACCTAATAGACATGTTGATGGTTTGGATGAAGTAACTAATGAAAATAACTCAGACAGAACAATCTGAGAGAAAGAGTCTAACCAAATACCGGCATCACTGAAAGCAGCCAAAGATAACGATGCGTCTTTGGGATGGTTATGAGTAATTTTTTCTCTAATAGTTAAAATTTTATTAGCAAAGAAAGTCATGAAGTCATTACTAGTTAAAGTTAAAGGAATACTCGGCTCAATAGAGCTCTGACTCTTTGTCAGCCTGGCTACAGTGCTGAAAAGAAACCTGGGGTTGTTCTTATTTTCTTCAATTAGTGATGAGTAGTAAGATGTCCTAGCTTTACGGAGGGCTGTTTTATAGAGCAACAGACTCTTTTTCCAGGCTAAGTGAAGATCTTCTAAATTAGTGAGACGCCATTTCCTCTCCAACTTACGGGTTATCTGCTTTAAGCTGCGAGTTTGTGAGTTATACCACGGAGTCAGGCACTTCTGATTTAAAGCTCTCTTTTTCAGAGGAGCTACAGCATCCAAAGTTGTCTTCAATGAGGATGTAAAACTATTGACAAGATACTCTATGTCACTTACAGAGTTTAGGTAGCTACTCTGCACTGTATTGGTATATGGCATTAGAGAACATAAAGAAGGAATCATATCCTTAAACCTAGTTACAGCGCTTTCTGAAAGACTTCTAGTGTAATGAACTTATTCCCCACTGCTGGTAGTCCATCAGAGTAAATGTAAATGTTATTAAGAAATGATCAGACAGAAGGGAGTTTTCAGGGAATACTGTTAAGTCTTCTATTTCCATACCATAAGTCAGAACAAGATCTAAGATATGATTAAGTGGTGGGTGGACTCATTTACATTTTGAGCAAAGCCAATTGAGTCTAATAATAGATTAAATGCAGTGTTGAGGCTGTCATTCTCAGCATCTGTGTGGATGTTAAAATCGCCCACTATAATTATCTTATCTGAGCTAAGCACTAAGTCAGACAAAAGGTCTGAAAATTCACAGAGAAACTCACAGTAATGACAGGAGGACGATAGATAACAACAAATAAAACTGGTTTTTGGGACTTCCAATTTGGATGGACAAGACTAAGAGTCAAGCTTTCAAATGAATTAAAGCTCTGTCTGGGTTTTTGATTAATTAATAAGCTGGAATGGAAGATTGCTGCTAATCCTCTGCCTCGGCCCATGCTACGAGCATTCTGGCAGTTAGTGTGACTCGGGGGTGTTGACTCATTTAAACTAACATATTCATCCTGCTGTAACCAGGTTTCTGTAAGGCAGAATAAATCAATATGTTGATCAATTATTATATCATTTACTAACAGGGACTTAGAAGAGATAGACCTAATGTTTAATAGACCACATTTAACTGTTTTAGTCTGTGGTGTAGTTGAAGGTGCTATATTATTTTTTCTTTTTGAATTTTTATGCTTAAATAGATTTTTGCTGGTTACTGGTGGTCTGGGAGCAGGCACCGTCTCTACGGGGATGGGGTAATGAGGGGATGGCAGGGGAGAGAAGCTGCAGAGAGGTGTGTAAGACTACAACTCTGCTTCCTGGTCCCAACCCTGGATAGTCATGGTTTGGAGGATTTAAGAAAATTGGCCAGATTTCTAGAAATGAGAGCTGCTCCATCCAAAGTGGGATGGATGCCGTCTCTCCTAACAAGACCAGGTTTTCCCCAGAAGCTTTGCCAATTATCTATGAAGCCCACTGCATTTTTTGGACACCACTCAGACAGCCAGCAATTCAAGGAGAACATGCGGCTAAACATGTCACTCCCGGTCCGATTGGGGATGGGCCCAGAGAAAACTACAGAGTCCGACATTGTTTTTGCAAAGTTACACACCGATTCAATGTTAATTTTAGTGACCTCCGATTGGCATAACCGGGTGTCATTACTGCCGACGTGAATTACAATCTTACCAAATTTACGCTTAGCCTTAGCCAGCAGTTTCAAATTTCCTTCAATGTCGCCTGCTCTGGCCCCCGGAAGATAATTGACTATGGTTGCTGGTGTCACTAACTTCACATTTCTCAAAACAGAGTCGCCAATAACCAGAGTTTGATCCTCGGCGGGTGTGTCGCCGAGTGGAGAAAAACGGTTAGAAATGTGAACGTGTTGGCGGTGTACAAGGGGCTTCTGTTTAGGGCTACGCTTCCTCCTCACAGTCACCCAGTCGGCCTGCTTTCCCGGCTGCTCGGGATCTGCCAGAGGGAAACTAACGGCGGCTAAGCTACCTTGGTCCGCACCGACTACAGGGGCCTGGCTAGCTGTAGAATTTTCCACGGTGCGGAGCCGAGTCTCCAATTCGCCGAGCCTGGCCTCCAAAGCTACGAATAAGCTACACTTATTACAAGTACCATTACTGCTAAAGGAGGCCGAGGAATAACTAAACATTTCACACCCAGAGCAGAAAAGTGCGGGAGAGACAGGAGAAGCCACCATGCTAAACCGGCTAAGAGCTAGTAGCTGCGCTAAGCTAGCGGATTCCTAAAAACACACAAAGTGAATAATGTGTAAATAATTTAGAGGTGATTCAGCAGAGGGAGTGCTTTAGTTAAGGCACGTGAAGATTACACTGTGAAGCAAATCGTTATCTAGGTAACTAGATCAATCTAACTGCACAGATTAAACAGCTAACAGATACAGCAAAACACCGCTGTGCTCCGGAACAGGAAGTGATACAATACCGCAGTGAGAGCCAACCACCAGTAGAGGCAAGCAAGAGCCATGTGTGCCATTATTATGGTAAACAAGTAATAATTGGATTAATTGCTGTTTGTCTGTGGAAATCTCGTTGTTGTAATGACAATGATAATAAAGCTATTCATCCATCCATCCATCCATCCATCCAAATAAATGATAAGCAACATCAACAAACTCCTGGATAATCTTTCCCAAGGGAAAAACATAGAGCAGAAAACAAATTAGGCCCAAAACGGAACCCTGGGGTACACCACACATCAAACTGGCAGAGTCAGAAATGATTTGCAGTGACACTAAAAGTATGACCCGACAAATAAGAGGTGACAATCCGACCGAAATGCGTAGTCTTGTTTGTAGGATTTTATGATTGACAGTGTCAGATGCCGAAGAGAGATCTAATAAGACTAGTGCATTTTCACAGACCGCAGACATCAAAAATCACCATACACTTTGAATAGGGCAGTTTCCATAGAGTGACGCCTACGTAAACAAGACTAATATGTGTCATACATGTTGGAAGTCTCTAATAAGGAAGTTAACTGATCATAAACCACCTTCTCCAAGACTTTGGACAGGTATGGAAGTTTGGAAATAGGTGGGGAATTTTTCAGATCAGAAATGTCCAGATTAGACTTTTTGAGAAGTGGTTCCACAAATGCATGTTTAAAAAAGCTGGGGAATACACCAGAAGACAGGGAGACATTTATCAACTTGGTAACCCAGGGGCCAATGATATCAAACATACGAGGTTTATTAGAAAAGAAACTGACCTATTTTTTTCAAAAACTATATGGATTTGAATCACGTGTGATTGCATCAGACAAGCTTGAACCCTCGTGCGCATGCGTGAGTTTTTTCACGCCTGTCGGTTGCGTCATTCGCCTGTGGGCAGGCTTTGAGTGAGCACTGGTCCACCCCTCCCGTCGGAATTCCTTTGTCTGAATTCTTGCTGAGAGACTGGCGCTTTGCTTGATCAAACTTTTTTCAGAAACTGTAAGGCACATCCAAGTGGACACCATTCGACAAAGTCAGACGGTTTTTGGTGAAAATTTTAACAGCTGATGAGAGATTGAGTGTTACTATCGCTTTCAGGACAGCCCACGGCGCGGACGGATTCGCGCGTCGGCACCCAGCCAGCCGCTCATGGCGCGCGAATCCGTCCGCACGCCTTTCATTACAAAATCTCCTTTAACAGTGGAATGTCCGGATAAACTGCTGACCCCAACCTCTTCTGAAACTTCTCTGTTCTCTCACGATGTCCTGGGTCAACAGAGGCTTAAATTTGGAAGTTTTCAGCTCGAAACAGGCTGACGACAGCCGCTCGGGGCGCGGCGCGCCGTCCGGCGCCGTGGGCTGTCCTTAAAGCAATAGTAACACTCCTTAATCTCTCATCAGCCGTTAAAATTTTCACTGAAAACCGTCTGAATTTCTCGAATGATGTCCGCTTGGATGTGCCTTACAGTTTCTGAAAAAATTCTGATCAAGCAAAGCGCCAGTCTCTCAGCAAGAAGTCAGACAAAGGAATTCCAACGGGAGGGGTGGACCAGTGCTTACTCAAAGCCTGCCCACAGGTGAATGACGCAACCGACAGGCGTGGAAAAAACTCACGCATGCGCACAAGGGTTCAAGCTTGTCTGACGCAATCACACGTGATTCAAATCCATATGGTTTTTGAAAAAAATAATAAGGTTGGATACTTTTCTAATAAACCTCGTATTAACAAGGAGTCTACGTGGTAGAGCATCAGGAGGACATATAGATGGCTTTATCCTGGTTATCAAAGCTGAGATATCAGCCTCTGTTACAGGTGTTGTGTGTTGGGGGGTTTGGCTGGAGATTTTGGTGCTGCTTTTCTTTTGTTTGCTCTCCAGGTGGTGTGCAAACTGTTTTTCTGTGGAGAAGGTGCTGGCAGAAGAGTCCTTCACCCTAATCAGAACTATTGGCTGCACCTGTGGAGGATGCTCACGTGCAGACCTAACAACTTGCAGCACCTGTTGATGATGCTCACATGCAGACTTAAAGACTTTCAGCCGAAGCAGATTATGAGATGGCGTTCTGCATTTAAGCCGTGAATGATTTGAGCAGAATTGCCAGGAACTCAACCTTGTGACGTTCGTTTGTGAGACGCTGAGGACCGCGCCAGGGTTTGACACATTGTGCCTGTGAAGGAGGACGGGTGAGGGACACATGCTGTCAGCACAAATCAGAGGTGATTATTGTCTGAATAATTGTTAATAGTAATTTGGCATTTTGTTACGCAGTATATTTGAACATTGATGAGAATTGATGATCCTCCACCTGTTGTGAGAAGCTGCTCATTTACATAAAGCTTAAATTCAGACCTGAATGTGTTGCTGATAGTGTGTGCTTCTGAAGGATATTTGTTGTAGCTCTGTTGACTTACCTCACCTTTTCCGTCCTTCACAGAGTCAGTTTGTTATATCCACCTGGGGGGTGTTCGGCAGTGAACCTGAGTCCAGAAGTGCCGGGCTTTGATCCATTTGGGCGCTGGAGAGTGCGCCGTCCTTCACCTTGCCAGGCAGCTGAACATTTATGTTGTACACGAATTATTGCACAGGAGGGAAATAAATTTGTTTCTTGGAACCGCTTTCTGGTTATTTAGCGCTGGACCCTTGTCAGACGCTGGTTCGGTTCTCTGACCCACATCAACTCATAACAACAGGATTAAAAAAGGACAATGTACGAGGAGCAGACTCAACAACATCAGGGTCACAATACGCGTGCAATGGGAGATTAGCTTTGATGTCCTGAATTTTGCAAACGGAATACCTAAGAAAACCATTGCTATCAGCTTTGCAGAATACATGTGTTGATGGAGCAACAGGACACACAATAGAGCTGATAGTGTCAAACAGCACTTGGGTTTTTTTCTTATTTAAAATAAGCTGATGAAAATAGTCAGATCTGGCATGTTTTATCATTTCATTTAAAAAGACAACAGTGTGGCCAGGTGGGCGATAAATCAGTACACAATAAAAAGGGTCAGCAGAATCAACTTTAAACACCTGTGCTTCAAAGGAGAGAAAGGTTTGAGTGTACATCACTTTGCAACTGCCACTCCTTTGATATATTGGCTGTGTGCTTAAGGTCATTGTCCTGCTGAAAGATGAACCGTCGACCCATTCCGAGGTCAAGAGTACTCTGCAGCAAGTTTTAATCCAGGATGTCTCAGTACATTGCTGCACTCATCTTTGCCTCAATCCTTACTAGTCTCCCAGTTCATGGATGGTGCCTGGTTTCCTCCAAACATGATGCCTGGCATTAATGCCAGAGTTCAATCTTTGTCTCATCAGACCAGAGAATTTTGTTTCTCATGGTCTGAGAGTCATTCAGGTGCCTTTTGTCAAACTCCAGGCAGGCTGCCATGTGCCTTTTACTAAGGAGTGGCTTCCGTCTGGCCACTCTACTATACAGGCCTGATTGGTGGATTGCTGCAGACATGGTTGTCCTTCTGGAAGGTTCTTATCTTTCCACAGAGGATTTGTTACAGCTCTGACAAAGTGACCATCTGGTTCTTGGTCACTTATCTGACTAAGGCCCTTCACCCCGATCACTTAGATGAGTGCCCCCACACACACACACACACACACATTATATATATATATATATATATATATATATATATATACACACACATACATACACACACACACACACACACACACACATACACACACACACAGTGGTGGGCACAGTTGCGCTAACCGCTAATTGTGGAAGCTAACATTTTCATTATCGGATTAGCTTTTCACATAAATTTGAAAAACATCAGCGGACCAATTAGCTTCCAATAAATTTAGGTCTGATCATTTTTAGATTGCTAACATATTTTTGCAGGCATAATGAATAAAGCTTAACAATTAAAAACATTTGTGAAGTCTGAAATCAAAGATTTTAGTACCTGCCTGTTAAATGTTTTGTAACAGACAGACAGCTCCATCCTCTGCAGGCAGAGAGGAGAGCTGGTTACAGGAGAGAAAGGGAGAAAGAGAGAGAAAAAAAGATTATTTCTCTTTACACCATACTGACTTGCTGGCATATCATGCAAGTCATCAACTGGCATACAGTTTTAATTTATGGTTAAATTTTTAACCAAACTAGTTCCCGACAAGTTACTGAAATTAACGTCACGTCTGGCATTTTATAAAGTGAAAAAATCAGCTATATGTTTTAGTTTGAAAGTAATGCACCAATTTTGAAGGTTTTATTGTTTGGACACACATGCTGCAGTGCATTATGGGTAAAGTTTCACGACAGAAGAAATGCATTGAGACGCTCTGATGAGGCTGCATTTTAACCGCTGCACACGGACAACAACATTAAACTCTTTGTATATTG
This sequence comes from Thalassophryne amazonica, assembly GCF_902500255.1. Lineage (NCBI taxonomy): Eukaryota > Metazoa > Chordata > Actinopteri > Batrachoidiformes > Batrachoididae > Thalassophryne > Thalassophryne amazonica. The sequence continues at coordinate 53,386,635 of NC_047104.1, forward strand.
TGCCTACAACTCTCATGAATATATTCTCTGGGTTTATAGACGTTATTGTGTTTGTTTTATGTAAACATGCTCAGGTTGTGCAGAGTCTTATCAACGTGATGAAAAGAATAAAAATGTACATTTTGGTCAGAATACTCCAAACTGCTGTTCAGTGCATATGCACAAACAATAGTCAGAGTCCCCCCACCCCCTCACCACCTGAAAGTGCAGGGAGGCAACCCTCTCATCTACCGGGATATACTCCAATGTAGCAGCGCTCAGTTGGGGACTCGTGAGTATCCCCATACACGCCCGTCGCTTCACACCCTGGGCAACTCCAGGGAAGAATAAGGTCCAACCCCTATCAAGGAGAGTGGTTCCGGAGTTGAGGCTATGCGTGGAGGTGTGGCCCACCAGATCTAACTGATATCACTCCACCTCCCGCACAAGCTCCAGCTTCTTCCCCCACAGCAAGGTGACGTTCCAGATCCCCAGAGCTAGCCCCTGCCACCCAGGTCTGGTCCACCGTGGCCCTCTACTTTCACTGCTACCCAATGGACAGCGCAAATGACACCAGCGGTTCCCCCTGATGGGCGCGGGCCCATCAGCAAGCACCCAGCCACCACGCGCTCGCTGATGGGCCTTCCATACAGGCCTGGCTCCAGACGGGAGCCCTGGGCTTCCTCCGGGCCAGGTCACATTTCCTCTACCTCGTTCTGTCATGGTGTCTTGTGAACCATTCTTAGTCTATTAGTTTATTTTCTATAAAACAAGTACAATGAGGAAAATAATTGAACACCCTGCGATTTTGCAAGTTCTCCCACTTAGAAATCATGGAGGGGTCTGAAATTTTCATCTTAGGTGCATGTCCACTGTGAGAGACATAATCTAAAAAAAAAATCCGGAAATCACAATGTATGATTTTTTAATAATTTATTTGTATGTTACTGCTGCAAATAAGTATTTGAACACCTACCAACCAGCAAAAATTCTGGCTCTCATAGACCTGTTAATTTTTCTTTAAGATGCCCTCTTATTCTGCACTCTTTACCTGTATTAATTGCACCTGTTTGAACTTGTTACCTGTATAAAAGACACCTGTTCACACACTCAATCAATCACACTCCAACCTGTCCACCATAGCCAAGACCAAAGAGCTGTCTAAGGACACCAGGGACAAAACTGTAGACCTGCACAAGGCTGGGATGGACTATAGGACAACAGGCAAGCATCTTGGTAGAAGACAACAAGTGTTATGATTATTTATTAGAAAGTGGAAGAAACACAAGATGACTGTCAATCTCCCTCAGTCTGGGATTCCATGCAAGAGCTCACTTTGTGGGGTAAGGATGATTCTGAGAAAGCTCAGAACTACACAGGAGGACCTGGTCACTGACCTGAAGAGAGCTGGGACCACAGTCACAAAGATTACATTAGTAACACATGATGCTGTCATGGTTTAAAATCCTGCAGGGCAGCAAGGTCCCCCTGCTCAAGCCAGCACATGTCCAGGCCCGTTTGAAGTTCACCAGTGACCATCTGGATGATCCAGAGGAGGCATGGGAGAAGGTCATGTGGTCAGATGAGACCAGAATAGAGCTTTTTGGAATCACCTCCACTTACCATGTTTAGAGGATGAGAACGACCCCAAGAAAACCATCCCAACCGTGAAGCATGGGGGTGGAAACATCATACTCTGGGGGTACTCTTCTGCAAAGGGGACAGGACGACTGCACCATATTGAAGGGAGGATGGATAGGGTCATATATTGCGAGATTTTGGCAAACAACCTCCTTCCCTCAGTAAGAGCATTGAAGATGGGTCATGGTTGGGTCTTCCAGCACGACAATGACCCCAAACACACAGCCAGGACAACTAAGGAGGAGCTCCGTAAGAAGCATTTCAAGATCCTGGAGTGGCCTGGCCAGTCTCCAGACCTGAACTCAATAGAAAATCTTTGGAGGGAGCTGAAACTCCAAACCTGAAAGATTTGGAGAAGATCTGTGTGGAGGAGTGGACCAAAATCCCTGTTGCAGTGTGTGCAAACCTGGTGAAAAACTACAGGAAACGTTTGACCTCTGTAATTGCAAACAAAGGCTACTGTACCAAATATTAACATTGATTTTCACAGGTGTTCAAATACTTATTTGCAGCAGTAACATACAAATAAATTATTAAAAAATCATACATTGTGATTTCCGGATTTTTTTTTTTTTTTTTTAGATTATGTCTCTCACAGTGGACATGCACGTAAGATGAAAATTTCAGACCCCTCCATGATTTCTATGTGGGAGAACTTGCAAAATCGCAGGGTGTTCAAATACTTATTTTCATCACTGTATTTATGTTCACTGAAGTCAAGAAAGGGGGGCTATAAAGTGAGTATTGGCAAAACGGGTTATCATTTTCATATTGAGGTGGCAGGGGTTGTTGTCGACAGTTGCTGAAAGTAACTAGTTATCTAATTTAGTTACTTTTAAAATTGAGTAATCAAAGTTACTTTTTCAAGGAGTAATCATTAATTGGATTAATTGTTCAAAGTAACTGTGGCAACACTGGTAGCAACATAAACATATCGTAAGTCTACCATAAAACCATGGTAAAGTCCTTTGTGCACAGAGTATGACCACTTCTGTGATGAAATACATTAAAATTTATTGTCAAACTGATGATTTATGCATTAAATATGCAGTTTGAAGGTCCAGAAGGTAGAAGCTATTCTATCATTTTGCAGGACTGCCATCAATGCCATCAAAATAGATGTTTTCACTCTCTATCCTTTTGCTAATATTTTAGACATGGAAACTGAGGCAGTGTGAAGTCTGATGAAATCAGTAATCCACACAAGGGATCTTATCATCTGGACTAGCCAATCCAAATCATGCAATTTGTTTGTGTTTATTTTTTTCATTTATGTTACTGTGCTTGTTTTGACACCTTACTGTCTGATCTGGGTACATATTTCCATATTTTTCAGAAGGAGTTGTATTTTATGTGGACTTGAGAGTTGCTTAAATTCCACTTGCCCTTCAGTGGTGTTCTGATAGGAAATGTGCTTATGCAAGGCGATCTCACCCTGGAGGCTGCAAATTTTCCACCAAGGCTCTGTCAGGTCAACAGTCTCATAAAGAAGCAGAATAATATTATGAAGACAGTAATAGTGAAGTGAGTTTGTTGCTAACACATTTCCCATGTTGCCTCAGAGGCATCTGAAGCCAAACTTACTTAAATGCAATTCTTAAAAATCTCAGAGGCACATTCAGTTTGGGTTGAATCAAATGTTTGTCAGCGAAGTGTAAGACCCTACATGAGACCGCGCTCAGTTTGACAGTTTAAAACAGAGATTAGGTTTGGCTGTCTGTGAGGAGACAAAGACTACAAATGTGAGAGAACAGCAGCACAGAAAGATTTTTTTTAAGAACTTTTTCTGTCTTCTCAGAATCAGACACATTTTTTGGCTGCCAGAATGAGACACACTGACTGTACTGTTAAACTCCGCCCCCAGTAATGAATATCTGATTAGGGCATCAAATTCAACCTGTTTCTCCTAACTCACCAACTTTAAATCATCAAGACTACAGAGTGAAACACAGAGCTTTAGAGTGGCAAGTTCCAATTCAAACAAACAGCAAACAGCACTCAGACTGTGCATACCTCTGCCAATGCCATTATTACCTCTGGCATTATGTGAATTATGGCATCTCTCTTGCTCTCTCTCGCCCCCAGTCTTATTTATACATGCATACACAAGAGATATCGAATGTCTTTACTTCATTGTGTTTACTATTATACCCCTTTTTATTGTCAGAATTCTAACTTTAATTTCAAGAATTTCCACAAACCAGCAGAAAAAAAACCTGTGAATAAAATTTATTTTTATTTTTGCCAGAACATTGCAGAAAGTATCCAAAAACTACATTTTCAACTAGAAGGTGGACTCTGGCAGTGAATACCTCAGCCAAGTGGCACAAAATCGTAGTGGCGTTTGTGACATCATAGGGGTGACTACAGTGTAGTTTATAAAGTAGGTATAAATTGTGAATAGGTATCAAAGTGAGCTTGCTTAAGTCAACAGTTGGGTTTGCATTAAAGATTTGCTCAAAAGTAAAGTGATATTTTCAGAATGTCAACAAAACACCACATTGAAATGACAGTCTTTCATTAATTAATGTAATGTCTCTGTTGGGTTTTATGTTCTCAAGATAACTGTCATTCAAGCAAGAGTATTACAAGAACTGTAATTCCAAAAGCTATGGCTATAGTGTCTGACACACTTTGGTGGATTGAGGAAATGTATGAGGAAAGTATATGAATTTAGATATCTGTTTGTTTCCATTTTTGTTCTGTACATGTTCTTTTTCATTTGTTAAATGCATTCCTTGCCAGCTGATGTCCTTGAGTCAAAAAGTTTTGTACATGCTCAAAACTTTGAACAGACATCAGATGGAGAGCTTTCCCAGTGGTGGCACATTTGTTGTATGTATTTCTGTATTTCTTTATTTCAGTATTCATGTGTTCATATGCTGTGGTTGCCGATGTATCACACTGGGCTTCTGAGTGGCCAAAGCTAGTGCTGGATGTGAATTCAGCACAAGATGAGAAAGGACATTTCCCGACGCAGCAACATTCAGCGTGGCTGTTCTTCTAGCCAGGGGCAGACTGAAGAAAATGTTTGTTTGCTTTTCATCTGGACATCAGATTGCAGCCGACAGATTCTCTTGGCAAAAAGGCAGCACAGAGAAAGAAGGTTGTTTGCTGTCCTCAGTGTTGCAGCCAGACTGAATGCAAGCACAGTGGAGAAGATACTGTCAGGGCATGAACATAGTGAGGAAGTATGACATCTTGATCCCTGAGCTAGCCAAATTCTAGCCACATTTGCATTCAGGCCTCTGCGAATCCCGATCAAATCCGGCTCTTCCCAATGTGCTGCATGTTGCTCTTTGTGTTGCCATTGTAAATGTGATATCATCCATCCATCGGCACCCCAAATCCACCAGAGACCAACGGGTTAAGCGATATTTGCACCTGACAAATTATTTCAGTCTGTTACTAATCAGTTTAGTCATTTCCTCACAGTGTTACAAAACCTTATTCCAGCCATCCTTGGTTGATGAGTACACCCAGGACAAGTTACTATTCTATCACAGGGCCAACACATATAGACAGACAAACACATTCACACTTATATACAATTTTGAGTCACCAATTCACCTAACCTGCACATGCCACAGCTCACGGAGGAAACCCATCCAGCAAAGGGGAGAACATATAAACTCCACACAGAAAGAACCAGGTCAGAGGTGATCCTGGGACCTTCTCACTGGGAGGCAAAACTGCAAACCACTAAGCCATTGTGCTGCCCTACTGAGGAAATATGCCAGTCAGCCATCCATTTTCTGTCCTCACTTACTCCAATTAAGGGTCACAGAGTAGGTGGGGACTGGAGCCTATCCCAGCAGTCATATGGCATGAGGCAGGGTACACCTTGGACAGGACACCAGTCTGTTGCAGGGCTGCATATAGAAAGGAATCACATTCACACCCACCCACACACACACACTCACGCGCACCTATAGTCAATTTAATGTTACCAATTCACCTAACGTGCATGTCTTTGGGTGTGGGAGGAAGCTCGAGCACCTGTAGGGAACCCACTCAAACATGGGAAGACATGCAAACTCCACACAGAAAGGCCCCAAGTGGGAAGTGATCCCATGAATATGCCAGTCATAAACAATAAGCCCTGCATTCAAGCTACTTGGTATGAAAACCAACACCAGTCCACAAAAATATAATTTCATCAAAGACACAGACCAAGGTTAGCCCTAACTGCTTTGATAACTACGAGATGAGGGGCATGTTTGGGCTTCAATTGTCCCACCCAGGTCATGCTGGTCTTGCCCATGTTCCACCTCTTTACCCCTTTATGGGTTGGCCAAGAGTTAGGCCACGCCAAGATAGACTTTTATCAAACCCATTCTTCAGAAAACCTGTGGGTGAAGTTTGTGCAGTGTGTGTGTCCTGTCTATGTTCACATCTTATTCACTTTAGTCATCACTGTTACTTCCTTTTATATGAAGAAAATTAAATTTGTGTGTCACACACATTCATACAGCATGACACCTTTGTTATCTCATTCCAGACACATCATATTCTTCAAAAGTTTTCCTTCGTTCCATTAGGATGTACCGGCCCCACACATTCCACTTGCACACTGTGACAAAGAACACTCTGTTATACTGTATCTTCCGCTGTCACTGTGCCTATTCACTTAACAGGATAAATACTTATTTCATGTAGAAACCATTTCTGGAAAAGGATGAAAGTCCTAAAGGAAATTTCATATCTGATATACCATTTGTCACTGCTGCATGCATGTCAGAATTTATGGTGCCATTACTAGATCAGTAAATACAATGTTCTGAAGCTGAAAGCTCTTTTGTTGCTTGTTAGATTATCTGAAAAATACATTTTACAACAAAGCATAAATATGCCAGTAGAGGCCATTTATATCATAAAGTAACACAATTTACCTTTCTGTTAATGTTATTTTTAGCTGCAAGAGTTCAATTGTGTTTTTGTATTCAGTGTAATATCGCCCAAACATTTCAGTACTTAAGCAAGCACTGCAACAATTGTTACTTCTGTTTCACAGCATGTCTTAAGTAATTCTGTTTGGAAATCTGCAGATCATTTGCAAATTAGTGCATTTTGTGACTGCAGCAACATGCACTAATGTCCAGAGTATTGAAAGACAAGACTGATTAACTTATTTCTGCACGACACCTAAGACATCTGGGTTTGATCAAAACAGAATATACAAAGAAAGTTTAGTGTCACATTTGATTTCCTAGTATTTATATCTAAATGTAAATAATGTGGAATACTGCATTACTCTAAAAATACACAGTCAATATTGCAGTGTAAGATTTTATTAACTGATAAATATGTTTAACAGCATAGAACATAACACTTTTTGTGTCAGACCACCCAAGCTTGGGGGAGCATAAATATGGCAACAAATAACAGGTGTTTCTTTTAACCCAGATGTGTCCTGTCAGATGGACTGTTTAGATAAACCTTAAATAGTGTCTGCTCCTGGGGTATTTTCAGACCAAACCTAAGGGCAACACACCCATAAGGTTCTTTTTCAGGTGGCATTCCCACTGCTAGGAGGAACCTGGTAGGAACACTTAAGTGATTTAATAGCATGCCACATGTATTGAAGACTGTAAGTGCTGTTAAAAAGAATAAGCCAACATGAAATCAGAGAGCTGTCTGTGGAAGACAGGCAAACCATTTGAACCCGAGAAAAGACTGAAAACTAATCTGAGGCATTGCACAAACACTGGGCATAGTCAGGACTACAACGTGGAAACTCCCAGAATAGAAAGAAACCACTCGTGTACTCAGCAAAAGACAACGAATAGGTCAAACATGGAAAACTATAATAATGTGAAATAACCCTCACCCTAACCCCCCAAACAACTGTTAGTGATATCATCAACTACCATCATTCATTCAGATGTTTTTATGCCCACTTTTTCCAATTAAGGGTCAATGGGGCGTGGAGGCTGAAGCCTATTTCAGTAGTCACTGGGCGAAATCCAGCTTAGATGCACACGATCTGTGGTAGTGGATGTAGATGCGGTAATGCTTAACACCAGCGCAACCTTTGAGAACCTTTGGATTGAGACGACTCACAGTGGTTATGGAGCAAAGTTTTATGGGAAAAAAGACACTAAGATTAACCTCAAGCAAAGTGACAGAAAAGAAAAATGCAGAGAAAGGATTTGCTCATGATACATAAGCTCATCTATGAAACATGGTGAAACTAGTGTCATGGCTTTGGCCCGTATGGCTTCATATGGAACATGCCCACTAAACTTTATTGGTATTGTAACTCATGGTGTGTATGATAACAGCAGAATGAGTTCAGAATTCTACAGGAACTTTAGCGATACATCCAAATTAATCAAACTGAACTGTACATATAGGCTCCCATCACATACGCAAAAAAATTTAAATAATGCACTAATCTCATCCATTAATAACAACATGGTTTTGTAATAGAAAAGATCACTTGTGCTCATGTATCAACAGCAATGCGACTTATGTACACAACAAAAAAAATTATATGTGAAAATTCAGTAAGGTATGTCTTCTATAATATATTCCCATTCTAAAGTAGAACTCTATTAGTGTATACTAAGGTATATCTAAATATCTAAAAAAAAAAAGAAGAGTAGAATAGAGTAGAGCCACTTAGGTGCCTGGTCTTGAGAACCAGGGATGGTAGGTTGAAAAGCTTTTTTATCCCATGGGAAGTCTCCCTACCCACCCAAGCGACTCAAGAAATTTGACATAATGTATATAAGTGATATTTACACAATAAGGGTAATAAACAACATATACAAGAAATATAGTACTACATAATATATAGGAATGAGCTTCTAAAACCTAAATATTCATACAGGAGGAGATTGTATTATACGTATACCAAGTCTGTAGACTAGTAGTAAAATTAATTATAGCTAGTAGGCTAAATTTATTGTAGAAACAGAAGCTATTATGTAATGTTATAGGTATCTATCTAAAGTACACCCTACGTAGCTTACTATAGGAAGACAAAATACATATTCTATATGCTATCTAATGGAAATCCCAAAATAAGATACTATATATTGATATTTATTAAAGAACCCTTAAACTGAAGAATATTAAAAATCTACACCATGTAAAATAATAAGTAAATCACAAAAACAAGCTAACTATAGCTGGATGAGCTACCGCTAAATTAGCCGTTAATAAGCCAACTGCACCTTGCTAGCCAACAAGGTAAACAAAGCCGGTAACTAGTGCATAAAGTACAATAGCGTAGTTTAAACCTAAAATAAGGGTATTAACAAATACTTGTACATATAAAAACAAATGTAAACAAAAGTGTGTATTAACGTTAGCTTCCCAAACAGAACAGAACCAACTATATTGTTAGCTATGATAAACGGTGCTACAGCCGGCTACATAAGCTAACGTTAGCTGTTAGGTAAAACTAATTGTACCCCACTCTTCCATTTATATCATTAATATAATAATATTTAAAAAGAGAGAAAGTAAATTGTGCTGAAATGTATAAGGAGACATGATATAAGTACTTTAATGAAAGAAAATAGAGGTGGAACCGTTCCAGGCTAAAGAGAGCTCGGGGTTCGTGGCTGCAGCGACATGTATTAGGTCAAGTTTGTCTTAAACTAGCTCGACAGAGATAAATTCCAGGTAAGCTAACATTGACAGTAGTAGGCTTAGTTACCATTAGTAGCAAACTAATAGTAACAAAATAAAGAAAAAGAAAACAAAACCCTAAAAATGAAGACTGATAAAACGATGTTTAACTGTCATATATATATATATATATATATATATATATATATATGGTGAATGAGGCCTAGGCAGGTTATTAGATATTTAATACTTAGTAGGCTAAGCTGTAATTGTAGCTATGTTACTATATAAACAGACGCTAATATATAATATGTATTAGGTTTTTATCTAAAGTTTATCCTAATTGTTAGGTTATGGCTAGCTACTATAATATAATATGACTTTCATCCAGTCATCCACAGTCCAAGATTGCTTTTCCTTAGCCCATTGTAACCTTGTTTTTTTCTGTTTAGGTGTTAATGATGGCTTTCGTTTAGCTTTTCTGTATGTAAATCCCATTTCCTTTAGGCGGTTTCTTACAGTTCGGTCACAGACGTTGACTCCAGTTTCCTCCCATTCGTTCCTCATTTGTTTTGTTGTGCATTTTCGATTTTTGAGACATATTGCTTTATGTTTTCTGTCTTGACGCTTTGATATCTTCCTTGGTCTACCAGTATGTTTGTCTTTAACAACCTTCCCATGTTGTTTGTATTTGGTCCACAGTTTAGACACAGCTGACTGTGAACAACCAACATCTTTTGCAACACTGCGTGATGATTTACCGTCTTTTAAGAGTTTGATAATCCTCTCCTTTGTTTCAATTGACATCTCTCATGTTGGAGCCATGATTCATGTCAGTCCACTTGGTGCAACAGCTCTCCAAGGTGTGATCACTCCTTTTAAGATGCAGACTAACAAGCAGATCTGATTTGATGCAGGTGTTTTGGGGATGAAAACTTACAGGGTGATTCCATAATTTATTCCTCAGAATTGAGTGATTCCATATTTTTTTCCCTCTGCTTGGTCTAAAAAAGTAACAGTTATTGACTGCCACAATTTTTTTCCTGATTTCTTATAGTGTTTCTTAAAGGAAGAAAGTTGCCATTTGAAATGACTTTAGTTTTGTGTCATGTCTGTGATCTGCTTTTTTTTCTACAAAATTAAACAACTGAATAAACATCCTCCGAGGCCGGTGATTCCATAATTATTGCCAGGGGTTGTATACGAGGGCTGTCAATAAAGTAACGGTCCTTTTTATTTTTTTCAAAACTATATGGATTTCATTCATATGTTTTTATGTCAGACATGCTTGAACCCTCGTGCGCCATGCGTGAGTTTTTCCACGCCTGTCGGTGACGTCATTCGCCTCTGTGAGCACTCCTTGTGGGAGGAGTCGTCCAGCCCCTCGTCGGAATTCCTTTGTCTGAGAAGTTGCTGAGAGACTGGCGCGTTGTTGATCAAAATTTTTTCTACAACCTGTGAGAACCATCGAAGTGGACACGGTTCGAAAAATTAAGCTGGTTTTCAGTGAAAATTTTAACGGCTGATGAGAGATTTTGAGGTGATTCTGTCGCTTAAGGACTTCCCCGGTGCGAGACGTCGCTCAGCGCTCTCAGCGCCGTCGTCAGCTTGTTTCAAGCTGAAAACCTCCACATTTCAGGCTCTATTGATCCAGGACGTCGTGAGAGAACAGAGAAGTTTCAGAAGAAGTCGGTTTCAGCATTTTATCCGGATATTCCACTGTTAAAGGAGATTTTTTTAATGAAAGATGTGAGGACGGGTCCGTGCGTCGGCTCGCAGCTGACGCAACGTTCCGCCACAGGAAAAACACCTCTGTTGAAAGCCTTAAGGACAAGTTGGAACATGTCCTGCTGTTAAACAATTTCTCATATACTCACTCCACTGAAAGCCATCAAAAGCCGCCTGGATTTTACAAATGGTTATCAACACGGAGGTGTTTTTCCTGTGCCGCCGCACCGCGTCGGCTGCGTCCCGACGAGCGGACCCGTCCGCACGTCTTTCATTAAAAAAATCTCCTTTAACAGTGGAATATCCGGATAAAATGCTGAAACCGACTTCTTCTGAAACTTCTCTGTTCTCTCACGACATCCTGGATCAATAGAGCCTGAAATGTGGAGGTTTTCAGCTTGAACAGGCTGACGACGGCGGCTGAAAGCGCTGAGCGACATCTCGCACCGTGGGAAGTCCTTAAAGCGACAGAATCACCTCAAAATCTCTCATCAGCCGTTAAAATTTCACTGAAAACCAGCTTAATTTTTCGAACCGTGTCCACTTCGATGTGTCTCACAGGTTTAGAAAACTTTTGATCAAACAACGCGCCAGTCTCTCAGCAACTTCTCAGACAAAGGAATTCCGACGACGGGCTGGACGACTCCTCCCACAAGGAGTGCTCACAGGCGAATGACGTCACCGAAAGGCGTGGAAAAACTCACGCATGCGCACGAGGGTTCAAGCATGTCTGACGTAAAAACATATGAATGAAATCCATATAGTTTTTGAAAAAAATAAAAAGGACCGTTGCTTTATTGACAGACCTCGTATGTTTGTGGGCTAGTCCCATCACTAGTGTTAAGTTCCTTTAAAACTACGCCTAAGTAATATTTTGTTGCTGGCTTTATCTGCTGGCACTAAAACAAAATGTCTTTGAAAGTTATTTAGGTATTCTAGGCAAACCTTGTCTGACAGTACATGTTATTTTTGTATGGATTTTTACTTTTTTCCTAAGTCTATCTATCTTAATTTTAACTGTTCTAATACTCTACCTTCCCATTCATCCAATGTTCTAGTATCTACTTTTTCTTTTTAGCCCAACATTTTTTGTAATCCCTAATGGCTTTTTTAACGATTATGAGGTTTGTGTCCCAGTTAATATTATTTTGTCCTCTAAATGATGGTCCTTTACTAAGTAGTTTCCTGTTCTCAATTATTCCAAGATTACCAGTTATTACATGTCCTGTTGGCTCGTATTTGAAATCTGACAAGTGGCAGCCGCAGCTAAGGTTTGTAGTTCATAATTCAAAGTCTAAATTTTTTAAGCTGTGTTTGAAATTAAAAACTTTACCAGATATAGTTTTATTAAATGAATAGCTAATAACGGGGGGGAATCACTGATGAAATTTTGGTATAGTTTTTTGGATTGGTTGCTATGTAGAATCTGTGACAGTTTGATCATTTCAATGCCTGTTATGAAAAGGAATTTTCAAGGAAGATTTATTATCATCTTTGTTTATTGTAGTTTTTTCTGTTTTATGTAAACCTAATCTAAAGCTAGCTAAATCTTTTATGACAAGAGGAATATAAATAGGTAATTTTTGTTCTAAAAGTATTGTATTTGCTAAAGCTATTAGGATGCCAAGTTTTCGTTGTAAAACCGAAAAAATTAATGCGATAAGTTCATGTACTAACCCAGGTCTATTGTCATTGTTAACTAGTTCTTTTAATCTAAGTTCTAATTCTGTCTTTGTCGTTGTATGTTGAACTTACAACTACAACAACTTATGTTTTGATCTTACGTTGTTTTTATGTGCCGCAAGGCTGGGCATATAGCATCCGGGTTGTCCGTCCTTCCGTCTGTCCGGCTGCAATTCGTTCACCGCTACGTAGCTCGGCACCTATTGCTCGCAAAAAGTTCATCTTTGGTGGGTACATGCCTTGGAGGAGTACTTCGCATGGGTTCAAAGGCCGGTGACCTTGACCTACTTTTCAAGGTCACCAGTGGTCACAACTGTCAAATCCTTCACCACAACATTGCTCGGCACCCATTGCTCGCAGAAATTTCACATTTGCTATGTACATGCCTTGGAGGAGTACTTCGCATGGATTTGAAGGCCAGTGACCTTGACCTACTTTTGAAGGTCACCAATGGTCACAACTGTCATATCCTTTGCCTCAACGTAGCTCGGCACCTTTTGCTCACAGAAACTTCATATTTGGTGGGTACATGCCTTGGAGGAGTACTTCGCATGGGTTCAAAGGCCAGGGACCTTGACCTACTTTTCAAGGTCACCAATGGTCACAACTGTCAAATCCTTCACCACAACATTGCTCGGCACCCATTGCTCGCAGAAACTTCATATTTGGTAGGTACATGCTTTGGAGGAGTACTTCGCATGGGTTTGAAGGCCAGTGCCCTTGACCTACTTTCAAGGTCACCAATGGTTGCAACTGTCAAATCCTTCACCTGAAATTTGTTCGCCACAATGTACCTTGGCACCTACTGCTTGCAAAAACTTCATATTTGGTGGGTACATGCCTTGGAGGAGTACTTCGCATGGTTCGAAGGCCCAGTGACCTTGACCTACTTTAAAAAATTACCAATAGTTGCATTTGTCGAAGGCTACCGACTTTTTATGGTCACTGTTGGTCAAATCCTCTAAATAAATATAATGTCAATCTCTAATTTTCCACTGTGTATCCCAGTTTCCATCAAACACATGAGGGTTCACCAAATACCTACCCCACATATGTACATATTATTGGCACTTTACATAGAAAATAGTACTGCACACGCGGGGCATTTTGTGATGAATGTCTCTAGTTTGTTAAAGTATGTCCATATTACAATATTTTCAATATCTTTTTAGAAACATTACCTAGCTTTTTGACATTGTCATTAAGCCCGTATGGATAAATTGTGGCTAGTTCCTTGTACCAGTATTCCTCCCTTTGTAATCCTTTTGAGACTAAGCTCAGGCATTCACCCTCTTCCAAAAATACTTTCTCTATAGGCATTATATTTATGTCATCTACACTATGACCATATGAGCAAAAGTGTTGGTATAACAATAAATCAGACATTTTATTAAACCTCTGTCTATGGTTGTTCATCCTACTCCTAAGGGTTTGGCTAGTTTCTCCTACGTACTGGATACCACATTTTTTTTTGCATCAAATCAAGTAAATTCTATTTTTTGTAGTGCATGTCATTTCTGTTTCACGTGAGCTAACCTTGCACTGTCTACCTGTGGTGTTACTACTGAAGTTATTCCCTTCTATTATGTATTTGCACGTTTTACATTTACTACTACCTTATTTACTAACTTTAGTGTCCTGTATAGCATCAATCACATCCTTTCCTACCAAGGTAGGGTTTGGGGATGTAACATCAAAATCACAGGATGAGTGTGTTTTGGCTGCATTAAAGTAAAAAAAAAAAAAAAAAAACTACTTCCTTATTAAATGCGTGTTTGTGAACATTTTACCTTTGCCAAGTTAATCCATCCATGTGACTCGTGAGGTATATCAAAATACTGATTAAATGGCATGATTATTACATGTGTGCCTTGAGCTAGTCAAAATAAAAGCCAACTCTAAAATGTTCTGTTTTATCAAACAGCACAATGCCACATATGTCACAATTTTTAAAGGAGTATGCAGTTGGCAAGCTGACTGCAGGATTGTACGCCTAAGGTGTTGCCTGTGAGCTGAACCTTCATTTCAATACCAGAAGGCATTGCCAACGTCTTTACTAACCAGTGTCACCACTGCAACCTACATGTAACCACACTAGCCGCGAGCCTCACATCGAGGTTTATTCACCTAATAACAGGGTGGATGGTCACCAGCGGGCACTTGGATGGTGCCCCATGAAAATATTGAGAAAAAAAATTTACTACAACATAATAAAATGAATATATGATACATGTTTGCTTTCAGTCACAGTGTGCGATTAGTACACAAATAAATGTGTTCCAACACTTCATTTCAGTTTTTTTCATTTTATTTCATTTTGGTTAGTGAGCCATTTTGGTTGGCTCGCCTGGTATATGAGAGCCTGAAGTTCATAAATGTTTTATTTTGAGCATTAAACCTTCCCTCTGTGATACATCAGTACCAGTTGGCATAGTTTTTCATGTTTTTTGGACAAGAGACAAAACATTCACACCATGGAAAGGTACCCCTCCCTCTGGTACCCTGAAAAAAATTATGATGCACCTTCAACTGTTCCAACTTCCAGCTACATTTGTCTTATTTACTCTGTGTACTTTTGCAAATGTCACAAAGCAAAGACTGTTTCACGAAGCACCGTGTGGAATCTTCAAAGTATTGTCAAGAGTTTGAATCAAAGCTACTCGCAAACTGAATTCAAAACAAGAAGGTGACTGCAGACTAACTAAGCTAATACCTAGTTATCGACTGATAACTTCAGATATCAACATAACATCACACAATGTAATAGGTTTTGAAACAAAGATTGTAGTATGAAGCATTCTTTGGAATACTGGATGCACATCTTCTAGTTTTAAAAAAGCCCACTTACACAGGCTTTAAATAACTGAAAAAAACATATAAATAAAAATGCTAGGTGAACTGTGAGCGTGCCCGGCTGGAAGAAAGATCAAACAAAACCTTGTGAGCTCAGAGGGCAGAGGTGCTGCAGTTAATGCAAATGTCTGGTAGATTTCCCCTTCAATAGTGTTCCACATAATATCAGTGTCAAAAATATTCACCTCAAGTTGCTTGGAAATGAAATAATCAAGTAGAGTTGTGCATATGAGGCATTTTGGACTCTAAAAAGCAGGGGTTAGTCTTTATTAAAGGTGATAAACTCTGTCATCACAGATCTTGACTTCTCCCATCAAATATACTGTATATATCCATTCAAATCAAATTCATAATTAAAAATGATATAATGGCTGAGTGGATCCTTGTCATTTGATTGGTGCTTTATATGTTGTTGGGAAAGTGTAGGAACACGGACCCACAACAGGGGGCGCAAATGAACGGACAATGGAGTAAGTCAAAATAACAAGCTTTACTGTTGTGAATGTGCACAACGAATACAACCAATCACAGCAATGGACAACAGTCAATTCACAAAAGTGTCGTGTGGGCAGGCTCGAAGATAGGAGACGCCTCTCCAAGGTAAGACCGGAACCACACGGCTTCCTCCGCCACAGGACCCCGGGAATACTGGAGCCGCCAAGTCCCGAACTCCCAGGTGGCCACTGCCTCCGCGTGTCGGACCTGGTACTGCTGGCAAGGAACAAAGGACAGTTAGATGGGGGCGCGTTTGCACCCAGGACTCCGAACAGCAGGGAAGTTACCTCCACCTCTCGTTGGAACAGTAATCCACAAACTAAGCACAAATCCAAAAAGATACACTCCGTAGCTTTGATACGTTACCTCTCTGGTAGAAACGATATCTCGGCGATGAGGTGGAGATGCCGTCCTGCTGATATACCCCAGTGATAATTGCCGTCAGCTGTCTCAGGTGATGGGTGACAGCTGTTACCGAGGCTGCTCCTGTGGGGCGGCGGCGCCCTCTGGTGCCTGGAGCCCGCACTCCAGGCAGGGCGCCCTCTGGTGGTGGTGGGCCAGCAGTACCTCCTCTTCAGCGGCCCACACAACATATGTCACGTGACATGGATTATATTCATCCCATTTGTGTTGCATTGCATTTAGAGTGCAATTTGGTTCCATTTAGAGTGCAAATTTGGTTCCATACGTTTGGTACCATTGCACTCTGCACACGCACACACGCACACACACACACACACACCTACACACATGCACACACACCTACACGCACGCACACAAACAAATCCGCTGTAAGCCGTCTGACGTGATTTTTTTTCCCTGCACTCAGGAAATACAGTCTTTTATTTTAGTACACACGCACATAAGCGTCTTCCTGCTTGTGTGAGCGCGCACCACTCGCATGCTCACACAAGCCAGCCGGCACTTAGCTTTAAAACAAACATGGCAGAGTTTTTTGTTTTTGTTTTGTTTTGTTTTTTATTTGATGCACGGCGTGGCAGACTTCATCATCAGAATTATTTTTGGACTTTTGGATTTTTGGACTGTCACAAACTTGGGTTTTAAGATGGACATCGATTTTAAACTGGACCACCAAATCAGTGCAGTAGTCATATCAAGTTTCATCCACTTAAGGCAGCTTGCTAAGGTTAAGCCATTTCGTGCACAGCAGCACTTTAAAACAGCAATCCATGCTTTTATTACTTTCTGGCTGGATTACTGTAATGCACTTATTACGGAATTAGCCAGTCCTCCCTTAAGGGGCGTAGCACCAAATTCTGGGCCCTAGGTACTAGCCATATTCTTTTGTTTCTTTCTCTAAAATTGTATTGTATTATTGTTGTTGCTATTATTACTAATATATAAATAAAAAATAAATTAAAAAATATTACAATTTGTAATATATTTGACTCTTTTACGACAACAAACGCTGAGTCATGAATTATTATACAAAAAACAAATGTGCTGACAGCTGCAACATCTTAATGCTAACTTTAACATTGAAAATGCCATAGACATGCTAACGCATTAGCATTGGCCCAGTTTTTAAGTTAAATGAGATAGATTAAGTTAAAGATAAAATACATCTATCAACTGTTTCAGAAGACTATAACATGTCAGATTAACATAAAAAGGTTAGTTGTTTCAGCTCTACTAAATACCTCCTCTTTCTGTCAGATCCCGTTTGGGATGTGTGTGTGTATGTGTGTGGGGCAGTGTGTCGCTTGTGTGCCTGGACTAAACCATTGTACAACTGTGCAGGGTGGGAAGGCCCTCAGAGATCTTTCATTATTATTGTTAGAGCAGAATTATGTTTTGCAACATTAATATTATTATTATAATACATTCTTTCAAATGATATTCTTTTACAGCATGAATTGTATGGACATTAATAACATGCAACACAAAAATATATTTAATGCCAGCTTTTTGTGGGCCCCCCATGCTCTGGGCCCTGAGTACATACTAACCTTTACCCCCCCAGTGCCTCCCTTGCATGTCTCCAGCTAGTTCAGAATGCTGCCACCCATCTGCTAACTGGTGCACGTAAGAGGGAGCACATTACACCTGTCCTGGCCTCCCTCCACTGGCTGCCTGTGCATTTTAAGGTTCTTCTATTTGTTTTAAAATCTTTAAATGGCCTCGCCCTGCCCTACCTCTCTGAGCTGCTTCATCTTTACGCCCCTGCTCGCCACCTCCAGTCAGCTGATCAGCTCCTCCTGGAGGTGCCGAGGTGCAAGTGTATGCTGAGAGGGGACCGAGCTTCTTCTGTTGTGGCTCCAAAGATGTGGAACGATCTACCGCTCCACATCAGGCATGCCTCTTCACCTTCTATTTTTAAAACCGATCTTAAAACCCACTTTTATGCACTGGCTTTTAACCCAGAATGAGCTCTCGATCTGTTTTGGTTGTTTTAACTGATTTTAGGGCCCTGTCCCACTGGGGAGAGGATTAATTGCGCATGAATTGAGTATACAAATTGCAGGCGTTCGTTGTCGTCCGCAACAAAAATGGCCAAAATATTCCCCTTAGCTGTTGAAGAAAGAACTTAAAAAATGATGGTAAATAAAACTTTTCTTTGAACAGTCAAATAAATGAGCATGTTGAGATAAAACACTCAGTCGTGATCAACTTCCAGGAAAATCTGTTTATGAGTGGTGGGGGGGGGGGGGGGGGGTGTCTGTTCTCTTCATAAAATGTGTGAAAACCTGCTACTGTAAACATTTTTTTGTTGTGACAATACAAGTAATTGTTTTCTGTTTCACATTTTTACCTTTTAAGAAACTATAAAATGAAGCTTACTGGCAAAACATTATGGATTACCTCAAGGCAGCCTGTCTTTAGAAGACAGTAACAAACTGTTTTTTTTAAAGCAGAGACATTAACAAAGATAACCATAGAAAAACAGCTTTAGCAATGCAAGTTCAAGTGCAAGAAATCCAATTGAAAATCTGCATACAATAGTGATGTAACAGATCAGAGCTGATCTCAGAGCCATATGGACTGCCCTTTAACCGTAACACCTTAACTTTAATCCTCATCATTGGAAATTAAGAAAATGTTATAGTTGTCATAAATTTTCAAAAAGAATCAAACCCACGCTGTGTGATCTAAGGGCCCTGTCCCACTGGGGAGAGGATTAATTGCACATGAATTGAGTACACAAATTGCGGACGTTCGTTGTTGTCCGCAACAAAAATGGCCAAAAATGACAAATGTCCCAGTATGAATTACAGATGTATTAATAATATATAACGAATATATGATGAACAATCATGGTTGTATAACGCATGTAGTGAGGAAACTGATCCAACACGTTGAGATTATCACGGCAGTATTACGAGTGTATTATGAATGCATCGCGCACGTGTTGTGCGTGCACGGCATCTGCATTGCGGTCATAAAATAAGCTCACTCGGGCCGTCGGCATCACTATTCACACCAACAATACAGGCTCTGGAGCATTTGCTGGACTTGGACAAGTTCATCACAGAGTGTTGTCATGTGAGGGTTAACTGTTCATGAGTTTGGGGAGCGGGAGTCAATTTGTATGCATTCACTACAACATATTTTAGTTTGTGATGTGGACATGATGGGCACGATATATATCTGTTTTACACACTGTCCCAGTCCGCTGCCAAGCCGCAATGGTTAACGCAGTGGTTAACGGCAGATATACAGCACATAGAGTGAGTATGTATTGTGTATGAATTGAGTATATATGGAGTATGTAAGGCGGATGTTATCCGCATCCAGATTTTTGAACAGCTCAAAAATCTTGGCTGCGGACATACGTGCCTCTGCGGATGATCACGGGCGTATTCGGATGACGCCCGACTCATACAGGCATGTTACACGGATATTGCGGATGTTTGGCGAATATGGGCCAATTTTGTGCGCAATCCATACGCAAATCCTCCTGAATGCCAATGTTAATTTCTTGGGCCTGTTTTTTTGTTATTTGTACTTTGTTGCTTTTTATGTCCTCTCTTGTACAGCACTTTATTTCAGTTGTAGCTGTTTTTAAAAGTGCTTTATAAATAAAGTTGATTGATTGATTGATTGACTGACTGAGTGACTCACTCCTATTTAAAGTTTGTGTTGGGTTGTTGATGTCAAAGCAGCAGTGACGCACCAAAGCTGGATTATTTCTGACATGATTTTTTTTTTCGCTGCACTGAGGATGTACCAAAATGTAAGTCCCTTTGCTGTTGTTTGTAAAATTATCATATAAAAAGACAAGGATCTATTTTAGCCGTTATATAAAACAAATAATGAATGTTTTTACATTCTTCAATGGAACGAATATTTAATCCGGTGAAAGCTGGAACAAACCATTCAATGAAGCCTCGAATGGTTTGTTCCAGCTTTCACATCATAAAATATTCATACTATTGATATCATAAACATTATTTGTATACCATCACATGAGCGACATGCAATAGTCACATTGCAAAGTTCTCTCTTGAAGATACAGCACAAGTTCACTCACTTCACACACCAGCAGTGAGAGAAAAAAGGAGCTGATTATTATGTGCACAAGATGTCGGCTTGCACATATATTCCTGTTATCTTGCCGACAGCAGTATGCACGGTGCATATCGCTTACTAATGTCAGAGATGCAGCTGCTTACAGAAGCCAAATAGCAGTTTAGCTTTGATCATACAACATTTCTGATTTCCATTTGAATCACTCTTTGATTGCATCAGATGAATTTTTGCCAAAAAAAAGAAAGCCCCAGCAAGGTCAGCATACTTTTCATCTGAACTTGAAAGTTCTCTGTGTCCCAGCCTGCCATGCACTTCAATTTACTGTCTCATTATTCAAAGGGAAAATGAAAATTGAAGCCTGAAGCATTTATAATTGAACAAAGAGAGGGAAGTAGATTATGAATGTTCAAAATGTAATTTCTATTACACTTCCATTATTCTTCTATTAATCACAGATTCATTCTCTCTGTGCTCTTCAAGTAAAACATGCTCATACAGAACTCTTGTGCATACAGAGGAAGGGGGGGAGGGGGGGGGGGCTGAAATTGGTGCGGTTATTTGAAATGTTTAATTCATGGAAGATACATCCTAATTCTGATCCTCAAATGAAATGTGTCACAGAAACTAAAGTTGATGATTTATTCAGGACATGAGAAATCAGTCATTATTTGACAAACATAATTACAGCAGCAGCAAAAATCTTTTGTCAGAGAAGTCTTTGTCTGTTTTTAACTTTTTAAACACTGAACATCCTAACATCATACTTTGTTCTGTAATTTTCCAACAATCAGCTCCCAAAATGTAATGTCTATGTAGAATTGCACACGTGCCAATCTTGTTTTAGGTGCTTTCATACCTGCTCTGTTGTCAAACTTACTTTGCTGCATTGTTTCTGCTAGCTTTGCTCTTCTGAGGAGGTATGAACATGCATTCACGTACCTCAGCAGTGATATTAATGTTGCAGAGTTCTGTGCCTTTGAGACACCTGAGAAGAGCGTAGGGTAATATCTCACTGAGTTGCGAGTGTTGGAGAGTAGTTGGAGATTCAGATTTTGCAACCAAACACGCAAGTGAGCAACAAATCACAGTTGGCATCTCACTAAATTGGCACTCACGACACATTAGCACGTTGCCAGAATGTCAGCCGAATCTCGTAAGCAGTCGCGGCGAAGATGTCCGCATACATGTCGCATGAGTACCACTCGAACGTTGTGCAGCACTTTCATAAATATCGAGTGCAGCCTTCGCTAAAGTAAGGACCTGCTGATTTGCACACAAATGCCATGCAGCACTCTGATGATATCTAATGCCACTCATGGCTGAAACAATAACAAGCTTGACCACAAAGTGCTCAGCTCGTATTATCCTGCTATTACATATTATATATATTATACATGTTATGTGAATAGAGGCTGTGGAAATTCCTCTGACTGTACCCAGTAAAGAACAGCCCTGTAAATGGGGAATATCAGATCCTCATTTTTGTCTCCAGTCACTCACAATGTAAGTTCATTCATTGTCAACCCCTCACAAAGTTCTCTCATGATTGTTGCACATTGAGTTGCAGGGACTGCATTCAGAGGGCTTCCTGATGCCCGCGATAGCTATGGGAGTGTGTGGGAGTGTGGGGTGAGGACTACATGTTTAAAATCTAGGTACAGCACATGCAATGTGCTGCAACTTAACCAAGGTATTGTGACACCCAGCAAACATCACGCAAAATGAAATTCCATTGCAATTGCTGTTCTTACTGTTGCAGCCCAGTGGGATAGGACCCTTAGATAGTCATGCAGTTGCTGCATAATGCTGTTTGGCAATTCCAATACCTTTGAAGGACAACAGTAATCCAAGTCTTTTCAGGCCTGGTGCTTCCTCTCTTACTGTATGGTTGTCAGTCTTGGACACTAACCAGTGAGCTAAGGTGATGCCTAAGTGTCTTTGGTACTATGTCTCTTTGGAGGATCCTTGGTTACCACTGAAATGACTTGCATTGCAAGGGAATGTCAGCTATGACATTTTGAGCCATGTGGCACGTTTCTCTGGACATGATCAAGCTCACAGGTGATTCCATGGTGAGGATACCAGTCCTGGAGCAGGCCAAGGGGACACCCATGTTTCACTTGGCTGCGACAAATGGATAGTTACTTACAAGAGGTGGAAAGACCAGTTGCCTACCTGGGTTGTTGCTATCCATGACCCAAAGCAGTTCCGTAGAGTGGTGGATGTGTGAACCATAATCCAGCTGAAATGTGTGGAGTGTGTTATTGGAATTTGGGCAATGTTATATATGTAACGGGTACCGTAGCAACGGCACCGTGGTTAACAGATTGACTCCTGTAACACAACCTGTGATGCAGGAGAAAAAGGAGGACACAGCTTGTCAGGTTGAAGGATCTTGCAGTAATTTACTAAAGTTTTCCCATTTCAAATACACTCTTGTTATGTTTCTTTTCTTATGATTTACATATTCAAAGTTCAATGTCCTTTAAGCATTTTCAATGAATTTCAGTGTCCATGTCAACACAAAACCCATAATGTCTTTCGGTACACAGCAATAGCGAAATAAACCTCTTTACATGCTCACTTACTCTTCTACTTAGTGTTTTAAACTATTTATCAAAAATGAAATGTATAGACAATGGTAATATTAACCAGCTTAATGTTCAAGTTACTTTTAAACTTCTCATGAAAGTATTTTACCTCGTTTTAACTCAGGACAGTACTGCATTTCACCCATCTGAACTCAAAGTGCTTAATGTAAACAAACTTTGTTTTTAACAGTCACCTTTTTTCCTTCTGAACCCCATTAGACAAAAAAAACATTTCAAAACTAATGGTGGGGACCTTACAGACCGCAGAATACCAATACACATCGAAATTGTAATTTTCTAAAACATTACTCAAGTGTACGTTCACGTGGAGGAAGCGTATATATTAAACTGAGTTTCTACTACCATGATCACTGCACTGTTAATCGGCTAGACTTTGCCTCTGTGTTTCAAACTTGCTTCAAACAAAAATCACAAAAAGTCTCTGTTGAAAATTACAACACAAAAACGGTTTGCTAACACCCCAAATACATTTCATCATTGCTAATTCCTAGTTTCAAGGCATATTTGTACATTTACCAACCTGTGATGCAGGAGAAAAAGGAGGACACGGCTTGTCAGGTTCAAGGATCTTGCAGTAATGAGGTCAAACACAATACAAGACGCTAAACCAGTCGCCCGCCCTCGCCCCCTGCTGGCATGGAGCAAACATTACAGCATACACATTGAATAGGGAAGCCAAACCAATGCACAAGGAAATGCAAAACTCTTGGGGTACCTTTTTCAAAATAAAATACAATAACTTGTATTCAAAATAAAATAAAATAATTCCTTTTATTTCCATAAACACAAATGTGACACTTTTGTGGTCGTCACATATACTGTATCTGCACAACATGTGGCTCCTTGCAAAGATATCCCAATATATAGCATTCTGCACACTGCTCAGGGTGCTATCTCACTGGGCTGTGACAGAGTGCAAACGGCATTCCCAACTTGAGGGAATTTGCACATTTTCACAAAATGAGTCGCAGGGCGTCAGTCTTCTTGAATTTTGACCTATTCAAAAATTGCCCAGTGAGAAATTTTCACACAAAATAGGCCTCATGGGTGTCTCAAACCATTCTACATTTAATTTTCATGAGTCAGAAAGTGTGCAACGTGAGACAACCTGTGAGGGGTTGACAGCACACTTTTCCTTTTGACTTTGACTTATGACTGGAGAGGAACAGCGGTTCTAGAAGTGGTCGAGTGAGTCCAGCAGCCAGGCAGCAGGTATGGTCAGTGGTGTGCAGGAGTCCTGTCCAGCACCGGAGGAGCCAGGCGATCCGGATTTATCTTGTTTTTTTGTTTGTTTGTTTTGTTTTTTTTATTGAGGCCCACAATGGGAATTACTTTAATGCTTTATTGTGTTATCCTCTGCAATTTTACTGACACAAATTATAAAACAGTTCATAATACAAACTCCTGGAACTGCCAGTGCCCAGGACAACAGGTTTTCCAGGCAAATATCACAACAAAAATTGTGTTATTATATTATTGTGGCTACACTATTGTGTTTGATATGGCTTGGTAGATCTCGATACAGTGTCAACTTTAAAAGTAGATCTCGGTTCAAAAGAGGTTGGGCACCCCTGCATTAATCTATTGGTTTGTGATATTGTCACATAAGCGCCACATTTTTGTAGCGGGAGCACAAATTCATTCTAATACATTCTGTGACGGATGCACGAAATTAAAAGTGAAGCGGGGGGTCGAGGGTGGTTATGGTTAGGGTTGGGGGTAGGAGTAGGGTTAGTAATAATGAGTTAAAAAAAACCCGTCATGAAATGATTCAAATTTTTGTGATGGGTGACAAAAAAAAACGTGCGACTGGGTTGTGTCTAACAATGTGTTTTACTATTTTCTTCCAGACTTTTAAAAGAAAAGATATGGTTGACACTCTAGCAATGGAATAATAAAACACATTAGCAAACAAAGCGGATTGATCACACAGAAAGCATTTTTGTTTTCTTTTTTCCCCCAAATGTTATAGGGTTAATTCACGTATGCATAAAGATGGAACTGCATTGTGTTTAGCCCTTCTTGCCTTCTATAGAAAGGCTAATATTCACAGAGAGGAATGGGATTTAATGCATACTGATTACTCTGGAGACCCACTACTCAACTCAGGGAGAAAGCGTCAATTAAAGAGTTTTAAGCCTCCATAAACTGCACCTTAAACAGCTGATCAACACTTTACAGAACTGCCTCCTGGATGTTCACTGAGTTTTGTTTAAATGAAGCAAATTCATCCTTGGAGACAAGCCTTGTAATCCCCTTTTAAATCTCTAAGCAGCTGAATAAGAATACTATTCATGTGCAATGTGTTTTTGTTTTTTTCCACTCATACATAGTGGAGCTGCAACCCACAACTCCAGCACCATAAACACAAATGACACACAATCCCAACCGTGTTTAACATATGGAATGTTAAATTCATCCCACTGAAAAGTGATCTGACACACAAACACAACGAGTGCATTTTTAGCCTCTCCTGGGAGATGTCGGATTGATTTGGCTGACTGTTTCCCTGTGTATTCACGAGCACTGTGGCATGAATGCATCAAGATATTTTCATTTGAGTGCAATGAGGCTTTGACATTGACCTCACATTTAAAGCACACTGCAATACATGTACACTGAGCAATAACATTTTGCTGTCGTTCAACAGTAACCCAGCAGTTTACTGATGCTGGCACAAAGAGACCTGCACAAACTGTCCTCATTATTGGCTGGTCATTAGCTTGATTAAGAGTCTCGTAACCCCCTCAGGGCAAGCCGTGGCCACCCACAAAAGCAGAGTTCTTCATAAGATGAACCCTGTTGAGGTCCGACAAGTGATACACACAAAACTACATTCACAGAGCCCCCGAGCGCTGCACAACAATAACACAGCGTGACTGTAACACCCATTTTGATCCAGACCAAATGAATTGAGGGTGGAAAAAAATGAAGCTTTTCGTATCCAGCAGGAGAAGGAGATGTTTAAGACATTATTTCACCTTGGGTTCTGAACCACAGTATCTAATTTTAGCCATGGGAATCTAGTCAAGGCTATGGCATTTCAGAGCTGGAGAGAAACAACATTCTGTAATAACTATGCTCTGCTCTACACGAGTCATATTCCCTGTGTGGTTTGGCAGCCGTTAAAACACAATGAAAGCCCTTTACCAGCAGAAGCCATGGGCTAGTCTACCCCTAATGTATCAGTAAGATTCCTTTTATTTATACAATTCTGGACTATAATATTAAAGGACATGTCACACGGTTTTTAAGGCCCAGTTAGCAAAACAGCATAAAAGTACTCATGGTTGTGATTCTCTCCGCACACGTGCTAATAATCTGTGATCTCTGATGTATTTTATTCCTCTCACTCTGAGCGTTAGCAGGTGTATTTCCAGAAAACATCTCACTTGACAATTCTCGGCATTTTTCGGCATGTGACATACATTATAGAATGAGCAGAACCATCCCGATGACAGACAGCGGGAAACGAACCTGCTCCATCTGAAAACAAAGCTTCTGAGCTGCGGTTCTAAAGTGATGGCTCGGATTTTCAGAGGATTTACAGAGGATTTACAGAGAGGAGATGACACACTTCACCTCAAAACTCTTAACTTTTTCAGAGTGTCGGATTTTGGAAGCTAAAGATTTTAAGGTTCTGCTCCTAGTCTATAAAATTGTTCTCGGACTGGCACTTCCCTACTTAGCTGACCTAATTAAGCCCTACGTACTGAGCTGGGCTTTGTGTTCTCAGGGTGCATGACTACTTTGTGTCCCTAGGGTGAGACTTTCTGTGGAGACTTTCAAGTCCAGACTTAAGACGCACTTATTTTCCCTTTCGTATGGCTAGCATACTCGTATAGTTTTGTTTTACTCTTTTTACTCTTTTAATTCATTTTATTAGTAAACAGCGCGGGTGCCGTGGCCTCAACTTTACCTAAATTCTGGGTCTTTCAGTGAAGCTTAGGACTAGTGGCCGGCAATCACCTTCGTACGAGGTCTGTTAGAAAAGTATCCGACATTTTTTTTTTGCAAAAACCTGATGGATTTGAATCAAGCGTGCTTGCATGAGCCAACCTTGAACCTTCATGCGCATGCGTGAATTTTTTCATGCCTGTCGATTGCGTCAGTTGCTGGCAAGCAGCATTTGTGTGAGGTAGTGTGTAGTGCTCTCGGCGGTTTTTCATTGCAAGGAAAATGATGGAATGACTGGAGCAGCGCTACTGCATCACATTTTGCCAGAAACTGGGCAACAGCCAGGTGGAAACCATTAGGAAGATTCAGACGGCTTTCTGTGATGATGCTATGGGCATCACACAGACTAAGGAGTGGTACAACCGGTTTAAAGACGGCCGCACAACGGTGGAGAGCAAGCCACGTTCCGGTTGGCCATCAACATGCTGAAATGACCAGGTCACTGCCAAAGTGAAAGCTGTGGTGATGCGGGACCGTCGTGTGACTATCCGAGAAATTGCAGAACAGGTGGACATCAGCACTTTTTCAGCACTTTACATTGTGACAGAAGATTTGACCATGAAAAGAGTGGCGGCGAAATTCGTGCCGAAGCTAACGGTGGAGCAAAAGCAACTTCATGTTGAAGTCTCACAGGACAAGCTGGACTCCGAAAAACGATGCCTACCTCTTCCATAATTTCTTGGATAGTCACACGACTGAAAAGCCACCGAAAGCTGGATACTTTTCTAACAGACCTCGTATTTCCTCTGTTTTTCTTGTTGATTAATGCTGGTAAATTATACTGTATTTCTTGTCTTTCTGATGCCTGATTCTGTTTTTTTTTCTCTCTGTTTAAGGTGTAGCGCCATCCAGAGATGGGAGTTGTATTTGTGCTGGCGACCCTCCTGTCCTGTACACCAACAGGATTTCCTGTATATTCGTTTTGTGAATTGTTCTGTAAGTTATGTCTGTAGCATGACCCAAGCAGAGGGTCACCCCTTTGAGTCTGGTCTGCTTGAGGTTTCTTCCTCAGAGGGAGTTTTTCCTTACCACTGTTGCTCCGGGGGTTAGTAAGGTTAGACCTTACTTGTGTGAAGCGCCTTGAGGCAACTCTGTTGTGATTTGGCGCTATATAAATGAAAATAAAATAAAGAGTGGTGACGTGCTGTTTGTGTGGATGCTGGTTTAGTGAAGCTGTGGACGTGGGGACATCTGCATGACGCTGTTTTTAACAGACTGCCTGGACACAGAGATGGATTTGTTACATTGGGCAAAATCAGAAGTGCATTATTTCCAGGAGATAATGCACGTTATTTTACATGAGAACTAAAGGCGGCGCTAGAGACGACAATCTTACACATGCGCATGCATGCTTCTTTGATCATGTGGAGTAATTTTGGTGCTGTAGTTGCAACAGTGCTTTGTGCATGAACGTGTCTGTTATTTTCCTGTTTCCTGGCTTTTCATTTGTTCCAGATATCCAGAGCTGAGACCACCAAATGAAACTTGGTTCCTTTTCTGCACTACGGCTAGGACTGTCTGTTTTACATTCAGGGTATTTTCACTTCTTCACACAGAATAACATTTTATACCATATTTCCACTTACTACTGCCTATAATGAACACCATCACATCCAGATGATTGGGACTCCTGTTCTCAGAGCAGATTCCGCTGGAAGGTGCATGTGAAATTTTCTGCACACGACTGCAGCTCCACGAATTACATCACGGGGCCCTACACAATCACATATTCAGCCTTGGGTATGTAATTTAGGTGGAAATCATGCATTCATAGCACATTTTATTATAAATTATTTGATAGTTAGTAGCTTTTGATGGCATCTTTGACATTTTTAAATCATTAAATCAGATTTTGCAGCACAGTACTGTACAGTACAGATGGGCGATCACATATTGCTTGAGTGTACTAAACCCACAAAAATCAATTGTCATCTGTACCGTGGAACAGGAAGAGCTCAGACGTTATTGCAACATTAGACAACACTTGTTTTAAGAAATTGTGTTTGTCTGTAAGCTGTTTTCTTTCCAGGTGGATGTAACGCAATGTTTGTGATGACAGAATTAGACAGATATAGGGCACCAAGCTTCTGACAGCAATACTTGATACACCATGAAAGTGTTGCTTATGCATATATCAGCTCCATCAAAGTGGAGGGAAGGCTGGGGGATGGTGCTTCTGCAGGAGGAATGGGGGAGGGCTGCTCTCTGAAGCACACAACCTCATTATTCAGTCTGCAGAACAGCACATCCACTTCATTGTTCTTCAAATCAGCACAAACTCACCGGGCTCATCGGTAGCCCTCAGAACACAACACAACCGCTTCATGTTTTAAAGGAGCTGCTGATGAGACGATGAGAGCGTTATTACTCCTTTAACACACTTCACTGCCAAGCACGTTGATATGATTTGTCTTCACAGCCCCGTTTGTCGGTTGGATTTCAAGGCTGACACAAACACGAGGTCCAAATGTCTTAGTGAGACTTTTTTAACCGGCGCGACTTCCCCGAGGCGGCGCTGAGCGGCTGCTTGAAGATGATGTGCGATACTGAGGCATATGCAAGAAGTGTAAACCGATTTCATCACAGGAGAAAGTGCGCGCCTGCTTGGCAAGCATTCTGCGTCTGTGCACATGGGACAAATAATGGGGACTGGTGAAAACAGCTCGTTCGTGTCTTTCATGTAAATATGCTCTAACTAGTCTCCTGCAGCCACATCAATCATGGTGGATATGACAAGGCCCCTTTGTTCCACACAAAGAGTGTAAACACAGCTGGAGCGTGCTGCAGGAACCTTTCCCTCCCCTATCTTGCCACTACACCTGTCGGACACACTGCATCAAAGGCTCATTTAGAGCTCTGATTATCCTAATGACACCAAAGTCTTTTCGCTGTCTGGCCATTATCAGTTAAAGCCACTCTCCCCTAATTAAAGGCACGCCGTCAACACATGGTCAAGCATGAAAAGATCCTCCTCCCCCCAGCACAAGGGAATTAATCACTATGTCATTTATCATTGTCTGTTTTGTGATTATTTTTTACAATGATTCCCACAATGGATTTTATTTTCCCAAGTATAAATCGCCGTTTTCACCTATTTTCGGAGGTCCTGTGACTTATACTCCTGTGCGACTGATGTACAGAAAAAATCACATGTTCGTTCTGAATAATGATAATAATAACTAGAGCACCGCGCTCGTAAAGCAAAACCTCCACCAACACTAGCTTCCAATTCCACAAAATTTTACCTTGTTAAAAAGTAAGTGACTTTTCACAAGTTAAATTAGATATGATCTAATGTCAGGAGTATGTATTTAGTTCATGCACTTGAAACAAAGTTTTTTGTGGTCTTGTCTGTTTTTTTGTTTGTTTTTTTCATCTTTTTCAGTTTCTGAATTCTTTTTCAGATCATTTCCACAGAACATTGGTTTTCTCTGCTGTGCACAATTTGTCACTGGTTTTTGGCACTTGGTTTCCAACTGATAACTGGAAGATAGACAAACAGGCATAAAACTGGAAACTCCATCCAATTTTCGTGGTGCAGGTAAATACATGATAGAAAAATGAGAGTGGTTGAGGCACTTTTGATTGAGATATAAAGAAAAATGTACACCAAATGGGCTTTTCAATATTAAATTCAAATGTCCACAAAATCCACAATCCAGATCAGATCCGGATCAAACTTTGTCAGGCAATAGTGCGTGCCAGTCTGCACATCACTTTCAAATATGAGAGTGATTGGGGCATATTTGTTTCAGATATAATGTAAAATGGGTTTTCAATGTTAAATTTAAACAGCCACAAATTCTGTAATCCAGATCAGCTCTGGATCAATTATGAAAGAAATTCAATCTTTTATGACAGAGTTATGACTTTATGAAAATTCTTTCAGTGTTAAAGGAGAGGGATTTCCTGACTTTGACCTTTGACCTATGACCTTGAATTGAATCAGTTCTTGCCTATCAGAATATGAATCCTCTGTAAAAATTTCATAACGATATATGAAAAATTGTGGGTTACAGGCTGTTCACAAACAAAAACAAATGACAGGGGCAATTATTACCATATTATTATCTCCGCCCAACTTCGTTGGCAGAGGTAATAATAAATATTGATACAGGGCTTTCCCTGGAATCAACACACGAAACAAAATAAACTCCAACAAGTCTTCAGTGACCCCTTTAACACACTAACTTTTAAACACACTAACTAGCAAAAATGAAAAGCATGTCAAAAAAAACAAGACAAAACACAAATATATATTACTAGAAGCACTCAGAGAGTGCAAACCTCCACCAAGGCCATAGGGTCACTGACCCTAAAGAGATTCCCTCCTTGGCACAGTGATCTATTCAACAATTCAGTGTTACCACTAAAACTATGATACATACACTTTTCTTTCCTGTATATTTGACATACTTGACCATGAAAACATACCACTAGAACTTGGAATCACTTTTATGTCTTTATTAGTTGAAAAGTTATTGTATAAAAACGATTTTTCGGTAATGGCGGTTTTCTTCTGGATCTAGCTCCATAACATTTGAAGCTACATCAAATCTGATGACACCTTACTGAATCAGTTTAACGTTAGTTGTGCATCTCTAGCTTCATTTGTCACCTCACACTGACACATTTTCTATTTTCCCTATATTTTTGCATATTCTGGATCACAGATCCGGAATCCAGATCCGATCATCACCAAACTTTGCCTGTTTGATAGAACATTTGATTATGTTACACCTTAATTTTTTTCAAGCCTTTCTGCCTTGTTTTTGTGGAGTTAGAAACTAGAATGTAAAAATTCCCCCTATCCCGCAATGGTGAAGAATCCTTTAAAAACTTCCTGGATCCGGATCGTGATCCGGATCACCACTAAAATTTAATCACTTGTTCCTCTTGTCATTTCCAACCACTCCACAAAATTTCATCAAAATCCGTTCAAAACGTTTTGAGTTATCCTGCTGACAAACAGACAAACAAACAAACACGACTGAAAACATAACCTCCTTGGCGGAGGTAATAATAAAATAAATAGCAATAATAAAAGTACACTCCAACAGTACACAAAATTCCCAAATTAAAGAGCTGAAAAAATTTAACTTGTGTTTTTCTACCTATTCTATTTCTACCTCATTTTCTTATTTTATTGTACTGATACAAGTATTATTATTATTGCTTATCCTTGCACATGCTGTTTGATGAACATTTTCCTCTACTTGCACCCATCTTGTGTGTTTTTTAAGAGCTGACGTAACATGTGAATTTCTCCTCTGTGAGATCAATAGTTTATCTTATCTTATCTTTAATTGATCTTATCTTTAATTGTAGTATTTTCAATACAGTGTGTCAGCAATCCATGTTCATCTGCATTAAATTTCACCCAATATGTTGCCCCCTGCACATCTAGTTGTCCATCTTTCTTATTTTTAGAACTTGAAAGTAATTTAGATACACCATAGGCTGAGGGTGTCCTGCAAAAATCCACTGTTCACGTCTCATCTCACAATTCCTTTTGTCCAAACTGCATCAAATAACATCTAAAATGTTGTCCAATGCACATTTATTTGCCCGTCTTGCTTGTTTATGGAATTTAAAAGTCCTCCTGTTAAATAACTGCAAACACTGCAGTGTCCACATGTGCTACTGAGTGTCTGTCCATTGTTTAACTCACCCCAGGGAAACACTGTGTTAAAACGTTAGTACTACATACAGAAAATAACTGTTATATCTTCTACGTCAGTGTGAGTTATATGTTTTTTCCTCTTCAAAAGCCATTTTTAAACAGGTGCAACATATATTCTGATGTGACTTATATCTAGCATTACTTTACACTAACATACACAGTTAATGTTCATTAGTCAAGCCACAAATGCAATACTGATACATAAAATATGCATTAAATATGCAGAAATTAAGTTCCAGAAACATTAAATTTAGTCACAATATAAGGCACATCTGTCTTGATATTTTCAGTGCATAGTGCAAGTACGTCACTCCAGCCGGTATGAACCAGCACCTGGTACATGGCTATTCAGACAGCAGACTCAGCTGATGTGTTTGAAACCAAATCTGCGAAAACATGTCAGATCCTGCAAGCAAAGAGCAGCCACCGAAGCTCCCTGAGGTGAAGCATTAAGTCACTTTTCCATTTTTCTATTAGTATTTGTTTATTTCTTTTCAGTGTTGGTGTAAGTCAGTTATGATGTGTATATAGCATAGTCTGAATATATACAGGACAAAGCCTGCATGACATCACTCATAGGTTGTCTACAGAGACCCAAAAGAGTGGATATATATATATATATATATACATACAGTAGTGTTCAGAATAATAGTAGTGCTATGTGACTAAAAAGATTAATCCAGGTTTTGAGTATATTTCTTATTGTTACATGGGAAACAAGGTACCAGCAGATTCAGTAGATTCTCACAAATCCAACAAGATCAAGCATTCATGATGTGCACACTCTTAAGGCTATGAAACTGGGCTATTAGTAAAAAAATAAAAAAAAAGTAGAAAAGGGGGTGTTCACAATAATAGTAGTGTGGCATTCAGTCAGTGAGTTCGTCAATTTTGTGGAACAAGCCAGCACCTGTTGAACATGCTTTTCTCTTTGAAAGCCTGAGGAAAATGGGACGTTCAAGACATTGTTCAGAAGAACAGCATAGTTTGATTAAAAAGTAGATTGGAGGGGGGGAAACTTATACGCAGGTGCAAAAAATGATAGGCTGTTCATCTACAATGATCTCCAATGCTTTAAAATGGACAAAAAAAAAAAAACAGAGACGCGTGGAAGAAAATGGAAAACAACCATCAAAATGGATAGAAGAATAACCAGAATGGCAAAGGCTGAGGAAAATGGGACGTTCAAGACATTGTTCAGAAGAACAGCGTAGTTTGATTAAAAAGTTGATTGGAGAGGGGAAAACGTATACGCAGGTGCAAAAAATTATAGGCTGTTAATCTACAATGATCTCCAATGCTTTAAAATGGACACAAAAAAAAAAAACAGACGTGTGGAAGAAAATGGAAAACAACCATCAAAATGGATAGAAGAATAACCAGAATGGCAAAGGCTCACCCATTGATCAGCTCCAGGATGATCAAAGACAGTCTGGAGTTACCTGTAAGTGCTGTGACAGTTAGAAGACGCCTGTGTGAAGCTAATTTATTTGCAAGAATCCCCCGCAAAGTCCCTCTGTTAAATAAAAGACGTGCAGAAGAGGTTACAATTTGCCAAAGAACACATCAACTGGCCTAAAGAGAAATGGAGGAATATTTTGTGGACTGATGAGAGTAAAATTGTTCTTTTTGGGTTCAAGGGCCACAGACAGTATGTGAGACGACCCCCAAACTCTGAATTCAAGCAACAGTTCACAGTGAAGACAGTGAAGCATGGTGGTGCAAGCATCATGATATGGGCATGTTTCTCCTACTATGGTGTTGGGCCTATATATCACATACCAGGTATCATGGATCAGTTTGGATATGTCAGAATACTTGAAGAGGTCATGCTGCCTTATGCTGAAGAGGACATGCCCTTGAAATGGCTGTTTCAACAACACAATGACCCCAAGCACACTAGTAAACGAGCAAAATCTTGGTTCCAAACCAACAAAATTAATGCCTCGCAGATGTGAAGAAATCATGAAAAACTGTGGTTATACAACTAAATACTAGTTTAGTGATTCACAGGATTGCTAAAAAAGTAGTTTGAACATAATAGTTTTGAGTTTGTAGCGTCAACAGCAGATGCTACTATTATTTTGAACACCCCCTTTTCTACTTTTTTACTAATAGCCCAATTTCATAGCCTTAAGAGTGTGCATATCATGAATGCTTGTTCTTGTTGGATTTGTGAGAATCTACTGAATCTACTGGTACCTTGTTTCCCATGTAACAATAAGAAATATACTCAAAACCTGGATTAATCTTTTTAGTCACATAGCACTACTATTATTCTGAACACTACTGTGTGTGTGTATATTATATATATATATATATATAGAGAGAGAGAGAGAGAGAGAGAGAGAGAGAGAGAGAGAGAGAGAGAGAGAGAGAGAGCCATGTTGGCAGTGCTTCCTCTGCCTATGTCCCAATGAAACCATAAACGGTTTGTTTTGATGTGGACATTAAAAGTTATGAGCCAATTAGTTTCTAAGTAGTAAGTGTGTGTGTGTGTGTGTGTGTGTGTGTGTGTGTGTGTGTGTGTGTGTGTGTGTGTGTGTGTGTGTGTGTGTGTGTGTGTGTGTGTGTGTGTGTGTGTGTGTGTGTGTGTGTGTGTGTGTGTGTGTGTGTGTGTGTGTGTAAAATAGTCTTTAGGAGCATGGCTCATCTATACCCTAACCCCAAAATGTATGTACACCAGGCCCTAAAACATTCACTATATTTGCAACATCAACTCATCACAGCATATGATAAGAGGGTATAAAAGTAAAGACACTATCAAATCTCCCTGGAGTTTATTTCTTATATTTGTCAAACTGAGCCAAAATCTTAACAAACGACCAACTGCTTCAATGCAGTAAAAGAAAAAAGTCACTGCTGTGCTTCTTCAATGTTTTCATTCTCATCTATTTTACCTCGAGGCCTCCAGACTTACCTCAACAAGACCTCATCAAACTCTGCTGCTGTTTACAAATTCTGTACAGAGAGTGAAAGAAAATCCAATTCGCCCCAAAGAAATCACACTTCTCTCCCTCTCTCTCTCTCTTCATATATATATATATATATATATATATATATATATATATATATATATATATATATATATACATATATATATATATATATATATATATATATAAAATAAAAGATCAAAACACACTGACAGTGAGATGGAGCATGATGTGGACCTGACCACACTTTGTGAATTATTTACATTCAGCGACCCTTGGAAGGAATGTGTAAAAGACTGTCTGTCCCCGAACATGACGGCTGTGAAACAATACTCCAAGTTTGGTTTTTCACAGCTCTTCTTTAATACTCTACTAGTTTGCCCTTTAATTTCACCTCTGGCATGAGTCTATCTCAGTATCCATATGAAATACAGTTTGACCTGTGACAAAGCTGTCAGAGGAACCAATGACATTTTTCTAAGACAAAGTGTGCAGACAGCAGATGGCTTTGGGTTTATTTCTGTGTTTATGCTGTCTTTGTCTGATTCCATTGACAGCAGCCCATATTCTCTTATTCTATTCTCTGCAAAAATCTGAAAGCACGGATTTATTTTAAATTGTGGAATGAAGAAGAGAGAATAATATGAGGACTGAAACAATGACCAACAATAACACTGTTTATTAATAATTTTGGTATAATGGTATGGTGTATCATTTTATTATTTCCAAGCTCTGTGAGTCCTTATTTGCTTCTTTGCAGCCAGTTTTGATTTCTGCAGTGTTTTGCAGTAATCTGTTGATCGGGCTGCTTTCTGAGACATACCTGAGAGGTTGATGGACATCATAGCCAGTCTTTACACAGATACTGTGAGTGCTGAGTGGCTGCACAAACTTTGAATTTTTCCCAGTGAAAATTGTTTTTCATCAGGGATATGTTCTGGCGCCTGCATTGTTCAGTGCTTACATGACCTGGATGTTCGGTATGTTTGAAGAAACCAGTGGCTTAGGTGCCTTTTTTTTGGCAAGTAAATGTTTACTGACATTGACTTTGCTAAAGTTGTTATTGTGGAGTCAACTAATTGTAGCACTTGAGAAACTGAGTGAGGAATCAGAGTGTCTGGGTTTGTTACTGTCCTGTATCAAGACTAAGATCCAGACTTTCAGTGACTTAGTGGTCTCAGCCATCAGATGTGTAGCTGTATGTGGAGAAAATATGGCACACGTGGAGGCATTAATTTATCTTAGCAATTATGATTTGGTCCCCAGACTTTGATGTTGGGAGGTGCCATTGACGAGTTTATGAAGTCATGAGGTCAATACTCAGAGGTGTTTGGCAATGCCAGTAACTTAGCAGGATAATGAAGGTCCCAGTCTTTAGCATCTTGTTACTTCATGTCTGATTTCATGGTTATGACACTTGGATGCTAACCACTGGCCCAAGGTGATGACTGGATGTCTTTGGTACTGCATCTCTTTGGAGGATCTTTGTATGCCATTAGAACGGTTACTTGGGGAGACTCAGATGAGAAGTACCATTTGCATCATAAAGTATCATCAACTATGACATTTTGGCCACATGGCACATTTCTCAGGCATGATCGAGCACACAGGTGTTGAGGGCCTCAGTGCCTGGAGAAGGCCAAAGGGATGTCCATGTTTCACCTGGCTGCAGCACATATATGTTATTTTCAAGAGGTTAGGATGGACTGGTTGTCTGCCTGAGTGGTTGCTATTCAGGACCCATGCTAGTTCCATGGTGTGATAAATGTGGTGCAGTGGTGGTTTGTCAATAGAGGGAGCTAGGGTGCCACCCCCTCTGACATTTGACAAAGGAAAATCTACATAAACATAGCAAAATTTGTCATTATATTATATTAAAAATTTAAATAAGCATTTACTTTGTGGTGGCATATGGCACCAGTGCATGCTCCTAGAATTCATGTGCCTTCCTGAAGCTGGTTAACACCCCTATTGTTCAAAGTTGAATAAACCTTTAATCCAGTGTGGTGAAATTCAATGATAAGCCATCATTGGCTGTACACTGGCATTGTACAAATGTGTAATTGTTTGGACTGATAATGTTTCAACCACTACTACATGGACCGATATGGCTGACATTCCAGACATAATGACAATTCAACCATATTAAAAAGCATATCTGAGTATATTTGCTTGGGAAGGGGGTGACCTACACTCAATGAATCTGTCTCTTTGTCAAAAAGACAATACATGATGGCTGACAGCAACAGCAAAGACTGACTTTGAACAACAGCAAACGTGAGTGACAGAAGGGAGTAGTTCTAGCAGGCAGCTCCAAGAAAGACCAAAAAAAAAAATGTCATTGTCAAAATACTTTGCATGCCCAATCAAGTACACAATAGTGATCGAGACTGATACAAAAAAATTCAATCAACTCCTGGACCCTAAACATGACCAAATAAACACAGGCTTGATTGGCCATCATCAAACTTGGAATAAATTGAACCTGGGCAGAGACGTGTGCAATATTTTTTCTCTCTCAAGCTCTATAATTGAGGGGCTGCTCAAATCACCTTTCCACGAATGAGCAGTTCTGGGCGAGATGGAGAAAATAGCACAATTTATAAGTCCAGTAATCACTGCTTAGCATGTAGAGGAGGGGATGGACTGAATAAGTCTTCAGTTATGACGCTGGAACTTAATGGTTTCATATGAGAGATGGACACACACAGAATCTGTGGGGTTCAACAAGGTTGCTGAAAACATACATTCTCGAGTATAATGTTTATATATATATATATATATATATATATATATATATATATATATATATATATATATATATATATATGTATGTATGTGTGTGTGTGTGTGTGTGTGTGTGTGTGTGTCCTTTGACTCATTTAGCTTTTATTTCATCCTCTCTCTCTCTCTCTCTCTCTCTCTCTCTCTCTCTCGTGCTTCAGGGTTGAAACTCAATTTCTCAGCTGCTGAATAGACAGCAATTGCACCAAGCTAACCCAATTGTGAAGATAGTGCAGCAAAGGTTCTTGAATAGATTGAGGCCTCGACTTTAATACAGCATCACACATGTCACACATAAACACAATGTGATTCCATTTCAACCAAAGCACTTAAAAGGTGAATGTATTAGAAACTAGGAAAACAAATAAATTGCAAAAGTATAACTGGGAAATTGAGGTGCACATAAAATTACATCTTATACTTTTTTCTTTTTTTACCCAGCCAATAGGAATACACAAATCAGAGTGCAGTCTTACTGCTGGTCCCAAGGCAGGTTAAATTGCATTGGGTCAGAGGGAGTCTGGAAGCGCATTCTTCTTAAAACCTGTGCCAAATCAAATATGCAGATGAAAATGTGTGTGTGTGTGTGTGTGTGTGTGTGTGTGTGTGTGTGTGTGTGTGTGTGTGTGTGTGTGTGTGTGTGTATATATATATATATATTTATATATATATATATATATATATATATATATATATATATAAACTCCCTGCATTTAAAAAAAAATGTTTTAACCAATGTATTACATGTTACATGTGCTTTAAAAGAAAAAAAAAAAACTTTATCTCAGATCTTCGACAAGTAAACATACATTAATCGGAAAATCAAAGGAAGGTGTTGGAGCGCTAAAAGAAGGAAAATCAGAAAAGGAAGAACTGGCAAAACAAAGGGAAAGAATGATTAAGTCACATTCAAAAACTGGTGAAGAAAAACAAGAGGTCATGCAGGATAAGAAAGAAAGTGCATCCAAGTTGAGGAAAGAAATGGTTCATTCAAAAAGTGCCAGACAAAGAGCTAATGACATCCTTTATGTGAAAGAGAATGTCACAAAAAATATTGTATATAAAGAGGCGTTAACATTAATTCTCTTTTTAATAGTTATGATCAATAGTAGGATTTGTGTCACTTACCTAAGGGTAGTCAACACGTGAGTATGTAGGCATTGAGAATAGAAAGGCTGCAATATTCACATCATCATTTCCATTTAAAGGACAACTGATTTTTCCATTTTCTTACCTGAATGGCTCTCATTTTGAGGTCAGTTTCCACCCTGCCACTGTGTGATATGGACAGCACACGTAATTCTTCCACTGAATGGACTTTTCAACATCATTTTGCCAGTCTTGACTCTTAGTTGTGTGTGTAAAATATATATGGAATCATTTGAAGCCTTCTTGGGACTCATCACACACAGCCTGTACGACAGCTGATTCTGATTTAACGTTTTTGAAATGATGTTAGAGATGAGAAAAGATCCAAATAAAAGTAAGATATGTCTACTTGACTTTTGACTATGTTCAGTATTATGAGTAGATAGCATTTTTATGAACACATTTTTAGAGTGCTCACCAAACAATATTCATCTGGATTTATTGTTGGAAATTACATGTTACTTGAAACGAGCTTGTTTGTCAGTTTATTTTATTTCCACGGCTGGGTTCTGGTGGCCACAAAGGCCACCGCTGGTTGTGAAGCTCTCATTCATCCCAACATCCATCACGCTACTCATTAAGGAAAATCATGCACCCTGATAGGATCTCCCTCTTACTTTACCATCTCTCAGCACTTTTTTTTGCAATTTTTGTAGGACTTTTGAAGGGATAGTATGAAGGTTTTTAAACTGATTTTTATCAATCTTTTAGGCTACTTAATGGCAGGTTTTTATACCTCAGATTTAATTAATTTTATTTTAATCTATGGTATATATATATATATATATATATATATATATATATATATATATACTGGGGATTCACAGGCTCTAGATTGGGTAGTGCTTAGTGCTAGTAGCTGGCATTTTTCAAGGATGGTAATAAATTGTGCAACGTTTCTATAATGAGTTGGAATGGTGTGTGAGTCCAGAATGTTTTTAGAACCTTAGACCTCAAAAGTTTTTTGAAGAACTCAACCCTTTTTTTTCCTGTTAATTACATAATTGCACTCTCACTCACTCATCTTTAACCGCTGTCTCCAGTTATGGGTCACGGGGGGCTGGAACCTATTCCAGCAGTCATAGGGCATGAGGCTGGATACACCCTGGACAGGATGCCAGTCTGTCGGATGGCGACATATAGACAAACACACACACTAACACCCGCGGACAATTTAAAGTTTCCAATCCACCTGGAGAGCACCTGGAGAGAACCCATGCAAAGGCTTATTGAGTGTTGGTAGAAGGAAAGGTGATGTAACACAGTGGTAAACATACCACTGTCCCAGCTATTTTGAAATGTGTTGCAGGCATCCATTTCAAAATGAGGAAATATTTGCACAAAAACAATAAAGTTTATAATTTTAAACATTAAATATCTTCTCTTTGTGGTGTATTCAATTGAATATAGGTTGAAGAGGATTTGCAGATCATTGTATTCTGTTTTTATTTACATTTTACACAACGTCCCAACTTCATTGGAATTGGGGTTGTATTATTATTATTATTATTATTAATATGCATATGTTGTGGACATGAACGAGTGAAGCTCGTCGGCATCTCACCATGTACTTTATTAGACTTTATTTTGAGTAAATATAGACTTTATTTTGAGTAAATGCTTCAGGGGAGTGTTAGCATGGCAAAAACCTTTCAGCATTTTTCTTTTTTGCTTTTCAGCTGACCCCCCTAATTACAGCCCTCTTAACCCCCAGCCACTTTAAGCATTTTTTTAATGTAGATGTAAATTAATATTCACAGTTTTCAGTGAGTTGACAGTACGGCTGTACAATATGGCCAAATTATTGTATCTCAATATTGTCACATAAATTGTCATGTAAATGTCACTTATATACATGCTGTCCATATTCTTGAGCCGCTTAGGTGGTTAGGGTGGGAGTTCCCATGGGATAAAAAAGCTTTTCAACCAACCATGCCTGGTTCTCAAGACCAGGCACCTAATTGGCTCTACTCTCTCTCTCTCTCTCTCTCTCTCCCTCTCCCTCTTTTTTTTTTTCTTTAAAGATATTTAGGTGTAGTAAACACTAGTAGAGTTCCACCTTAGATTTGGAATGTACGTATAGAAGATATACCTTACCAAATTTTCATATCAATATGATATGAGATATGACTATGATTTGACATAAAGTGCAGCAACAGTGAAAATTAAACATTCTTAAATAAAACAGTAATAATGCCACTCTCGTTTTGCACTCATCATAA
This sequence comes from Thalassophryne amazonica, assembly GCF_902500255.1. Classification (NCBI taxonomy): domain Eukaryota; kingdom Metazoa; phylum Chordata; class Actinopteri; order Batrachoidiformes; family Batrachoididae; genus Thalassophryne; species Thalassophryne amazonica. Next base: position 53,428,429 of record NC_047104.1, read on the forward strand.
GGTTAGGATACTGTGCCCTCCAAAAGTATTGGAACACTTGGAATTTCACACATTTTTATTTTTTTATGCCATTTTAAATACAAGAAATACAAAAAAAAAAAAATTAAAATTTATAAAATTATCTTCCTCAAACTCAAACTGAAAGCAAATCTCTAAAACTTGATAAAATCTGTAAATAATAATCAGTTTTATTGCCAGTTTTCTTTAGACAAGTCAGGGGATGGAAATGAATATTTCCAAGTCACTGACTATGTCCTGTACTTTATTTACATCAATTGCGAATAAATACAAAAGTTTTTTCACCAAAACATCAAATCTAGGCTTTCATCTCGAATGTACTTTCTGTCAAATTGTAGCTGAACTTTCAGATCTTCTTTTGAAGAAAATCCTCCTCTACACCACTTCATCAGGAAGCTGGATTTCATATTTTTAATTAATCTGTATCAAGGTGCAGAGATTTTCTTTCAGTTTGAGTTAAGGTCGATAATTTTACAAAAAAAAAAAAAAAAAAAAGTATTTGAAATGGAATAAACAAATTAAAATGTGTGAAATACCAAGTGTTCCAATACTTTTGAGGGCAACTGAGAAACAGTGAGGAGCAGCATCTTACATCTCATATAGAGTGCAGCAGATAAGAGAATATTTAAAGTGGGATCCTGCAAATGGTGCTACAAACATCAAATTTGGTACAAATATTCCGTAGACATTAACTCTTTCAAAAAAAAACTGGCCACTTGAATTTTCAATAGGCAGGTCTAAATTAAAAGATGCTCCAATCATATAGAAAAATACACAGTATTTGCCTGATCATACAGATTCCAAAAAAGGAATAGTTTGGACAATCTGTGACTGAATGTTATGGAGTTAATAGGTAAAAGGAGGAAGAATGGTGACAAAGGTCAGTTTCAGTTTGAACAGGGGACAAAAGTTAAAGTTGCTCCATTAATTTGGCTCCAGCTGTGTTTGTGCTGAATTTGATGCTTGTATCACCATTTGAAGGATTGTTTCAGTTATCTGCTGCACTAAGCCAACACAGCATGAAGCAGCTGGCAACCCAAATTAAAGGAAAAATGCTGCTTTTAACAACCTGGACCTCATTTCTGGCATAAAATACAGTTGTTTACTCACCAATGTAAGTTTGTTGTGATTTGAAGTCCATAGTGCAAATGATGTGTTCAGTTCAAATCTGGAGCAAACATTTTTCTTTTTCTACTAAGGTGTATTAGAACTTTCTGTGGTACACAGCACCAACTACTGGACAGGAGGAACCTAGCAGTCAATGTGACTCACTGATTTGAAAATGCAGCTCTTTCAACCAGACATGTGGTGCTGTGACATGGCAATCATCTGTGTCCAATCAGATTTCAGGAGAGTCCAGTGAAACCCCGGTCTCCACTCTAGCTCCACCCATTCCAGGAAGTGTTTGACATTTGAACATTTCCTGTTTCACTGTGACTGAAAAATTGGCACTTCCTGTTTGAGTGTGAGCTTGCCACTGAGTTCCCGCAAGATTCCATGGGATCTCATCTGTCAATCCAGGAAGTGTTTGAAATTTGAACATTTCTTGTTTTACTGTGGATTTGAAAATTGGCACTTCCTGTTTAGGACGCCCTATACTATGAGTGAGCTTCGCGCCACTGCACGACGCTTTGCTCATATTATTATTATTATTATTATTATTATATTTTTACTTCTTTTTTATTATTTGATTTTTAAATTGACCACAATGGAAATAAGTGTTTTCTTGTGTCATCCATGTATTTTTTAACATATTTACAGTTATACTATGTATTTTACATTGAATTTTCTAATCATATGCACACACACACACTCACACTTTTAATATATATGTGACCGTAGGACAGTGATTTTCAACCTTTTTTGAGCCGCGGCACCCTTTTTATATTTACAAAATCCTGCGGCACACCACTGTCATGTGTCATGTGTCACGCACCACTAACTCGACTGTCTCTACATGGTGCGTTAGCACGTTAGCAACACGTGCGGTACAGATATGACGTAACATAGTATAGTATAGTCATGGAGCTGTATATGAAAACTAGAGAGCGCAGTCCCAATGCTGCACACTAAACGAAAACGTCCCTTCATGGACAGCGACATGACGTCTCCTAACCGGGCAAAATATTGACGAAGTACCCGGATGTTAATGCATTTTCAATGGAGATTCGCGACTGAACAGAAAAATGCTCGCAAAATACGTGTTAAAATGCCATTTTGTCCTGGATATCGAGCCAGTAAAATTAAATTACATTAAATTATGTCAGGAAAGTATTAAACTTACTCTGACACTCACACATTCACAAATATTAGTGTTGAAAGTTACACGGATCTACGCTGTTAAGCTACGCTGCTCGGCTGAGCTGCTGCTGTGTTGAACGCAGCGCGGCTCCTAAAACCATTACAATACATTTATATATATTATATTTTTACACAATTGTCCTTTATTGACCGAGTTTCATTCATGAAGTCAGCGGTGTGTGTGTGCACATCTCTGTGTGTGTGGCAGCACAGCGTGGGCCATTAATCTCATTATTTTAAGGTGCAAAAAAAAAAAAAAAATCCCCAGTCTTGTCGAACAATTTTTAGTCACTAACGACAAGAATTTTAACTAGACATTGGTCTAGCAGTGGAAAATATCAACTAGACATAAGTGAAATTAATGATCTGTGTCATCGGGCGACACAGGTACGGCAGGAGACATGCAGCTGTTTATCATCCAAATATCATGGTCAAAGTGACAACAATAACCAAAACCACTTACTTATAGAAGGAAATATTGTCTCCCTTGTTCCTCCGTTTGTGACTTTGCCAACATGCGCAGCTTTCCGGCATATTCCACCTGTTTCTTGACGAGACTAAGTGAACTTCTATGCACACAAATCACTAACTTGCCCGGAATTAAAATGGCGATCACGCCTCCTTGTCGGCACACAGCTCAGCGCTACTGCGTGCTTTGCTGCCATCTACTGGAATAAAAGAGCATTACACCATCTGCCACACTATTACAGCACATACACCCAATAATGGTGATATTTGATAATTGCCCACGGCACCCCTGACGATCGATCACGGCACCCCGGTTGAGAATCACTGCCGTAGGAGCTTTGTGGCCAGGACGACGGTGGGATCGAACTCCGGACTGCTCAAACTAAAGACTAGAACTCTACCAGGTCAGCCAAAGGGGAGTTCCCTGTTAGCCAAGCTAGTGGGAATGTTTTTTCAATCCAGACTTCATCTTGCTACATATCTCCCCACCATTTTTGACTTTGTCCTAAAGTCACAGGTGCATTTAATCATTTTCTGTGACTACCCACATCCTGCCGACAACACCAATTGTGACTGTAGGACCTTTGTGGCAGGGACGGCGGTGGGATCGAAACCTGGACTGCTCGCACTAAATACCAGAACTCCACCAGGTCAGCCAAAGGGGAATTCCCCATTAGCCAAGCTAGCGCGAACGTCTTTTCAATCCGGACTTCATCTTGCTACATATAGATTATTTACTGCCCCCTGCTGGAATAGCCTGTGAGTCTAGAATGTAAATATTAATGTCCATTTTTCAGTGTTGCTAGCTAATATATGTACCTTCTCTAAAAATTTTAATCGTATTAACGTTCAGGTTTGGTGCCGTTCATCCTTGACCCAAAATACGTAAACATACCAAACAACAAATGTCAAGTCTTCACAGTTTGTGCATGATTAAAATTGCCTGCATGCATGCATGCACACACTCACTCACTCACATACGCACACACAGCTCTTTGTCTTTCTACAAGCCATTGCTTTAAATTTGACAGAGACTGTGGCAGAAGACATTAAAAGTACTACATATTTCGCTTATGATACCAAGATGACACTTAAGTCACTCATGATAAAAGCAACATAAGACTTATCTAAAGTGACTAAACCAAATGAATGACAAAAACACAATAATTCAATAACACTAACAGCACTGTTAAACTAACATGAACCACAATAACAACATTGAAAACCTCAAACTCCCATGGTGCATTGCAGCACAATGTCCATTGTTTCTTCTTCTGGTGGTCACTCAAGAGAGAGTAAGACGGGGCCGCCAACATCGCTGGTGGGATATGAGCCCTAACCAGTGGTGGCAGAAGAGTAGGTGAGGGCTAGTGATAGGTTAGCGTCTGAGGAACAGGTTCTCTCACGGTCGTGGTGTCATCTGCTTCTCTCAGCCATCTCTGTCTCAAGCCGGGCTTCGATGCAGGAGGCAGTCCGCTTGCTGGCCACACGCCACTCGGCCCTATCCTTGACGAGAGCTTCCCAGGAGTCGACTTGGATGTCTCCAGCCGTGAGGTGGGGCCTCCGGCAGTCTTTGAACCGCAACTTGGTTCTGCCTACTCTCTTCCCTCCAAAGTATTCTCCATAGAAGACTGCCTTCGGAAGGCGGTGGTCATCCATGCACACCACATGGCCAGCCCAGCACAGTTGGCACTGGGCAAGGAATGCTTCGACGCTCAGTATGTTGGCACATCTCTGGATTTCAACATGAGAGATCCGGGCCTTCCAGTGTATGTTCATGAGGTCCCTCAGTTGCTGCATCTGGGTTTGCTGGAGTCGACAAATATGATGGCGGTAGAGGATGCAATTCTCTGCTGAGTAAAGCAGACAGGAGAGAACCACAGCTCTGTACACCTTACACTTGGTTCGCATGCAAATTCCTGGCCTCTTCCACGCTTTGCTTTGTAGTTTGCTGTACGCTGTGGCTGTGGAGTTGATCCTTCTTTTGACCTCCTTGTCAACGCTGTTGTTGCTTGACAAGGTGCTACCTAGGTATGTGAAGTGCTGGACCATTGTAAGTCTTGTGCCATTCAAGAAGATGTCAGGGTCTGGTACGGTCAACTTCAGAGAGGGCTGAAACACATCCTCTGTTTCCTTACACTGATGGTGAGACCTAGGTCAGTTGTGGCAGCATTGAAGGCAATGAGAAGGCGCTGTACTTCACCAGGTGAGTGCATCACCATGGCAGACTCATCAGCATACAGTAGTTCCCTGGCACAGAAGGTTCTTGTATGGGTTTTGGCCCTAAGCCAAGCAAGGTTAAAGAGCTTGCCATCTGTCCGGGTTCTGAGGTAGACATAGTCATTGGGGGAGCACAACTCCAGCAGAGCAGTGAGGTAAAGGGAGAAGAGAGATGGGCCTAAGACACATCCTTGTTTCATACCTTGGCCGACTGTGAAGAAGTCAGAGAGGATGCCTGCCGAAGACACCTGAGCTTTCATGCCAGTGTGAAACTGGGAGATAGGGCTGACAATGCCCAGTGGGAAGCCAAGGAATTTCAAGAGGGCCCAGAGGCACTCCCTGTTGACGTCAAATGCTTTGGTAAAGTCAGTAAACACCATGTAGAGGGGCAAGTTCAGCCTTCAGTTGCAGTTGGCTCAAAGTGAAGATCATATATATATATATATATATATATATATATATATATATATATATATATATATATATATATAATATTTCTACCTCATTTTCTTATTTTATTGTATTGTTACAAGTATTATTATTGCTTATCTTTGCACACGCTGTTTGATGCACATTTTCCTCTACTCGCACTCTTGTGTGTTTTTTAAGAGCTGACGTAACATGTGAATTTCTCCACTGTGAGATCAATAAAGTCATATCTGTTGTGGAGCGATTGCTACAGAAGCCCAATTGCATGTCTGAAATCACTGCATTGAAGATGGGAGACATTCAGCTGACGACGATTTTTCCAAGGACTTTGCCAGCACTTGTTAGCAGTGATATCCCTCTGTAGTTTCCACACTCTTGTTGCCTTTATTTTTTCTTGAACACGGGGATGACAATGGCATCCTTCATGTCCTGGGGATGACTCTTTCCCTCTAGACAGTGGACAGTATGTTGCACAACACATTGGTGATTCTTTCACTACCTTACTGGTAGATTTCCATGGGGATGCCATCACTGCTGGGTGCTTTGTCCAGTGCAAGGTCCTTCACAGCCTTCTGCATCTCACCTAGTGTCAGCGGGTCATCTGCACTCTCTAAAATATGTCCATGTCTGATGCTGCTTGTGGCAGAAACATCGGCGTTGGATGTTTGGTTAAGCAGCTGGTCAAAATGGGCTTTGCTTCGGTCCAGAATCTTTGTTTTCTCTCAGTAACGTTGTGCCGTCCTGTGCGAGGAGGGGGGTGGATATGTCACCCTGGGGCTCAAAGACTATCATAAGTGCTTGTTAGTAGCCCCTGGCATCCCCAGCATTGGCAAGGAATTGTATTTCATCTGCCTTGTTGTTCCACCAGGCATCTTCCATGCACCTTGTTTCCTGCTGATGTTGGCCTGGCGAGGTCATCTTTTGCTTTGGAGCAGTTCGGTTTGGCCAGGTGGGCTAGGTGAGCTTTCTTTTTCTCCTGTAATAGGTTGCAAATGACTGCATCATTTTCATCAAGCCATTCCTAGTGTCTCTGCTTCAGGTGATGAAGGACTTCTTTGGCTTGGTTGTACAGGGTGCCTTTGAAGTACTGCCATTTCTCCACTGCTGGGGAGTCTGGGTTAGGTGTGTATTCTTCGTCGAAACCTGTAGTCATGCTTGTGCGGAGGTCCTCATTCTTCAGTTTGTTCACGTCCAGTTTTTTCGAGGGGGCTTGGGCTTGTCTTTTTCTTGGTTGATGGATGGAGACCTTCAATTGACATCTGATCATGCAGTGGTCTGTGTCACAGTCTGCTGCCCTGAAAGCTCTGGTGATGCAAACATCACTCATATTCTTCTGGCTGATAAGCACATAGTCTAAGAGGTGCCAGTGCCCGGGCCTTGGGTGCTTCCAGATGAAGTAGTGGTGGTCGTGGACATCAGCAAATATTTTGGTAACTGCCAGGTCAAATTCACTGCAGAACTGTAAGGAGTATGGGGTCCGGGGTCCTTTGCTAAGGGCTATCCGGTCCCTGTACGACCGCAGCAGGAGCTTGGCTCGCATTGCCGGTAGTAAGTCAAACCTGTTTCCAGTGCACGTTGGCCTCCACCAGGGCTGCCCTTTGTCACCGGTTCTGTTCATTATTTTTATGGACAGAATTTCTAGGCGCAGCCAGGGTGTAGAGGGGGTCTGGTTTGGGAACCACAGAATCTCGTCTCTGCTGTTTGCGGACGATGTGGTTCTGTTGGCTTCGTCTAATCAGGACCTTCAGCGTGCACTGGGGCGGTTTGCAGCCGAGTGTCAAGCGTCCGGGATGAAAATCAGCACCTCCAAATCCGAGGCCATGGTTCTCGACCGGAAAAAGGTGCTTTGCCCTCTTCAGGTTGGTGGAGTGTCCTTGACTCAAGTGGAGGAGTTTAAGTATCTCGGGGTCTTGTTCACGAGTGAGGGACGGATGGAGCATGAGGTCGATAGACGGATCGGTGCAGCGTCTGCAGTGATGCGGTCGCTGTATCGGACCGTCGTGGTGAACAGAGAGCTGAGTAGGGGGGCAAAGCTCTCGATTTACCGATCGATCTATGTTCTGATCCTCACCTATGGTCATGAGATTTGGCTCATGACCGAAAGAACGAGATTGTGAGTACAAGCGGCCGAGATGAGTTTCCTCCGCAGGGTGGCTGGGCGCTCCCTTAGAGATAGGGTGAGGAACTCGGTCACTCGGGAGGAGCACCGGAGTCGTGCCGCTGCTCCTCCACGTCAAAAGGAGTCAGTTGAGGTGGCTCGGGCGTCTTTTCCGGATGCCCCCTGGACGCCTTGCTGGAGAGGTGTTCCAGGCACATCCCACGGGGAAGACCCAGGACACGCTGGAGGGACTACATCTCTCGGCTGGCTTGGGAACGCCTTGGGGTTCCCCCGGAGGAGCTGGGGGAGGTGTGTGTGAATCGGGAGGTCTGGGCGGCTTTGCTTGAGCTGCTGCCCCCGCGACCCGACTCCGGATAAAGCGTAAGAAAATGGATGGATGGATGGACTGTAAGAGCAGTTCCCCATTACTGTTGTAAGTGCCACGGCTAAACCTTCCAAATACTCCAGGCTATGAGGCACTGTCACTACTGACCCATGCATTGAAGTCCCCCAGCAACAGAATGGTGTCTGTGTGAGGGATGTTACTGAACGTGGTTTTCATTTGCTGGTAGAATACGTCAATGTCAGCTTGGTGACTGCCCAAAGTAGGTGTGTAGGCACTGATTAGGTAGGCATGGGCCGTGTTAATCATCGCATGAGCCTGTCAGTGACTGGTTTGGGCTGCTGGGAAAGTTGCCTCAGCAGGTGGTTTGAAATTGCGAACCCAGTGCCAGAGGCGCCTTGAAGGCTAGTCCCGGTTGGTACCAGAAAAAGGAGTAATGTTTTTTGTGCCTTGCTCGTGAGTCTAAAAATCTCATCTCTGATAAGGCAGCGATGTCAATACTGAACTCATTCAGGTCCTTGCTGAGGAGGGCAGTTTTCCTGATCAGGTTTAGAGAGTTGTTGCTGTGGAGGGAACGTACATTCCAGCACGTGATCTGAATTCTTCGTGTTCATTTGTTACCACATAATTGGAGACCCACTGACCATGGTATCCCAGTCAGGTTGAGGGAATGGGTGCCAACTTTGTTTTGCTTTTGAGGTTTGTGGTTAAAATGGTACTTTTGGAATTTCTATTTTTTTATAGCATCTTTCTCTTTCCAGTATATTTTATGCTTTTTAAATGAAAATTAATGGGAAAAAAGTCATCTGTGTTTCTTCATCATTGGCATGGATGTGGAAAGCAGCCTTTATGTTCTCTTATTTCTAGTTGAAATAAAATGTATAAGTTAGCAGCTGTGACAGTAAAAAATGATTGGGGCAAAAACTACGAGATGACGGCTCATAACTTAAACATTGCTTTTCGCTGTTGGACCTTGTTACACTTTCTCAGCGTGGGCTGAGGTGAACAGGCAACATATCAACCATAATTACTTTTCAGGTTGCTTCATCAAGTCGGAGCTTCAATGAAGACAGATTGTTCCTGTTGTGTAGAACCTTTAAAGCTACAAATTCTCACTGCTCCTTCTTTAATGTTTGTTTGAATGATTTCCCGAATGCTATTCCGGTGCCTAAACAGGAAAATGTGCGTTATTTAAAAAGCATTTCATCTGTGCACTGCATTTCTCATCTTAATATACAGATGAGACCACTAAGTCCAAAGATAAACCAGCAGCACAAGGTTGCAATTTGGATTACATCTGAGAAATAACAGCATGTTTACGGTGTACTTTCAGGGTAATCTTTCAGTTTTATGTTGTAAGTGCCACTTGCTTTCCTATTTTATCGGTTATTACTTTTGTTTTATGGAGCAATTTTTACATTCTACCCTTGATGATAGTGGCCTGACTCTCCGTCAGCACCGGCACGCAAAGCTTACTGATGAACAAGCAGCACGACAGGGTGATTATGGAATGCTAAACTAATGATTGCTGATGAGAAGCAGTTCTCACCACAGAACAAATTCATTTCTCTGTCACGAGGAGTTAATGGCTCCTTTTAAGCAGATGAAACCTGGTCACTGGGGGAAAACAGCCTCAAAGACTGTAGATAGGATATTCAATTTTTTGAAAGTCTACCTTATGTCACACTGAAAGTCAGATGGTTTAAGGACACATTACATTCAAATGGCAGAGTAAGTATGTCCCTTTTGGGTTGCTGTATCAACATGGTGGTAAAACATGGCTGCCTCTGTGATAGATTAATTTTATTAAGAAACCGATAATTGATATTGATAATTTCATGAGGCAGCAAAACAGTCATTAAAAGCAGTTTTAGAATACACAATTAAAATCAGTTAAAACAGTAAAATTGGGAGTTAATCTATGAACAAATGGCTGAAATGTAAGACTCTTTCATCATTAATGATTTTAAAATTCATTTTGAATTACATTAAAACTGTGAGAGCTGTTAAAATGTTAAGTGCTAGGAAAGAGCTAAAAATGGGTTAAAACAAGGTTAAAATGGCCATAAATATACAGGTCAGGTTATTTTATCTGGGATCCACCTGTTGAGCCTTCAGAGAGATTGATGGTGATTGATTAGTTATGCCTGCAGGGACCAGGAGGGGAGCTCCGGTCAGGATGCATCATTCTCAATGAAGCTGCCAGAGAGGAAACATCGTGTCTGAGCGTCTTTTTTGATATTTCCCCCTTTCAGGTATGTAAAAAGTGTTTATGCTCTCTGGGTCATTCTGTATGTGTTTTATGAAGATGTTGACCACATTTTTAGCATGTTTTAGGGTTTTTTTTATGTTGGTGTACTATTGAGGTAGTTAGCTTAACTTCATCCACCTCGTGGACGCACGGAGCAGCACCTCGTTAAACACGTGACGCTGGACTGTGTTTGTTTTATGGAATGCTGCTGCTACTGTTGTGTTTTTATAGTTATCACAGTATTTGTGGGTTTATTTCACAGAGTGACTGTTTAAAGCATTTAACAAAGAGACAAATGTTAAAATATACTTTATTAATTTAGGACACATTTCATTTTGAATAATTTAAGTTGATGTTCATTATTGTAAAGGACAATTTCACAGTCTTTGCCTGTGGTATTTCAGTTAACCTATTGAGTAGAAAGTAGAAAACTTAAATTGCTTCACTGTTAAAGAAAAACATACTTACCTGTTAAAGGACAGAATGAATGTGGAACTTTTGTATATTTGTAAATAATTTTTGAAACAAATGTTCATTCTCAATGAAGCTGCCAGAGAGGAAACATCGTGTCTGAGCGTCTTTATTGATATTTCCCCCTTTCAGGGTGTAACACCTCCATGAGGCAGCCCATCACTACGTAGAAACAAATACCTCATTCTAAACTCATGAAAATACATTAATTCATTGTTACAGGTAATTTACATTGCTATATTCCATTTCTGCTAATATATGTCGCAGACATGAAAAAGCGAAGTTCTTCAGCATCTCACCATGTCATTTAGGTCCTTCAGACTTTTTTTGAGTAAGTGCTTCAGGGGAGCATTAGCATGAGTAAAACCTTTCAGTTTCTGGGGGAGCTATGCCCCCCAGACTCCCCGCCTTTTTAAGCATTTTTCTTTTTTGCCTTTCAGCTTTTTTTGGGGGGGGGCACCACCCCACAGACCCCCCTAATTACAGCCCTATTAACCCCCTGCCACTTTAACCATTTTTTAAATGTAGATGTAAATTAATATTCAAAGTTTTCAGCTAGTTGACAGTAGGGCTGTACAATATGGCCAAATTACAATATCTCAATATTGTCATCAATATGACATGTGATATGACTATGATTTCACACAAAGTGCAGCAACGGTGAAAATTAAACATTTTTAAACAAAACAGTCATAATACCACACTGATTTTGCATGCATCATAAGGTTAGGATACAGTGCCCTCCAGAAGTATTGGAACACTTGGTATTTCATACATTTTAATTTGTTTATACCATTTCAAATACAAGAAATACAAAAAAATATATATAAAGAATAAAAATTTCTAAAATTATCTTTCTCAAACTGAAAGGAAATCTCTAAAACTTGATAATACCTGTAATATAGTAATCAGTTTTATTGCCAGTTTTCTTCAGACAATCAGGGGATGGAAACATGAACATTTCCAAGTCAGTGAATATGTCTTGGACTTTATTTACATCAATTATGAAGAAATACAAAAGTTTCTTTCACCAAAAAATGAAATCTAGGCTTTCATCTCAGATGTACTTTCTGGCAAATTGTAGCTGAATGTTCAGGTCTTCTTTTGAAGAAAATCATCTTCTACACCACTACATCAGGATGCTAGATTTTATATTTTTAATTAATTTAAATCAAGTTGTAGACATTTGTTTTCAGTTTGAGTTTAAGGATAATAACTTTAGATTTATTTATTTATTTCTATTTGAAATGGCATAAACAAATTCAAACGTGTGAAATGCTGTGTTCCAATACTTTTGAGTACAGTTGAGAAACACTCAGTGGCATGTGTATTTTTAAGTGAAATGCATCATCCTGGTGTCACTCAGAGAGCAAAAGTAAGAGGTTATTTAAGTCCTGCTCATTTAAAAATCACTGGAGACACATGCATATATACGGAAACCAAAATTATAGGAGAAATGCCCCTTTTAACAACCTGGACGTCATTTCTGACATAAAATACAGTTGTTTACTAACCAATATAACTCTGGTGTCATTATTCTTCCGTGGTTCAAACAACGTGTTCAGTTCAAATCTGAGGCAAACATTTTTCTTCTTCTACTAAGGTGCATTAGAACCTTTTTGCCACACAGCACCAACTACTGCACAGGAGGAACCTAGCCGTCAATGTGACTCACTGATTTCAAAATGCAGCTCTTTTCAACCAGATGTGCAGTGCCATGACATCAATCATCTGTGTCCAATCAGATTTTAGGGGAGTCCAGTGCAACCCTGGCCTCCACTCTAGCTCCACCCATGCCAGGAATGTTCAACAGTTAATATTTTTGGAAAATCAATGGCTGTGGGAGTAAACCCTGACAGAATATGTAAAGCCAAACATTGACATGTGCAGAACATGGGTACATAGACTTTTCTTGAGGAACCTGCAACCATGCCCCAAGCCTTGGTTATTGCCTCTGTACCTCATGAGAAGATCTTTGAGCCAGAGGCTAGGAGATAAATACTCCAAATATGAAAGCTGCACCAGCTAAGGCCATCCTGCACATGGCACTCTGTGCACTTGTGGGACTATGAGAGTCGGTAGGCAACAGGGTGGCAAGAAGATTGCACAATCCCCTTTTGACCATAAATAGAACTTAACTCCCACATGAGGACTCACACTGACATCTACTCATCCATTTATAAGCACTGCCAGTGTCTATGTATTCCTTACTGACCCATTGTGGACTCATGAGTTAATGTTACACTGGTGATTTTGCTGTGTACAGTTATGGTTTTCACACCCAGCACCCTCGTCTAAATAATGAGTAGAACTCCAGTCATCTCTGCAGGGGTGTCGGACTTGGGGGGGTAAAGGGTACTATGGGCCCAGAGCATGGGGGTGGGTGGGGGGGGGGGCACAAAAAACGCATTAAATACATTTTTGTGTTGCATGTTATTAATGTCCATACAGTTCATGTTGGAAAAGAATATAATTAGAATGAATGTATAAATGTTGCAAAACATAATTCTGCTCTAACAATAATATTGAAAGATCTCTGAGGGCCCTTCCACCCCTGCACAGTTGTACAATGGTTTAGTCCAGGCGCACAGTCGACTCCCCCCCCCCACACACACACACATCCCAAACGGGATCTGACAGAAAGAGGAGGTGTTTAGTAGTGCTGAAACAACTAATCGATTTAATCGATTATTAAAATAGTTGTCAACTAATTTAGTCATCAATTAGTTCTTAAATAACATTGTTTTACCGCAAATGTTTCGTTTCTTCCATATAAATCAACCGTTTCTGCTGCGCGGCTTTGCTTTGAACCTTGAACCAATCGAAGCAGTGATTCGCACATCGAAGCAGTGCTTCGATCTGGTGCGTTGTTGATTCAGTGTTTTGTTCCGCTTAATCTTAATTTTTCCCCACTAAAACCCCAAAAAGCATATGTCTGTGAGTAACATTTACCTTTTTATGTTAATCTGACCTGTTATGGTCTTCTGAAACAGTTGATAGATGTATTTTATAACTTAAAAACGGGACCGATGCTAACGTGTTAGCATATCTATGGCATTTTCAATGTTGAAGTTAGCATTAAGCTGCTGCAGCTCTCAGCACATTTGTTTTCTGTATAATTCATGGCTCAGCGTTTGTTGTCGTAAAAGAGTCAAATGTATTATAAATTGTAATATTGTATTCATTTATTTGTATTTATATATCAATAATAATAATAGAAACAACAACAATAATAGTAATAATAACCAATAATGCCACAATACAGTTTTAGAAACAGACAAAAAGAATGTGATAAAACAAAAGATTAAAGCAACTAACAATGAACATAAATAAATATAGGAATAACTGTTTCCTGTGAACACCTAGTGACTCTTAAACCTCCATCCCTGTTTTATTAAGTTTAATGACAATTAGTTTCGGTCAAACCACATCTAAGCTGTGTTTTTACACAAGAAAAAAAAATAAAATGCAGTAAACTCCACATTTGTCTTTTTTTCATGAAAATATCTTATTAAATATAACATATTACACTTTTGTCAGGCCTTTAAAATACTTTTGTGGAGTCTTGCTGTAATATGTTGTCAGTGGTTGAGATAGTTGCTGTAGGCATTTAAACGTGATGGAAATCTCTTTTTGGTGTGTCGGTGATGTATGTATGTGCAAAATAAAACAAAACACTACTCCAGGTATGTTTTTGATGAAAATATAACATAACTTTGTTATAAGGTCAAACGTTGATGTTGTGTGACAAAGTCCTTTTAATAATAACTCACTTAAAGAAATAATGGCAAAACTCACATGTAAGTAAAAAAAAAAAAACAAAAAAAAAATGATTAATCGAAAAAATAATCGACTGATGAACTGATTAGTAAAATAATCGTTAGTTGCAGCCCTAGTGTTTAGGCTGAAATAAAATATGTCTTTCCAAAAAAATCAAAGTCCGGATTTCAAAAAAGAAGAGAAAAAAGGACAGGGAAAGAAAACTAAATGAGGGAAAGCAGCTGCTAACCAAATTCTTTGAAAAGAGAGGTGAGCTTGAAAGCTAGCTATATTGAGTTGGGGGGTCTGGGGGACTAAATCGCACCATTTTCTAGAAAAATGGTGCAATTTTATTTTATATTAAAAGCATTCATGCATGCGTGATATTTAGTAAGTTCAATGTAAATACATAATATAATTGTAAATACATTAAAAAATATATGGATGACACAAAAAAGTGAAAACACTTATTTCCACTGTGGTCCATTTAAAACTCAAATGACAAAATAGAAATAATAATAAAATAAAATAATCATAATACTGATAATAATCATAATGATTGTATGTATATGATAACAAGAACCTAACCAATTTCTAAATACATTTAGACAGTAAATTAACATTAAAGAATTACATAATTGGCAGGCGCAGTCTCGTTTGAGGCCGGGCGCTAAAGCGGTAAAATATGACGCATATGATGTCATTTCTGTACTTCTGGGGACAGAAACACTGCATTTTCTCTGCGTTTTTGGGAAAATTACACGCAAACAAAGTGAAAATGCAAAGACAAAGTGACGTGGTGAAAATTGGGCATGTGTTGCAGTTTGTTTATGACCCAGAGCTCAAACATGTCGAGGCGGTTGTGCAGGGGGCAGAATGTAGCTACCCTGGTTAGCTGTGTAGGCTAACTGATACGACTGGTCCCATTTGCCTCGTCAGACCTTCTCCACTGGGAACCCAAAAAACATCACTTTTCGCGGCTGCTTCGGTGATTGCAGCTGAAAACAAAACAGTACACCATTTTCCCGTTAGAACTGACGCTGTTTGTGGGAAGAGACTAATCCCCACGCGGAGTGTGGTAGTGTCAGCACAAACCATTCAGACGATGGGGGTTTCAGCAGAAACAATTTAAACCATCACGTTTTAAACCGGCAGGTCCGCTAGGTGACAGCAAGTATGCTTTTAAGCTTACGGAGCCTGGCTGAATGGTTTGTGCTGAAACACCCACACTCCACCCGGGGTTTCTCTGCCTTGTTTGTGCCAGTGCTTCACTTTATCCACATTTCGTCATGTTACAGCCTTATACCAAAATGGAAGAAATTCATTTTTTTCCTCAAAATTGTACACACAATACCCCATAATGCCAATGTGAAAAAGTTGAGATTTTTGCAAATTTATTAAAAATAAAAATGTATTTATTAAAAATTAAAAAAATGAAGAAATTACATGTACATAAGTATTCACAGTCATGAAGCTCAAAATTGAGCTCAGGTGTATCCTGTTTCTACTGTTCATCCTTGAGATGTTTCTACACCTTAAATGGAGTCTGCCTGGGGTACATTCAGTTGACTGGATATGATATGGAAAGGCACACACCTGTCTACATATAAGGTCCCACAGTTGATGTGGAGTCAGGAAGGGCATTCGGCATAAAAACTGTGCCAGAATCACCATGCAGGTCCAACATGCAGTGTAAACTCTTTGGCATGAATACCAGGCGTCGACTGGTTTGTTCATGTTCATGTTTGCATGTTTTTCAGCGGCAGGAACTGGGAGATGAGACGAGCACTCTTGACCTCAGACTGGGCGACGGATCATCTTTCGGCAGGACAATGACCTTAAGCACACCAAGATATCAATGGAGTGGCTTCAGGACAACTCTGTGAATGTCCTTGAGTGGACCAGCCAGAGCCCAGACCTGAATCCGATTGAACATCTTTGGAGAGATCTCAAAATGACTGTGCACCGACGCTCCCCATCCACAACCTGATGGAGTTTGAGAGGTGCTGCAAAGAGGAATGGGCAAAAAATTTATTTTGGGGAGCTTTTGGCTTGATTGCATTGGATTTATCCATGGGGATTGCACTAGTTCTTCACAAAGCACATTGGTATGATCAGGTTTACATCATTAAAAACATAGGCCTTTCTAATTTTTAATTCACAGCTAATGTGAGATATGATCATGACTTGGAGGTTTATGGTGAAGTCTCATATATTTCCAAAACATTTAGCTTATTTTATTTATTTTTTAATTTATATTTTTTGCTGCCACCAGTTGCTTTGGGTCGAAAATAGCAGATCTGGCAGAGATTTGGATTGGGTTTCAATCCAAATTTGGTTTCAGTTGCGATGCTTCTCCTAATCAGGGTCTGCTCTCCTTAATCTGAGAGATCTGATGGGAGCGGGTGCGCACAGAGCTGCATATATGCTCACCAGTATTTTGCTTATATACAGTCCAAGCTGACAAACAGTATTGTGGCATCAGAGGAGCAGCTGTTAGCTTGAGAATACAGATGCACTGCTTTCAATCTGCAACTGTAAATCATTGATTGTTTAAGCTGTAGAATATGTAGTAGCTGCCCTAAAGTGTTGCCATGCAGACACCTCATGCTGTCAATGGGAGGCAAGTGCCTCCATCAAAATGCAAGTCCAAATTTTGCTGGTGCATTCATAATGAAACGTGACAAATTGAAGGCTAAGTACCATTTGAGGCATGGGCAGTGAAATGGGTGCATCAGCAAATGATTCCTGAAGAACGATGTCACGGTGCCCTCCTCATGCACATCAACTGCTGCACGTGCTTATCTATATTATAATAGTCAAGTGGCCTCTATGTGTGTGCGTGCGTGTGTTTGGCTTTGATCACGGTGAAACTGGGGACAGCTGACGTTTGCCGTTTTGGTATGTATGTATTTTGGGTCAAGGATGAACGCTGCGAAAACAAAGTTGACAGGATAAATATTGTTTGAGAAATTACTGATTTTAGCTAACCAGTAAAGAATGTACATTGTGTTGCAATGAACCATGGGAGTTTGGGTTTTGGGAGTTTTAAATATTTTTATTGTGGTTCATGTTAGTCTAACAGTGTCGTTAATGTTATTGATTTATTGTGTTTTTGTAGTTTAATTAGATTAGTGAGTTTAGTTAAGTGATATGTTACTGTTACCATGAGTGACTTAAGTGTCATGCTCCTGGTACCTTACACCTCAAATTATTGAGGTGTAAGGTCTAAGGTTCTAAAAACATTCTGGACTCACAAGCCATTTCAACTCATTATGGAAGCTTTGCTTAATTTATTACCACCCTTGAAAAATGTCAGCTACCTATTTTACAAACACTACCCAATCTAGAGCCCATGGATCCCCATGGGCAACATGCTAGTGCACATTTCAGTTACTATCATGTGCAGATTATGCAATGATTACTCAATGTTCGAAGAACTTGATAAAATAGTCCCTTCAGTCCACCACTTTGATGATGATGGATATATATTATACTCCTGCTTATAGTGAGCATGGATAAGAGAAGAAGCCATTTAATCCTGAAGTGAAATTGGGTTGTAGACCACCTCCTCTCTCTCTCTCTCTCTCTCTCTCTCTCTCTCTCTCTCTCTCTCTCTCTCTCTCTCTCTCTCTCTCTCTCTCTCTCTCTCTCTCTCTCACACATACATACATACATACATATACTGTGTGCTCCTTTAGCTGTAGTGCAGGTAACTGAGTGGATAAGGAGCTGACCTGCCAATATGTAGACATGGGTTTGAATCCTGCTAATGCTACCTGTCTGTGTCCTTGGACAAGACTGTTAATCTACTTTGTCTCAGTCCACTTAGCTGTAAATGGCTGGGGAAATAGTGGGTAAAATAAGCACTGAACACATCATTTTTCTCAGTAAATATATTTCTAAAAGTACATATGTCAATGTCATGAGTATCTTGATGGTTTCACTCACCAGTTTCCTTCTTCCATGATTACTCAGTGCTTCAGAAATGCAGCACAATGTAATTGACTCCAGCCATGTGCATCACTCTACACAGGCGTTGCTGTTAATCATGACCATAAACCAGCAGAATGCAGGCACATCCTTTAAAATGTTGTGAAAGTGTCGTGACACGGACCCACAACAGGTGGCGTTAATGAACGGACAATGGATAAGCCAAAAGTAACAATTTAATGTTGTGAATCGCACAACGACGTACAGACAGTAACAATATGGTGGACTGTCAATCATACACCAGGTGACGTGTGGGCAGGCTAGACGATAGAAGATGCCTGGCGAGAGAAGAGCCGGATCCCCACACAGCTTCCACCACCAACGGAGCTGAAGAACACCGGAGCCGCCAAGCCCTGCGCCCCAGGTGGCCGCTGTCTTCAGCAGTCAGACCCGGTACTGCTGGTAAAAAACAGAGACAGTCCTGACGAGTGTGAGTTCGCACACTCAGTAATCCCACAGTCAGTGTTTAGTTAGGAGGGAGCACCTCCACCTCCAATCACACACTCGTGCAGCTCCTGTTTCACCACTTATCTGGTTTGGGGTGTGAGGCGAAGCCGTCGCTGATCACACCAAACGCCAATCCCACAGATAAGGACACACCAGGAAAACGGCTGCAAAGAAGTTCAGATTAATACTTAATGTTTTGAGTCAGCAGAGAAAATTACCTGAATGGTAGCTGATTTCTCAGCGAGGAGGTGGAGTTGCAGTCCGGCCTTTATGGTGATGGTGATGAGATGAATGAGTGACAGCTGGTGCTGAGGATGAGTGACAGCTGTCACTCCCAGTGGCTCTGGCGCCCTCTCGTGCTTGAAGCCCGCACTCCAAGCAGGGCGCCATCTGGTGGTGGTGGGCCAGCAGTACCTCCTCTTCAGCGGCCCACACAACAGGACCCCCCCCTCAACGGGCACATCCTGGCGCCCGACCAGGCTTGTCCGGGTGCCGGGCGTAGAATTCGGCCAGGAGGGCCGGGTCCAGGAAGAAGCTCCTCTTCACCCAGGAGCATTCTTCGGGTCCACATCCTTCCCAGTCCACCAAATACTGGAACCCCCGGCCCTTTCGACGAACGTCCAGGAGTCGGCGCACAGTCCAAGCCGGCTCCCCGTCGATGATCCGGGCAGTCTTGCGGGCGGAGGTCACGCAGCGGAGGGCCTGCTCCAGTTCCTGGTTCGTCCGCTCTGCCTGCCCGTTCGTCTGGGGGTGGTACCCAGACGAAAGACTGACGGTGGCCCCCAGTTCCCTGCAGAAACTCCTCCAGACCTGGGAGGAGAACTGAGGACCACGATCTGAGACAATGTCTGCTGGAATCCCATGCAGACGCACGACGTGGTGGACCAGGAGGTCTGCATCTCCTGGGCCGTCGGGAGCTTCGGGAGGGCCACGAAGTGGGCCGCCTTGGAGAACCGGTCCACTATCGTTAAGATGGTGGTGTTGCCCTGGGACGGCGGGAGGCCCGTGACAAAGTCCAGGCCGATATGAGACCAGGGGCGACGAGGCACAGGCAGAGGCTGGAGGAGGCCTTGGGCCTTGTGATGGTCGGCTTTGCCCCTGGCACAGGTGGTGGAGGCCTGGACATACTCCCGGACGTCGGCTTCCATAGACGCCCACTAGAAGCGCTGCCGGACCACTTCCACGGTCCTTCGCACCCCTGGGTGACAGGAGAGCTTGGAACCGTGACAAGTCAAGGACCGCAGCCCTGGCCTCTGGTGGGACGTACAGTTTGTCCTTCGGACCTGTCCCCGGGTCCGGGCTCCGTGTCAGGGCCTCCCGGACGGTCTTCTCCACGTCCCAGGTAAGGGTGGCCACGACAGTGGACTCGGGGATGATGGTTTCAGGGGGGTCTGACAGCTCGGTCTTGACCTCCTCTTCATGCACCCAGGACAGGGCGTCAGATTGTTGGTTCTTTGTCCCGGGGCGGTAGGTGATCCGGAAGTCAAAACGCCCGAAGAACAGCGACCAGCGGGCTTGCCTGGGGTTCAGGCGCTTCGCGGTCCGGATGTACTCCAGGTTCCGATGGTCCGTGAAAACCGTGAATGGTACCGATGCTCCCTCCAACAGGTGTCTCCACTCCTCAAGAGCCTCCTTCACCGCAAGAAGTTCCCGATTGCCGACGTCATAGTTCCGTTCAGCTGGGGTCAACCTGCGGGAAAAGTAGGCATATAGATGGAGAACCTTGTCGGACTCCCCGCTCTGGGACAGCACAGCTCCTATCCCTGAGTCAGAGGCATCCACTTCAACAACAAACTGGCGCTTGGGATCGGGCTGCACCAGAACCGGTGCAGTCGAGAACCGGTGTTTCAACCCCCTAAACGCGGCTTCGCACCGATCCGACCAGGTGAAGGGGACTTTTGTGGAGGTCAGGGCTGTCAGGGGGCTAACTACCTGACTGTAGCCCTTGATGAACCTCCGGTAGAAATTTGCAAAACCGAGGAACTGTTGTAGTTTCCTACGGTTCGTTGGTTGGGGCCAATCTCTCACCGCCGCAACCTTGGCCGGATCAGGGGCGACGGAATTGGAGGAGATTATGAACCCCAAGAAGGACAAAGAAGTGCAGTGGAACTCACACTTCTCGCCCTTCACAAACAGCCGGTTCTCCAACAACCGCTGTAGGACCTGACGTACATGCTTGACATGGGTCTCAGGATCCGGAGAAAAGATGAGTATATTGTCTAGATATACGAAGACAAACCGGTGCAGGACATCCCGCAAGACGTCATTAACCAATGCTCCAATGTCTCACTCACCTCTCGCTGTTTTTCAGTTCTCTGCCTGACGCTCCCTGCACTGCCACCAGTTGGTGCCTGTTGGCTGTGGGGGATGGGCTCCACCCCTGTCTCCTCCATGTGCAGGATTTGAGATCATCTCGGCTCATCCCACTGCCATGACTGGGACTGAGGCCAAAGCATATATAGCCCTGTACTCAGATTTACCATACAGTGCCATATTGTTTCTATTACTCAATTATATAAATGAAGCCCAAAACATTTTCAGTTACTTGAAAATGTCCACGTATCCATCACCTAATTTATCAGCAGAACTAGCTGTGAAAGTGACAAGATGTATTTGTATTAACAATATTCCTTATATTTAGATTGTCCAATTATTTATGGGGTCACACACACTCATCTTCAACCGCTTAGTCCAATTAAGCCTGGAGTCTATCCCAGCAGTCATAGAGTGCGAGGCGTGATACACCCAATTTCAATATATTTATATAGCACCAAATCACAACACAATCACCCCAAGCTGCATCACATGGGAAAGGTCTAACCTTAACTTTAAACAGGTCAACTGGAATTGAAATCTTTGATGTCCACCTGAAATAATTTTCTAAGTTGTAACCCATGTGGCAAGCTTTTGTTACATTTTTGCAGTATCCAGCATCAATACGGTGTTTTGTCATGTGTTGAGTTTAATATTTTCCAGTAATATTTTCAAATTTGTTATACAGCCTCTTGTGTGTTTACAGTCAAACATCTGTTGGTAAACGTGTAATAGACTGATAAGGTGCTTTCATAGTGCACCCTTTTAATCCATAATTCATGCTTTCCATACTGTACTGTATGTTCTAAGAAGTCTGTCTACACTCATTAGAGTGAAAAACATGTCTGTTCAAATCAAGAAGTAACAACTGATCCACGAATCCCAAAACAGAGGACGAAGACATTATGCATTATTTACAAGTATTGATCAATTTTATCAAATCGATGGTATAAAAAAAAAAAATCTGCTCTCATGAAAGTCACGCTTGGCTCACAGCCTTTTCTGTTTGAAGTCTTTCACCCTTTTAAGAAAACATTGGGAGATCAAAGAGTTGCTGGAATAGAGGGAGAGGTCACTGTGGAGGAACTCCTGTGAAAGGGAACGGCCTCAGTCCGTATCATCGTGCCAGAGGGAAAACCTCAATGTACTTACTGCTCCTTTAACATTTCTCTGCTGTTATGTGTGCACATTTGTTGGCTGAGTTGTATTTTGAGAGCAGTTGCTGTCATCCAAATGTGAAATTGCAGCCAGTACGCCACAAGCACATTGATAATGGATTTTTAAAATATCAGTTATCAAGGACAAGCTGGAGGTGATCCACAAAAGTATCTGCAGAAGTAGGTAAGGTTGGTGTTGCATGTTCCTGCATCCACCACACTAGAGAACTGCCTTGGGTCCTGGTTGACAAACACCCACAAAGGCAACCGATCTATCCCTGTGTCTTGAAAGAGGTCATTTATCTGTTGCAGCCCAATGTGTACCCTTAAACTTTGTCCCTTTACGAGGGCCCTCAGCACATTGGCACCTGCATGTTGGATCATGCTCAAACCAGCACACCACATGCCCATAAAGTGGCACAATGCAAGCGGTACACCTCATCTAAGTTTCCCTATGTAACCATTCATTTGATACAATCATTCCAGTGGTAGCCAAACATCCATGGATTTACCCTTTCCAAAGAATGACAAGTCCTTTCTTCCACTGTGTGGGGATGGTACCTTTCTTCCAAATGAAACCACACCCATGTCAAAATGTCTAGCTTTATAGCAGAAATAAACATGTTTATAGCCTGGTACAAAAAATGGTTTTGGTCAGGGAGGGTAACATTAGGACCTTACAGTAGGCCACAGAGCAGGTGATTAGAGACCCTGCAAGGCTTATGATGAATGTGGATGTGGAATCTATTAGCTTAGCAGGGAAATTAGTGCAGAAAATCCACTATGGTGATAGTGCAGTTTATGTGGCAGGGTGGGAAATTTGTCCAGTTGAGTCTGTGGCCTGTCTCCACAGTGTCCATAAAAATCATGGATATGCTTTGCAAACTTAATACCCTTTACTCCAATGGGTGATGTTGAAATTGAGGATGGCCTGCTGGCTATTCCAGCAATATCAAATATTTTATGTTTGCTACCTACAAACCGCATGGAATGTCTCAAACCTAAACCTACAACCCCAATTCCAATGAAGTTGGGACATTGTGTAAAATGTAAATAAAAACAATACAATGATTTGCAAATTCTCTTCAACCTATATTCAATTGAATACACCACAAAGACAAGATATTTAATGTTCAAAATGTTAAATTTGATTGTTTTTGTGCAAATATTTTCTCATTTGGAAATGGATGCCTGCAACACATTTCAAAAAAGTTGGGACAGTGGTATGTTTACCACTATGTTACATCACCTTTCCATCTAACAACACTCAATAAGTGTTTTGGAACTGAGGACACTAATTGTTGAAGCTTTGTAGGTGGAATTCTTTGCCATTCTTGCTTGATGTACGACTTCAGTCCGGGGTCTCCATTGTCGTATTTTGCGCTTCATAATGCACCACACATTTTCAGTGAGCGGCAGGTCTGGACTGCAGGCAGGCCAGTATAGTACCCGCACTCTTTTACTACAAAGCCATGCTGTTGTATCACATGCAAAATGTGGATTGGCACTGTCTTGCTGAAATAAGCAGGGACGCCCCTGAAAAAGACATTGCTTGGATGGCAGCATGTGTTGCCCCAAATCCTGGGTGTACCTTTCAGCATTGATGGTGCCATTACATATGTGTAAGTTGCCCATGCTATGTACACTAACACACCCCCATACCATCTCAGATGCTGGCTTTTGAACTTTGTACTGGTAACAATCTGGATGGTCTTTTTCCTCTTTTGTCCGGAGGACACAATGTCCATGATTTCCAAAAATGAAATGTGGACTCATCAGACCACAGCACACTTTTCCACTTGTCTGTCCATTTCAAATGAGCTCGGGCCGAGAGAAGGCGGCGGCGTCTCTGGATGTTGTTGATGTATGGCTTTCACTTTGCATGGTAGAGTTTTAACTTGCACTTGTAGATGTAGCGACAAATAGTGTAAATTGACAATGGTTTTCTGAAGTGTTCCTGAGCCCACACGGTAAGATCCTTTACACAATGATGACAGTTTTTAATGCAGTGCCACCTGAGGGATCGAAGGTCACAGGCATTCAATGTTGGTTTTCGGCCTTTCCACTTACATGTAGAAAGTTCTCCAGATTCTCTGAATCTTTTGATTATATTATGGACTGTAGATGATGGAATCCCTAAATTCCTTGCAATTGAATGTTGAGAAACATTGTTCTTAAACTGTTGGACTATTTTTTCACACAGTTTTCACAAAGTGGTGATCCTCACCCCATCTTTGCTTGTGAACAGCTGAGCCTTTTGGGGATGCTCCTTTTATACCCAATCATGACAGTCACCTGTTTCCAATTAACCTGTTGACATGCAAACAAGTCTTCTATGAGCATTCATGAACTTTCCCAGTCTTTTGTTGCCCGTGTCCCAGTTTTTTTGAAATGTGTTGCAGGCATCCATTTAAAAATGAGCAAATATTTGCACAAAAACAAAAATGTCCATCAGTTTGAAAATTAAATATCTTGTGTTTGTGGTGTATTCAATTGAATATACAGTGAGGGAAATAAGTATTTGAACACCTTGCGATTTTGCAAGTTCTCCCACTAAGAAATCATGGAGATGGGTCATCTCTGGGTCTTCAGCATCACAATGACCCCAAACACACAGCCAGGGCAACTAAGGAGGGGCTCCGTAAGAAGCATTTTAAGGTCCTGGAGTGGCCTGGCCAGTCTCCAGACCTGAACTCAATAGAAAATCTTTGGAGGGAGCTGAAACTCCAAACCTGAAAGATCTAGAGAAGATCTGTATGGAGGAGTTGACCAAAATCCCTGCTGTAGTGTGTGCAAACCTGGTGAAAAACTACAGGAAACATTTGATCTCTGTAATTGCAAACAAAGGCTACTGTACCAAATATTAACATTGATTTTCACAGGTGTTGAAATACTTATTTGCAGCAGTAACATACAAATAAATTATTTTTAAAAAATCATACATTGTTATTTCCAGATTTTTTTTTTTTTTTTTTTTTTTAGATTATGTCTCTCAAAGTGGACATGCACCTAAAATGAAAAATTCAGACCCCTCCATGGTTTCTAAGTTGGAAGTTCAAATACTTATTTTCCTCACTGTAGGTTGAAGAGGATTTGCAAATCATTGTATTCTGTTTTTATTTACATTTCACACAATGCCCTAACTTCAATGGAATTGGGGTTGTAAAATATAAGTTGAATAGAACCCCCTTAGGTGATCTGAATTGTGGACCCGCTCTGTGGGTCCTTTCTTCAGGAGCTTGAGAATGTCCTGTCTGAGAATGAGAGACCTCTCTGGGTCTGTAGTAACTCTGACTTTTACACCATTAAACTTGGGGGTATGACGATTGAACTGAATATTGTAACCCTCACCAACATGGAAATGGAAATCACCCATTGATCTGTGACTAATTTCTGCCACCGGTCGAGCTGTGTCTGGGAGAAATGACCAGTGGCCCCGTACTGGGCGTCAAATCCAACTACTGCAGTCCCGTGATGATTTTAAGGGACGAGCATGATGATACAGTAAACCCCGATTCCAGGGAGCATGTCTGTTAGATGGAAGGAAGCCACCTGTGCAATTAGGATCGCGCCTGGGAATGCGCTATAATTTGGTAAATTCCTGCCAAGACCTGTTAGCCTGAACAGCATGCTCCACGGCCTGTTGGGCTGCAAGGCTTAAAACCTGACTTGGGATAACAGGCAGAGTGTGTAGTGATCCCTGCAAGCCTCAGACAGACGGGACTGAGCCAACCACACCTGGCACTGGGCTACGGTCATAGTGGACATCAGTCTGCCAAGCTCCCATGACATGTAGGCGAAAGCCCAAAGCAAAGCATCACTCAGGCTCTGTGTCAGTGTCAGCTCCATTATCCTGGAGAGATCAGGAAAGTGCAAGGGCAAGGTAGACAGGGAGTTCCCTATACAACTAATTTGAGCTGCAGTGTCAAAACTCTTGGTAAGGAGGTCATTAGCAACCCTATATTGAGGTCATGGGCAATGGGCCTCTGGCTGGGCGACATCAGCAGGCGCTACAATCAGGCTACTAACACTGTCCACTGAAGGCATGTAGTCTAAGCTATACTGCGGTGCATTAGACATTGCACACGGTGCCCTGCAATCCTGTGGTATATGGGTGAACGATTTAGGGTCACACCAGCACTTCTGCAGCTCTTCAATATATGGCAAGGAGGGTGGGGCACTGAAAGCTGACTTACAACTATCCCTAAAAAAGGCACTAGAAGATGCAGTCTCCATGGGAGGAGCATCCACACTAAGCCGTGACAAGGTCAACTGAATGTCCCATGTAACAAGGAACAGGCCAGACTCAGACGCCTGAGGAGTGTGACAGTCTAAAGTGTGGGAGTTTGTGGTGGAAGGACAGGGGGAGCATCCCCCCTGTCCTTGAGCTCCAATCTGACCAAATAATGACTCAGACTCCGCAGTTGACATCACATCGTCATCATGACGGCTGGCAGTGGGAGTGGGGTCAACTCATCTGTACTATAGTCACAGGAAGGTGTCAACTGCTGAGGCTGCAGAGAAAGAAGCAATTACTTTATCTTAGAAAATTCAGAGGCCAAGTTGTCAACCTTATCAAACAAGATCAAGTCATGAGCACCCTTCTTCGTGGGTAGCAGTAAGGGGCTCAGCATGCAGTTGCTTAGGTGAGTGTGGTGCCAGTGACGCAGAGGACATCTCTGCTTCAAGCCTTTACAGTCTAGCCAATCTGTCAGTAAATGGCATAGAAACACAGTTAAAGCAAGCATCATCTGTGAGTGCTTGTTTCAAGTGTCCATGTCTGTGACAGGATGGGCATAAAGTATGGCCATCCTCTTGGCTCAGAGGGACCAGACAGCTACTGCACGCATGCACCAGTGCAGTAGACATTAGCGCATGTGGGTGTAGCAGTAAAAGAGACACAAAATTGGGGGTGCAGAGAGCGACAGCACTCACAACATCCCAGACTCACAGTAAGAACAGTAGTGAGCGGTGGCACTCACAGCTCAACAAACTGACATCTCGGCCTTACAACTGTAAGCCATCAAATGGCAAAGTAGCTGTGAGCTACTGTGGAAAGGTACTCATAGAGCAGCAGGCAAGCACAGCCTGTGAAAACAACTGCTGTAGAAAAAGAGTGAAAAACACTGCAACAACAGTGCAACAGGAGCGCAGGCACTTGCAGCACAGCATCCAAACTCGGCACATGGAGCAACAGCCATAGAGCAGGAGTGAAAAACACTCACAACTACAGCGTAATTTCAAAGACATCGAGTGGGAGTAACAGCCGTAGAGCAGGAGTGAAAAAACACAACTACAGCGTAATTTCAAAGAAGACGTCAACGAGCCGGAGTAACAGCCATGGAGCAGGAGTGAAAAAACACAACTACAGCGTAATTTCAAAGAAGACGTCAACGAGCCGGAGTAACAGCCGTGGAGCAGGAGTGAAAAAACACAACTACAGCGTAATTTCAAAGAAGACGTCAACGAGCCGGAGTAACAGCCGTGGAGCAGGAGCGAAAAAACACAACTACAGCGTAATTTCAAAGAAGACGTCAACGAGCCGGAGTAACAGCCGTGGAGCAGGAGCGAAAAAAACACAACTACAGCGTAATTTCAAAGAAGACGTCAACGAGCCGGAGTAACAGCCGTGGAGCAGGAGCGAAAAAAACACAACTACAGCGTAATTTCAAAGAAGACGTCAACGAGCTGGAGTAACAGCCATGGAGCAGGAGCGAAAAAACAATCACAACTACAGCGTAATATCAAACAAGATGTCAGCGAGCTGCACGTTTGGAGCAAATGACCAAGGAGTGGAAAAGCACTTGCAGCGCAGCGTCTAAACTCAGTACGTGGAACACAGCTGCAGAGGAGTGAAACCACTCATAGCAGCATCAATTTCCAAAGGCAACAGTGTTAATTTTTAAGCACAACAGCGTTAAATTCAAGAAAGCACCAGCGAACTAGCTGCACGTTTGGAGCAGAATGACCAGGAGCAGAAAAAAACTCACAACAGTGCCCAAACTCCAAACAATGTAATTTCATTGCAGCAAAGGGAATCAAGCACATGGGTGTGAACAACGGCATGAAAAAAAGAGCCGAGAGTGTGTAATAAACATAGGCCAATGTATTATCATTCATACCACAGCGTCAAGACTAGGGATGGGTATCGAGAACTGGTTCCTTTCGGGTATCGTTAAGAAATGATTTGATCCACCGACATCAATAACCTTTTTACTTAACGATTCCCTCATCGGTCCTTCAGAGTGGCCCTTGTTTTTGGGGGTGTTTGTCAGGAAAATTATAATTTCTCTACATTGATTACAGACCCTGCAGCGGGTCTGTAATCAACTTTTCTGCAGCGCGGCTTTGCTTTGAACCTTGAACCAATCAAAGCAGTGATTCGCAGATCGAAGCAGTGCTTCGATCATTGCTTCATTGATTAATTTTTTTCTTTCACTTTCTCCCGCTAAAACCCTAAAGAGCATATGGCGGTGAGTATTATTTACCTTTTTATGTTAAACCGACCTGTTATGGTCTTCTGAAACAGTTGATTGTGTTTTAGAACTTAAAAACAGGACCGATGCTAATACGTTAGCATGTCTATGGCATTTTCAATGTTAAACTTAGCATTAAGCAGTTGCAGCTGTCAAGCGTTTGTTGTTGTAAGAGTCAAATGTATTACAAATTGTAATATTTTTAAAATTTATTTTTGTTTATATATTAATAATAGCAAGCACAACAATAATAGTAATAATAACTAATCTAATGATTATATACAATTTTAGAGAGAGACAAAAAGAACCTGAATAAAAACACAACAGAAAATATAAAACCAACTAACAATGAACATAAATAAATAAATACATACATACGTACAGAAATAAATAAGTCTTTCCTGCGAACCTAGTGACTCTTACACCTCCATTTCATCCCTGTCTTATTTAAGTTTAATGACAGTTTGTTTCGGTCAAACTATATTTTCAATTTGTTAATTTCTTCAGAGATTTCCTCCAGAACCATCTGCCAAGCTAGAAAACTGCTGCATCCTAGTAAGAGCAGAATACTACTGGAATGAATTTGAATAAGGAAAGTTGGGGGTTTTTTTTCTCACCTAAATGGATGCTGCACTCACTGCAGTTTGTCTGGAATAGTACCAGATTGCATTTCAGAGCTTCTAGAATTCAAACATTTTCGTGCAGGTGGTGTTGGGGGGGTAATTTTGGGTTTCAGCTTTTTTTTGTTTTTCACCACTTTCATCCCTGAATATGTGAAATCGTGAGTCACTTTTATGTGGATTAAAGTTAGTAATGGGACTCCTGTCTTGTTGCGAGAAAGAAACGAGACTCGTCCTCCATTCTGTTCACACAGCTCCAAATGCTGCGCAGCTCTCTGCCGAGTCAAGTTAGAACGATAGAGTCCAGTCAGAATTAATAACTTCAAAGCGATACACTGTTTTGTTTATTTTTATTTATGTCCAGAGATCAAGAATACAGTGACCAATTTCATATTTATTTACTTTAAGACTCAATGAAATACATAGAAAACCTGTAAAGCCTACTTTTAGTACAAAATTCACAAGAGGTATCGATAAAGGAATCGATAAGGAATCAGATCGATAAGCAGAATCGATAATGGCATCGATATCGATAAAATCTTATCAATACCCATCCCTAGTCAAGACAGTGTAGTATGTCCCGCAGTGCGACATGCCCTGGCATGTCCCACACACATTACCGTTGCACACAGTAATGGGAACAAATTAAAATGAGAGCGACACGTTCCGCACACAGTAGCAGAAAACAAGTGAAGCCACAATTGCTCACTCGTAGTAAAACAGAATTACTCACCGAGAGCTGAGGCCAATTCATTCGAACACCCGCTGCAAGTGGGGTTACTCACCCACAGCGGTAAGCAGAACAAAGTAAAGGACTCATGATCTTGTAGCCTCTGGAGGGCGTGTATCAACAAGCGATTTGAAAAAGTTCGACCTTCTGCTTCTCATGCAAGAGATGGAAAAAGAACTGAATGCTGGGTAACGTGTGCTCATATACTGTTGCTGATGTCACCCGGGTCACACCTACTGGCGTGGCTATAAGACTCAACCTCTACACATGTGCGCATGGAATAATTCCGGCGCTAAAACACCACCCTCTGCCGGTCAGGAGGAATGAAATAGAAACACACTGATTTGTTGTTGCAGGTAACTTGCACTAATGAACCGATAGTTATAAATGCTGGATTTCCATTCCTGCTAATAAATGTCCCTAAATCCTACACACTGTAGCTTTAAGTCAAGTTCCCTGTTCATGCTTGACAAAAGCAAAGATCTACTGGATGCAGCATTTCAGAAAAAAGTAGCAATTTTATAGCAGTCAAGGAGTCATAACACAGTAATGCCAGAGTGTTAAAGGTCATGTCCAAAAAGAATTCCAGTAGCTAAATAACATGACTGAACCAGCTTAGTGTGATAGCTAAATATGCACTTCCTATATTAAAATAAAGATTTTTGTTTTACTGTCTGTTATTTACTACTGCCATCAGTGTGAATGCAGATTTTATTAGCTCCTTTAGTGCCCTTAATTCAGTGTTGGTGGATGCTGCAGAGCATTACACCACGGCAGAGCATCATCATCATCATCTGTACCGATTTGTAGGTGTGGTGTGTGTGTGTGTGTGTGTGTGTGCAACAGAAACCTAACAGGAGAACTTTGGTTATGAACAACTTACAATTCCAAATGTTTTATGCCACACTATATCATGCACTTTACTATGCTGCTTTTTCTATAACCAAACATAGATTTAGTTACACAAGAATTATCACATACTTTTATTTTTCTAATATAATCAAGCACCCATTTTTACAAGAGACAGTAATAATTTATTTCTGCCCCTAATAGCCTATATATCACTGGCAAGGAGTATATTTCATTTTCCTGAAGCATTAACGCAAATAGAAATCTTAATGATTTGCCCTTGCCAGCATAATTTTAATTATGGATTTTCCTCTACATGATCGATTTGGAGAAAGCCGTAGTAATACAAGTTGTACATTCTACTGTATTAAATATTTGATATCCATTAAATTTTGATGATTAATGTTCTGGAAATAATCAGTTTCTCTAAGCTCCTTGGTTTTATTGCAGACTAAATTAGGGGTTTTACTCCTTAAGCAGGAGATGTATATTGCACCAAAGCTTTGAATGTCATTGAGAAATGGACCAATGTGATATTGATATGAGATAAGCTTAAACTGAGAGAAATAGTAGAAATGCAAGAGTTTAACCTGGTTTATGTTGTGTTCCATGGTGTGTAATTCATTCACTTAATGTTTGGAGGAAACATCTTATTCTTTATGTATTGATTTTCATTAGTTGAGTATCAAGGACAATGAGCTCAAAAAGTAAGATATTCCTCTGTGAAATAAATGTCTACAAGAGTAGCATACATACTCTAAAATATGATGATTCTCTCAATCACAGTAAATGGTAAAGTCAACTCAAAATATTCAAACGTCAGTAGTTGATTTGTTTTACAGTTATATGCAGTAGGTTAGGGTGATAAAGGATGCACTGACAAGTGAGGAGAGTATGTTGAGAAGGTGGAGTGAGTATTTTGAGGAGCTGATGAATGAAGAATATGAGAGGGAGAGAAGGAAGGGTAAGAGATTTGTCATGATGCAGTGAGGGCGGCTATGAGTGGGAAGACAGTTGGCCCAGGAGACATACAAGTGGAGACATGAAAATGTTGAGCAGAGATGGCAGTGGACGTTTTAACCAAATTGTTTCATAAACTCTTAGAAAGTGAGATAATGCCTGAGGAGCTGAGAAGAAGTGTAATAGTTGTGATTTTTAAGAATAAGGGTGATGTGCAGAGCTGCGGTAACTACAAAGGCATAAAGTTGACCAACCACAGTTATGGAAGAATGGTGGAAAATAGAGAAAAGAGGTGAAGATCTGTGAACAGCAATGTTTCATGTCAAGAAAGAGCACTACAGATGCAATGCTTGCAGAGAATGCTGATGGAGAAGTATAGAGAAGGCCAGAAAGAGTGCCATTGTGTGTTTGTAGATTTAGAGAACGGTTCCGTCACAAAATGAGTCACATTTTTATGACCCGTTTTTTAATTTTACTGTTTCTAATCCTCCCCCTCTCCTAACTCTAACCATAACATAAGTCTGTCCCTTCCCCTAACCACAACACCCCAGACCCCCCCCCCCCATCACCCCTTATTTTGTCCCCATCACAAAATTAATTTTTGCCCTTGTCAGAAAAGTGGCCCATTTTCATGACGTATCGTGAATCATAGATTAATTTACTTTTCGTAGTGCCACCATGAATTGCCGTGAGCTTGGGTTGTGCAGGACATGTACAAGGGGATAACATTCTCCACATAATATGGAGTTGTCATGAAGGGTAACCAGTGTGAAACTTGTGCCAAATCAACATGCCGATCCATGTGGTGACCCCAGATGAAAAAGGGAGAAGAAAAAACTTTTTTTAAACCATTTAATTGATTATCTCAAAACTACAGTGCTTTGAGGTAATAAGTTGCTGCTAAATATTTGAGTTGGAATAAGGTATCAGGTTTTCAGTTCAAATTGAAATGGAAATTGATTATTTTCTCTGCAGTCAATGTATTGTTCCGAATATACAATAATCCTGATTATAGGAGGGAACCCCCTCCCCCCCAAAAAAAAAACCCTTTTTCAAGACATTTTTGGAACAAAGACTATCTGAAGATATTCACTTGCATCAAAATACTTATTGTGTTCTAAACATCCATAAGTACATACTACCCAGCTGTTACTGTAGTATGTACTAGAAGTAAGTGAGCGAGTAATAGGGACAAATTTCGGATGTACTACTGCACCGCCATCTTACCTGTCCTTTGGCCTAGATGTTAACAGGGCCAAGGCATACATGCATACTAACCTATGCCTTGAAAACTTCTATTTTGCAACAACAGACTTTTTAAATAGCTCCTGCCTTTCCTGGCCCCCGTGCCCTTCCACTGCCCCTTTTCTCCTGGCTCCCCCGGGGCCCTGCGTCCTGGACCCACTTCCGTTGTCGCTTGCGGCCGGCCACGTGGCTTCTGACGTGCCGGAGTGGTCCATGTCATATGGTAAGGTTCTATACTCTTGTCTTGGCCCAACACACCAGCCACAGTAGTGATCGGATATTTAGCTGTGATCTGGGTCTCTGTGTTTGGATGGTCGCGTGTTTATGGCCATCACCAAAATTCGGTTTTTGGGTGCTCTTAAGAGGATTAACACTACGGTGTTCTGGATTAGGGTATGCTCACTAATTAGACAACAGACTGTTGCTGTCACTGTTTGTTCACGTGTGGTTGTTTGTCATGGTATGTTGTATGGTTGGGGCCCTCTCCTCGGTGTCTCACGTCACAGTTATTGTATTCACCACTTGTCTCTCGTTCTTGTCTGTCTTTGTGTTGTTTTGGTGGTCGGCCCTTCCTGATAGAAGCTGTCGGTTGGCTTTAAGTAGGATGTTATAGGCTGATCGGTAAGGGCGGATGGGGGTCACACACACCACATTCACTCATGCACTACATATCTTCTGTCTTGCAAAAATAAATTGCATATATGCATATTAATGTTCATAAATGGTTCTGCCAGTGTGGCACTTACCATTACTATATATGCAGACAGGGGAAAAAAAAAAGCTCCTGATATACGAGGTCTGTGAGAAAATAAGCGGACCTTTTTATTTTTTCAAAAACTATATGGATTTGAATCACGTGCGATTACATCAGCCAACCTTGAACCCTCGTGCGCATGCGTGAGTTTTTTCACGGCTGTTGGTTACATCATTCGCCTGTGGGCAGGCTTTGAGTGAGGAGTGGTCCACCCCTCCCGTCGGAATCCCTTTGTCTGACAACTTCCTGGGAGACTAGCGCTTTGCTTTATTAAAAGTTTTTCAGAACCTGTGAGGCACATCGAAGTGGACACCATTCGAGAAATTCAGATGGTTTTCGGTGAAAATTTTAACGGCTGATGAGAGATTATGGAGTGTTACTGTCACTGTTACAGAAAAAAACACCTCCGTGTTGATAACCATTTGTAAAAACCAGGCGGCTTTTGATGGCTTTCAGTTGAGTGAGTATCTGAGAAATTGTTTAACAGCTGGACATGTTCCAACTTGTCCTTAAGGCTTCCAATGGAGGTGTTTTTCCTGTGGCGGCGCGCCGGCTGCCTGCCGACGCGCAAATCCGTCTGCACGTCTTTCATTACAAAATCTCCTTTAACAGTGGAATGTCCGGATAATCTGCTGATCCCGACCTCTTCTGAAAGTTCTCTCTCTCATGACGTCCTGGGTCAACAGAGGCTTAAATTTGGAAGTTTTCAGCTTGAAACAGGCTGACGACGGCGCCTCGGAGCGCGATGCGAAGTCCCGCTCCGTGGGAAGTCCTTAAAGCGACAGTAAGACTCCATAATCTCTCATCAGCCGTTAAAATTTTCACCGAAAACCAGCTGAATTTCTCGAATGGTGTCCACTTCGATGTGCCTCACAGGTTCTGAAAAAACTTTGATAAAGCAAAGCACCAGTCTCTCAGGAAGTTGTCAGACAAAGGGATTCCGATGGGAGGGGTGGACCACTGCTCACTCAAAGCCTGCCCACAGGCCCTAACGCCCAAGGGATTGGAGCCCGACAGTTCTGGACCCAGAAATTTCCGCCGGCACCCCCCAGGTGGTTAATGAATCGGACAGCGCCTGTTAAGGACGAGAGGTGAGGTAAGTCAACACTGTTCCCACAAATACTGTTTAGGATTCACACCATCAGCAAACACATTCAGGTTCTACTTCAGACTCAAATTAAAGAGACAGCTCTCACAGCCTGTGGAGGACCATCAATCCGCACGCCACAGCTGTGAAGAGCGAATTTACACAATTATCAGAGTAGCTCAAATATTGCTGCGTGCAAGACGCCAAATTACTACTGTTAATTACTCAAAGTCATTTAAGCTTTAGTTACCTCTGACGTGTGCTGATGGAGCGTGTCCCTCACCCATCTCCTTAACAGGCACGGTGCGTCAAACCTGGAGCGATCCTCGGCGTCACAGTGTTGGACAAACGGTCGTCACACAGAAGTAACAAGGTTGAGTCCCCAGCACCTTACACAGAGCAGTATGGCTTAAATGTAGTACATCATTAGGATATCTACTTCAGCTGGAAGTCCTTTGGAACTGCACGTGAACTGCTGATCAGGATATCCACTTCAGCTGGTAGTCCTTTAGCTCTGCACGTGAACTGCTCATCAGGTGCATCCACCCCAGCTGGTAGTCCTTTAGCTCTGCACATGAACTGCTCATCAGGTGCATCCTCCTCAGCTGGTAGTCCTTTAGATCTGCACATGAACTGTTCATCAGGTGCATGGGGTTGGCGTGATGACAGTGGAGGGTGAGAGACGCTTCATCCATCATCACAGCTTCAGACACGCCCCCCCACAAACCACCCGGAGTATACACAAAACACACAAACAGTATCTTGGCCAGCCAAACCCCCCCCCCCCCCCCCAACACATAACAGTACCCCCCCTCAACGGGAAGCCTCCCGGTGACCACACAGACCTGGTCAGAAAACAGCTCCCCCCCGGGGTCCACGGCAGGAACAGGCGGTGCGAAACCCCAGGGTCCACAGCAGGAACAGGATATGGTAGCGAGGGCAAGACAATGTGGCAGGGAGGCCAGCTGGCAAGAAAACAAAAACAATCCCAAACACCCCAAAAAAGTCCCACAGCACAGTACAACATAAAACACAAAGCACACAGTAAAACCCCAACACACACCCCCAGAGTACAGCACAACTACAACCCCAGGGAAGCAAGCTGGGGAATAACACAAAATAAAAACACATGACCACCCCAAAACCCTCCCCAGGGGACCATCCCATCAAACCCCGGGGAGCAAATCCCAAACCCAAAAAACCCAACAGAGCCCCATATAACACAATACAAACACAATATGCACAAAGAAAATAACAAACACCCCCCCCCCCAGACAACAAGTGGAGCACAACACCCCCTAGAGGACATTGCCGCCAGCTCTAGGAGTAATAACCAAGACCGGGTCCCCCTGAGATCCCCAGGTATACACGGGGGCCACAGTGCCCCCCAGAGGACTGTTCCATCAACCCCAGGAGACACCCCACGACCCAGAAAACCCCAGGCTCGGCCACATCCGGCTAGTCAGCCCCACAGTCCTTTTCCCCCCCAGAGGACCGTCCCATCAACCCTGGAGGTGGAACCTGGGAGGAAACACAAATAATATAAACACCCCACACCCCCAGCGGACACCAATAACAACCCCGGGGGCAAATAAAACAAACGGGAAATCCCATTGCCCCCCCCAGCACCCCGAAAGACCCCGGAACACCCCCAGAGCCAATCGACAGTAATGTCGTGGCGCACAGCACAGGACCACTGAGCAGGGGAAGACAACAGGAAAAAACGAACCCAGTCCCACCCCAAGCACAGAGGAAAACCGGAAGTACGCCCGGTGTCATAACTCAGACTATGCTTCAGCCTACCGGGAGGGGTGGACAGCGGAAAAGGCGAACAGCACGAATCGGCGGCACCGCTCCGACTGAAGCACATTCCCACTGCACTACACCCCAGCGATGCCGATGACGAACGGTCAAAGGCTCGCTGAGGCTGGAGTGGAACCGGGAATCAACTAAACAGAAATAACAACCCTAACCCCCAAAGGTGCAGAGGTTTCCTAGGAGACGCCCAGCATAACCAACCTGCACCACCCCACACACTAAAGATGAACGGTACAGAAGTGTGTGAGGTCGGGGCTAGGGGACAGGGAATTAAAAAATAACAAAGAAAAAACGACCCAACCCTCTAACAGAAAATAAAAAACTACGAATAAAAAATACCATTACCTGGGTCCAGAAGAGCTCCAATCAGCCAGACTGTCCACCCAACCAGGAACGCTAAACGTGCTATAATAATTGAACACATCGTGAGTAAAGCCCTAATAAAAAAACCGCCACGACTGGTAACCCAGCCAATAAATGAAAACAGACTGAAATAAAGGGTCTGTCATAACTACATAAACTAAATTGCATGTTTTGTTTTTTTTAAGTGCTTTAGTCCGTCAAGGGCAGAGAGCAGGAAATATGACTTTTCCCACTCTGAGCTCTTGACGGCAATGTGACTCTGTTGCCAGCAGGGGGAGCCAAAGTGCCAAAATAAAAGTCCTCTGGCAACAGAGAAAACTCAACATGCTGCTTTGCTGTGAGCAGCTACGTGCAGCAAACGTGACACCTTACTAAAGTGGTCCGGAGCTGACACAACAGATGTTGGAACCAATTACCACCGGAGGAGACGGGGCTACAGCTTCAACAGCGGGACGCAAAGCAACCCATGCTGCAAAACGAAGCCGTGACTCCGCCATGTGCGCGCCCATGCACACCAACTGGGCAGAGAGCACCCGCAACGGATCCCGGATTGATTCCAACATTCGCTGCCGCTTTCCCGGACTAAGCCAGCTCCTCTGCCGCTGGGTCCATGCTGGTTTGGCTGGGGACTTCTGTTATGTATGGACGCGGGTTGAGGAGCGAACCAGCGTCTGACAAGGACCCAGTGCTAAATAAACAGAGAGCGGTTCCAGAAAACAGATTTATTTTACAAGTGCTATGTATAAACAAAAGGTGAATTAATGGCCTGGCGGGGTGGAGGACTACGCGCTCTTCCTAACGCCCAAGGGATTGGAGCCCGACAGTTCTGGACCCAGAAATTTCCGCCGGCACCCCCAGGTGGTTAATGAATCGGACAGCGCCTGTTAAGGACGAGAGGTGAGGTAAGTCAACACTGTTCCCACAAATACTGTTTAGGATTCACACCATCAGCAAACACATTGAGGTTCTACTTCAGACGCAAATTAAAGAGACAGCTCTCACAGCCTGTGGAGGACCATCAATCCGCACGCCACAGCTGTGAAGAGCGAATTTACACAATTATCAGAGTAGCTCAAATATTGCTGCATGCAAGACGCCCTACTGTTAATTACTCAAAGTCATTTAAGCTTTAGTTACCTCTGACGTGTGCTGATGGAGCGTGTCCCTCACCCATCTCCTTAACAGGCACGGTGCGTCAAACCTGGAGCGATCCTCGGCGTCACAGTGTTGGACAAACGGTCGTCACACAGAAGTAACAAGGTTGAGTCCCCAGCACCTTACACAGAGCAGTATGGCTTAAATGTAGTACATCATTAGGATATCTACTTCAGCTGGAAGTCCTTTGGAACTGCACGTGAACTGCTGATCAGGATATCCACTTCAGCTGGTAGTCCTTTAGCTCTGCACGTGAACTGCTCATCAGGTGCATCCACCCCAGCTGGTAGTCCTTTAGCTCTGCACGTGAACTGCTCATCAGGTGCATCCTCCTCAGCTGGTAGTCCTTTAGATCTGCACGTGATCTGCTCATCAGGTGCATGGGGTTGGCGTGATGACAGTGGAGGGTGAGAGACGCGTCATCCATCATCACAGCTTCAGACACACCCCCCACAAACCACCCAGAGTATACACAAAACACACAAACAGTATCTTGGCCAGCCAACCCCCCCCCCCCCCCCAACACATAACAGGTCCGTTACTTTTCTCACAGACCTAGTATATATTTGTGCAATTCCATGGTCGCTCTGACACCATGACCATATTCATATTTGTCTGTTATGTTCTCTGATTTTTTTCCCAGGAGGTTCTTCATCTTTGGGGGACACTAGTGGTTAGCACTGTTGCCTCACAGTAAGAAGGTCATGGGATCGCTTCCTGCCCTTTCTGTGTGGAGTTTGCATGTTGTCCCCATGTTTGCGTGGGTTCTCTCCGGGTGCTCTGGCTTCCTCCCACATCCAAAAGCCATGTATATTAAGTGAATTGGAAGCTTTAAATTGAGTTAATAGAGTGCAGTTGTGAAAGTGTTTGTCTATGTGTGGCCCTGTGACAGACTGGCGTCCTGTTCAGCGTGTACCCTGCCTCATGCCCGATGACTGCTGGGCTAGGCGCTCCTGCCTCCTGTGACCCTTAATTGGAGTAAGTGGGTATAGAAAATGGATGGATGGAGTTCTTCTTCAGTTACCAGGCTCCAGCTGCATCATGGGATAGTGCAGTGTAGTCTGTATGCACACTATGGAGGTTGAAGATCATCCAGGTATACTCAGTATTCAGATACCCTATAGATTGTACAACCCCAATTCCAATGAAGTTGGGACGTTGTGTAAAATGTAAATAAAAACAGAATACAATGATTTGCAAATCCTCTTCAACCTATATTCAGTTGAATACACCACAAAGACAAGATATTTAATGTTCAAACTGATAAACTTTATTGTTTTTGTGCAAATATGTGCTCATTTTGAAATGGATGCCTGCAACATGTTTCAAAAAAGCTGGGACAAGCATTTGGGAACTGAGGACACTAATTGTTGAAGCTTTGTAGGTGGAATTCTTTCCCAATCTTGCTTGATGTACAACTTCAGTAGTTCAACAGTCCGGGGTCTCCGTTGTATTTTGCACTTCATAATGCGCCACGCATTTTCAATAGGTGACAGGTCTGGACTGCAGGCAGGCCAGTCTAGTGCCTGCACGCTTTTACTTCAAAGCCACGCTGTTGTAACACGTTACAGAATGTGGCTTGGCATTGTCTTGCTGAAATAAGCAGGGACGTCCCTGAAAAAGATGTTGCTTGGATGGCAGCATGTGTTGCTCCAAAACCTGTATGTACGTTTCAGCACTGATGGTGCCATCACAGATGTGTAAGTTGCCCATGTCATGGCCACTAACAAACCCCCATACCATCACAGATGCTGGCTTTTGACCTTTGCACTGCTAACATTCTGGATGGACTTTTTCCTCTTTTGTCCAGAGGACACGACGTCCATGATTTCCAAAAACAATTTGAAATGTGGACTCGTCAGACCACAGCACACTTTTCCACTTTGC
Source organism: Thalassophryne amazonica (assembly GCF_902500255.1). Classification (NCBI taxonomy): domain Eukaryota; kingdom Metazoa; phylum Chordata; class Actinopteri; order Batrachoidiformes; family Batrachoididae; genus Thalassophryne; species Thalassophryne amazonica. The sequence goes on from NC_047104.1 coordinate 53,468,641, forward strand.
GTCTGTCCATTTCAAATGAGCTCAGGCCCAGAGAAGGCAGCGGCATTTCTGGATGTTGTTGATGTATAGCTTTCGCTTTGCATGGTAGAGTTTTAACTTGCACTTGTAGATGTAACGACGTACTGCGGTAACTGACAGTGGTTTTCTGAAGTGTTCCTGAGGCCACGCAGTAAGATCCTTTACACAATAATGTCGGTTTTTAAGGCAGTGCTGCCTGAGGGATCGAAGGTCACAGGCATTCAATGTTGGTTTTCAGCCTTGCCACTTATGTGTAGAAAGTTCTCCAGATTCTCTAAATCTTCTGATTATATTATGGACTGTAGATGATGGAATCCCTAAATTCCTTGCAATTGAATGTTGGGAAACATTGTTCTTACACTGTTGGACTATTTTTTCATGCAGTTGTTCACACAGTGGTGATCCTCGCCCCATCTTTGCTTGTGAACGGCTGAGTCTTTCGGGGATGCTCCTTTTATACCCAATCATGACACTCACAGTTAGTGTCCTCGGTTCCCAAACACTTATTGAGTGTTGTTAGAAGGAAAGGTGATGTAACAGTGGTAAACATACCACTGTCCCAGCTTTTTTGAAATGTGTTGCAGGCATCCATTTCAAAATGAGCAAATATTTGCACAAAAACAATAAAGTTTATCAGTTTGAACATTAAATATCTTGTCTTTGTGGTGTATTCAATTGAATATAGGTTGAAGAGAATTTGTAAATCATTGTATTCTGTTTTTATTTACATTTCACACAACGTCCCAACTTCATTGGAATTGGGGTTGTACATATTCCTTTTTGTTTAGTTATATAGAATTCTGGTCTTTAGAAGTAGCTGGTGTGCTGGTAACAACACTTTGGCACATCCATGACACCACAGAATCCGCTTGGGTCACTGGGATAAGGAGTTGGGCTAGTTGGGAGCTTTTTGTAAACTCTTCCCTGCTTCATGTTGTGGAACCATGGGAAGCAGGGGTACCAGTGGGACTTAGAGCCTATATACTTGTAGGTTTACATCTTTCCTCTCGCAGACAAGTTAAATTGATTGCAAGGGCTTGACAGTATTGCATATTACTCGCATCTCCTCCAAAATACTTCAAGTGATATTACTTGATGTATTTTGGAGGATGTGGCGAGTGTAAATGTGAAATCAAATTGGCCCTTTGTCACATTTGTGAAGAATCCTGGCTAATACTTCTGTTCATCCAACAAGAACATTTAGCCCAGACAAAGTGTCATAATTAATTGTTTATTTAATGGTTAATGACTTACTGAGTTGATCATTTGAGCCTGTAGTTATTATTTCATATATCTTGTACTTGCTAGTTAATCTATAAGGTAACTAGCAAAAAGGATAATAACCTGTAGCTTTCAAAAGGCAGTCATAGACACCATCCTTCTTGCGTGAAATAGCTGAGAACCAATCACAGAAATCCTCTGTGGTCGGCTTTCCATCCCTTCGAGCCACCACACTAGGTAGGTAGCTAGCTACCACAAGGGCAGACTGGCAGATCGTAAATTTCTTGTGCTGAAAGAAAATCAGGGGAATGGGAATAATATTAAAAATGATATAAAGGTGCTTCTGACAACACAACACAATAAGGAGATAAAATTTATTCCAACAAAACATTTGGATTATAAATCTCAAAAGAAAGTGCAAGGAATGGTGAAGAAGAGGTTTCAAAACCATCTGCTCACACTTTTTGATCAAGTGTGTGTGATCTCTTCAGAATACGAGAAACAGAATTTCAGCATTTTCATCATTTCCACTGGAAGCAAAGCCATCTCTCGCAGTGAAAAATGAAAAGATAATTCCTTTCATTTGTCTTTTAACTTTCTCATCAGTTTCTGCAAGATTGTACTCTCACTGTTGTTACTGCTATTTCACATTCTCTTTAATAATTGAAAATCTGTGTCGTTGTGTTTGCACGTCACAATAAAGAACTTTCTAAGCCTGTGCATCAGTATTACAGGATGCTCCATGGGGTCTGCCTGGATTGTTTTTTTCTTGGTACTATACATATATGACATATGTGTGTGTGACCGAATAGAAAATGGTTTAATAAACCAAGCTACAGCCACCGACCCTCCAAAATCATGTTTCATACACCGAGCAAGTACTGCGCAGCACATAGTGCAACCTTTAACCAACTATCCTGATTGTGTATCTGATTGGAGGAGACAGTCTTCCTATCTCTGAACACGGAGGTGTTGGAGGGCAAGTCTGTGCGCGAGTAGATATGGGAAGATGCACCAAGAGGAAAATAATGAGCCACCACACCCTGACTTCTGAGTGTGGTAAATCTTAATAATTCTGCCTCCAATTCAAAGGAGAAAGGCCCACTTGAAGCCAACATTCATTTTTCCCTCTATAGAATAGTGCAAATCTTATGTAAAGGAATTACAGGCATCACACTCTACATTGATCCTGATCACCTTCGCACCATTGTCAATCACAATACAATAATATACAGCAACTATATTATGTCTATGACAAGAGGTAATGTACACTACAGGTTCAGGGCTGTAAGGAACAAAATCTGTATTTCCATGGATTGGTACATCAATCAGTTTGATAAGCAGACTCAAATATTTTTCTCAATTTGCAAACTCATCTGTCTACGGTTCCATGCCTGATAATGTCAGGTGATGCATTTTTTTAAACATACATCTGGATTTTTCCAAGCCCCACCTTCTGGTACTGAAAAATGAAGCATATATGGATATGCCAATTCTCGCAAATGACTGCTTGAGCCTGGTTGTAAAAGTGAGTCACTCCGAATACACTCCATGTTGAAATAGCCAAATTTACAGGAGAAATATATGTTTACAACTAGATTTATATATATATATATATACGTATACACACACACAACAAAAATACAAACGCAACACTTTTGGTTTTGCTCCCATTTTGTATGAGATGAACTCAAAGATCTAAAACTTTTTCCACATACACAATATCACCATTTCCCTCAAATATTGTTCACAAACCAGTCTAAATCTGTGATAGCACTTCTCCTTTGCTGAGATAATCCATCCCACCTCACAGGTGTGCAGCGGTGGGCAAACTTCCAATAATCCGATAACAGATAATTATCGAAGATAATGTTTTCATTATCGGATTATCTTTTTAGATAAATGTAAAAACCATCATCAGACTAATTATCTTCCAATGAATTACCGTCTCATAACTTTTAGACCGATAACGTACTAAACTAAGCTGAACAGTGATAAACATTTTTAAAACTGTTAAAACTGTTGAGACCTACCTGTTAAAAGTTTCCTAATAGACATGTTCTACCCTGTGCAATCAGAAACCACTCTATCGTCTGTAAACAAAGAACTGGTGTCCAAAAAAAACAAAAAAAAAAGTCTTTTCTTTTAACACCATACTAATGTAATCGCAATGTCACCAAGTCATCCAGAGGCATACATGTTTAACTTATGGTTCAAATTTTAACCACTCATTTTAGACAAGTTATTTAAAATTATTGTCATGTCTGAAGTTTATAAAGTGAAAATATCAGATATATGTTTTCGTTTTAAAGTAATGTGCTAATTTTTAAGGTTTTGTGAGCACATGCTGTGCCAGGCAGCAATGCATTATGGGTAGCATAAGGTAATCTCAGACGTTCAGGACAGGACAAATGCATTTCAGACACTCTGTTCAGGGTCCACAGATAACAGCATTAAACTCTAGTGCCTAAAACTCTTGTGAATATATTCTCTGGGTTTATAGACGTTAGTGTATTTGCGTTTGTTAAATTCCACGCATCTTAAATGTAGCAGACACGGATTATCTGGAATTTCGACATTTTTTCAAGGCCGCTACTGCCATCTACTTGCCAGGAGTGTTCATGGCAGTATTAAACGTCTGGGTACATGGCTGCTCTCAAAGTGTTGGTATTGTCCATTGTCCAGGCGCTTTTTGCATGCATATTTGTTAACTTTGTATTCTAAAACTACGGTTAGAAGTAATTCTGACTCCTTATCGGTCCACACGAACGAGGTTGGCACCATGTTTTTAGTTTTTGTGGAAGTGACGACAAGAGAATAAGGCTTCTGATTGGACAGAATTTTAATCAGTACCGCCACCCAAAGGTTTGGCAGACTAATTACAACACATTTATACGGTTCGATGTGGATGGATTTTTTTTTAAACGACGTAGCGTGGATGAAGTTTTTTCCCCAAACTGAAAGGGTAAGATATTCTGTTTTACAAATACCCGACAACGTGTGTACATGGCCTTATGTCTGTGAAAGGCACTATATAAATAAATTTACTTACTTACTTACTAATATTGAGTGCACATTTTACAACATCATAAAAGTTTTAAAACATGCAATTGCGATGACACTTCCAGGGCTCCATAAAAATGCCTGTTTTTACAAATAAAAATGGAATATTTTACAAAAGCACATTTATCTTTAAACCAACACACGACACACGTCACATTAACGTGTTGGTTTACATAATGGATTACTGAACCAATCACTGTTTAGCACTTTTACCCAGAATGCTTTGCGATCTGTGTTTGTTACAAAACCTCAGAATTTGTGCCTTATTCAACATTAAAAGATATATGTTATATTTTAACTTTGTACAAATGAAAGAATTGACATTAATGGAGTTATTCTATCAGTATTTTCAAAAAACCATAAGTTAGTATGACTTTATTTTTCAAGACCTCCGCCTGACCGGAGTGTTGAAATTGATAGGGAGCTGGTCTTATGGCTGCTTTTGGTGTGCCTCTGTGGTGGCAGCGCTGTTGTAAACAAGAGTTTCCAGCAGGAGCAGAAAGTTGAAAGAAAAATGATTATGATTAGTAAATAATTGACTTCATGGGTGTTCTAAGGATTTGTGTGTGCTGCTTTCTGCAGGGGGCAGCATAGTCAAACATTCTTGCTTATTCTTTGTCTTTTACTGCTTTTGATGCTTTCAAAAGCGATCGTGTTAAAAATCAATTTCAGCTCTTTAGTAACTGCAAATGTCTCATAGACAACACCAGAATTTATCGGTTATCGATTATCTGTAACTTCCGATACATTTTTGGGTGGTTTATCGGTTTATCTTGATCAAAGATATCTTTTCAGTTATCTTATTATCTGTTATTGAAGTTAATTTTTTGGTTATCTGTGTCCACTACTGCAGGTGTGCCATATCAAGATGCTGATTAGACACCATGATTAGTGCACAGGTGTGCCTTATACTGTCCACAATAAAAGGCCACTCTGAAAGGTGCAGTTTTGTTTTATTGGGGGGGGGGCGGAAACCAGTCAGTATCTGGTGTGACCACCATTTGCCTCATGCAGTGCAACACATCGCCTTTGCATAGAGTTGATCAGCTTGTCAATTGTGGCCTGTGGAATGTTGGTCCACTCCTCTTCAATGGCTGTACGAAGTTGCTGGATATTGGCAGGAACTGGTACATGCTGTCGTATACGCCGGTCCAGAGCATCCCAAACATGCTCAATGGGTGACATGTCCGGTGAGTATGCTGGCCATGCAAGAACTGGGACATTTTCAGCTTCCAAGAATTGTGTACAGATCCTTGAAACATGGGGCCATGCATTATCCTGCTGCAACATGAGGTGATGTTCTTGGATGTATGGCACAACAATGGGCCTCAGGATCTCGTCACGGTATCTCTGTGCATTCAAAATGCCATCAATAAAATGCACCTGTGTTCTTTGTCCATAACAGACGCCTGCCCATACCATAACCCCATCGCCACCATGGGCCACTCGATCCACAACATTGACATCAGAAAACTGCTCACCCACACGACGCCACGCACGCTGTCTGCCATCTGCCCTGGACAGTGTGAACCAGGATTCATCCGTGAAGAGAACACCTCTCCAACGTGCCAAACACCAGCGAATGTGAGCATTTGCCCACTCAAGTCGGTTACGACGATGAACTGGAGTCAAGTCGAGACCCCAATGAGGACGACGAGCATGCAGATGAGCTTCCCTGAGACGGTTTCTGACAGTTTGTGCAGAAATTCTTTGGTTATGCAAACCGATTGTTTCAGCAGCTGTCCGAGTGGCTGGTCTCAGACGATCTTGGAGGTGAATATGCTGGATGTGGAGGTCCTGGGCTGGTGTGGTTACACGTGGTCTGCGGTTGTGAGGCTGGTTGGATGTACTGCCAAATTCTCTGAAACGCGTTTGGAGACGGCTTATGGTAGAGAAATGAAAATTCAATACACGAGCAACAGCTCTGGTTGACATTCCTGCTGTCAGCATGCCAATTGCATTGGATTATCTCAGCAAAGGAGAAGCGCACATGGCAGCTGTTGACAACTCTGGTCGTGGACATCAGAGCTGCAGAACACGCACTGTGTTTTGAGGGACATGCGCGTGTGTTTGCTTGCTGTCCTCACATCTAAATACATAAAAACATACAGTAGTGTTCAGAATAATAGTAGTGCTATGTGACTAAAAACATTAATCCATGTTTTGAATATATTTCTTACATGGGAAACAAGGTACCAGTAGATTCAGTAGATTCTCAGAAATCCAACAAGACCAAGCATTCATGATATGCACACTCTTAAGGCTATGAAATTGGGCTATTTGTAAAAAAAAGTAGAAAAGGGGGTGTTCACAATAATACCATCTGCTGTTGATGCTACAAACTCAAAACTATTATGTTCAAACTGCTCTTTTAGCAATCCTGTGAATCACTAAACTAGTATTTAGTTGTATATGATTTCTTCACATCTGCGAGGCATTAATTTTGTAGGTTTGGAACCAAGATTTTGCTCGTTTACTAGTGTGCTTGGGATCATTGTCTTATTGAAACACCCATTTCAAAGGCATGGCCCCTTCAGCATAAGGCAACATGACCTCTTCAAGTATTTTGACATATTCAAACTGATCCATGATACCTGGTATGTGATATATAGGCCCAACACCATAATAGGAGAAACATGCCCATATCATGATGCTTGCATCACCATGCTTCACTGTTTTCACTGTGAACTGTGGCTTGAATTCAGAGTTTGGGGGTCGTCTCACAAACTGTCTGTGGCCCTTGGACCCAAAAAGAACAATTTTACTCTCATCAGTCCACAAAATATTCCTCCATTTCTCTTTAGGCCAGTTGATGTGTTCTTTGGCAAATTGTAACCTCTTCTGCACATCTTTTATTTAACAGAGGGACTTTGCAGGGGATTCTTGCAAATAAATTAGCTTCACACAGACGTCTTCTAACTACCACAGCACTTACAGGTAACTCCAGACTGTCTTTGATCATCCTGGAGCTGATCAATGGGTGAGCCTTTGCCATTCTGGCTATTCTTCTATCTTTTTAGTCACATAGCGCTACTATTATTCTGAACACTACTGTATATCACTTCTGCAACAGGCTGGACAGCGCGCGCATTGACAGGCTGTTCCAGCTGGACTGGACCGTCAGTTCATGTGGACATGCAGCAGGCGATCTGAACGTCACATCTGTCTGACAGGACAGTGAGCGGCGCGCCACAGGACAGGCCAACGGTATGACAAATACATCACTTTCAGTCACATATCAGCAGAAATACACTGTATCAAATGCTGTTTGGTCAGTTATTGTTGTGTGGGCCGCTGAAGAGGAGGTACTGCTGGCTCACCACCACCAGAGGGCGCCCTGCTTGAAGCACGAGAGGGCGTCGCAGCAACAGAGTGACAGCTGTCACTCGTCAACAGCACCAGCTGTCACTCATTCTACCATCACCATAAAAGCCAGACTGCAACTCCACCTCCCCGCCGAGAAATCAGCTACCACTCAGGTAACCTTCTCTGCTGTAACTTATCAAGACTAAATATTGTTCTGTGTGCAGCCGTTCATCCTGTGGATACAGTCTGTAGCTGGATTGGCGGATAGTGTGAGTTGCGACTTCTTCGCCTCTCACTCCTTCCAGGGAAGTGACTGACAGGAGCTGCATGGGTGATTCTGTGTCTGGAGGTGGAGGTTCTCCCTCCCAGAGGAACTAAGTACGGAGAGATTACTGGGTGTGTATCCACACACCCACCATTAACTGTTTCTGTTTCTGCCAGCAGTACCAGGTCTGACAGCTGGAGACGGTGGCCACCTGGGACCCAGGACATGGCGGCTCCGGTGTTCTTCAGATCCGTTGGCGGTGGAAGCCGTGTGGGATCTGGCTCTTCTCTGGACAGACGTCTTCTATCCTCGAGCCTGCCCACACGTCACCTTGTGTATGATCGACTGTACTCCTCAACTGCAATTGTCTGTATTCTGTTGTGCAATTCACAACATTAAATTGTTACTTTTTGGCTTAATCCATTGTCCGTTCATTACCGCCCCCTGTTGTGGGTCCCTGTCACTACACTTTCACAACAGTTATCACAGAGCTTTTTTTTTTTTTAGAAAATACATTTATCTGCTTGTTGATTTTAACCATTTCACACTCCTGTTATGAGACAGTGATTGTGGTACAGTGGTAAAGTTTCTGTCTGGTAATCAGAGTGTGTGGGTTCAAATCCTGTAAGTGGTATTTTTTTTTTATTTATTTAACCAGGGTTATTTAACCATGGGGTTCTGTATTGTGTCCCCTTTTATGTATTATTCATATCAACCCTGTTGTGTGGGCTGCCCGAAGAGGAGGTACTGCTGGCCCAACACCATAGGGCGCCCTGCCTGATGTCGGGCTTCAGGCACCAGAGGGCGCAGTCGCCTCGCAGGAGCTCCAGGTGCGCCGACACTGACAGCTGTCAGTCATCATCATCATCACCATCACCACAATAAAAGCCTGGGAGAATCATCAGAACCCTGCCAAGTTATCAGCTTACCACACAGGTAACCTACTCAGCCGTTTTGTGCCGTTCGCACAATTTTTGCAGTTGTAACCTTTGTATACTTGCAGCTTGGAGCTGGGTTTGTGGAAGTTGGAGGGAGTTGGCGCTTCCACTCCTCACTTCTCTTATCTTTAAGTATACTGTTGGTACTGCACGTTCTCAGTGTTCCTGTTTTCTGGGAGTGGTGGATTTTTTCCCTCAGGAAGGAACTGTGATTTTTGCTGACTGTTGCTGGGTGTACACACACCCACCGTAACCTGTTTGTTTTTCCTGCCAGCAGTACCAGATCTGACAGCTGGGAGCAGTGGCCACCTGGGGACTCGGGATTTGGCGGCTCCGGTGTGTTGCAGGTCTCCGTTGGCGGTGGAACCTTGTGGGTCCCGGCTATTCTCTGGATAAGGCGTCTCCTATCCTTGGGCCTGCCCACACGTCAGCTTCTTGTGGAACTTTTGATTGACAGACTAAAGCAGTATTTGACCTGTCTTGCACATTTTGCAATATTAAATTGTATTCATTGGCACCTCTATTGTCCATTCATTTACGCCCCCTGTGTGGGTCCGTGTCTTACACTTTCCCAACAAACCCAGTGATATTCACTAATTTTACAGCTTGTTTTTATTTTATTTTCCTCAACATCAGTAGCATGATGTGGTGCAGCTTGTCCCATAGTGCAAGCTGCTGCAGCTGCTCGCACTGCATTTCTTTTCAAAAGACACCGTCGTGTGCACGAAGCGTTGCACCGGGATCGTGCATGCCTGCCCATCAGTGTTTTTGGTGTGCCAGTTTGAACCGTTTTGTGCTGTTTCGCCATAATTCGACCAAATTCTTAGTATGTGTGAAGGGGCCCTTAGAAACGTGTTACTCTAATCTGACCCCTTTTTTCAATAACAAGTAATCTAAAGCATTAATCTTTCCAAATCAGTAATCTCCTACAAATTTAAAATCTACAAAGTTACTCTTCCAAGTCACTATGCGTTAGTATGATTTTTGTATTGCGGGTCTATCGCAGCATTAAAATTGGCCCGTGGGCAGGGGTTCGGGGTTCAACTGAACTGCCCACTTTCACAGTTTTGCGCTGCAGCTCCGAGTTAAAAACAAAACAAAACAACAGTCGTCATCTCTCAAAGCGCAGTGATGACAACACACCTGCACTGAGCTTTACAAAGACTTTTCCCACTTTTTACACTCTTTTGCCCCTTCATATAAAACTCTGAGTCATTGGACCATTCAAAATAGTTAAGGTGATCAGCCCTGCTGCAGTTAAACTGCCGCTCCCGGCATCGCTGAAGATTCACCCTGTTTTCCATGTGTCCCGGATCAAACCACACCATACGTCAGACCTCTGTACCCCTGGACTGGTGTCACCTCCTGCCCGGATCATCGATGGAGAACCAGCATGGACCATCAAGAAATTCCTAGATGTTCGTCGGAGGGGCTGGGGTTACCAATATCTGGTAGACTGGGAGGGGTATGGCCCCGAGGAACGCTCCTGGGTGAAGAGGAGCTTCATTTTGGATCCCGCCCTCCTGGCGGATTTCTACAGAGAGCACCCGGACAAGCTGGGTCGGGCGCCAGGAGGCACCCGTTGGGGGGGGGTCCTGTTATGCGGGCCTCTGAAGAGGAGGTACTGCTGGCCCACCACCAGATGGCACCCTGCCATGCTGGCACTTTTTGGCCCTTAGAGGGCACACGAGCCTGTTGGTCTCCTTGGACACCACCAGGTGCACTCCACTGGCTGTCAGCTGTTTGTCATCCTCATCATCATCACTCTATAAAAGCCTGGGAAAGACACCATAACTCTGCCGAGTTATCATCTTACCACGCAGGTAAACCTACTCAGCCGTTTTGTGCCGTATGCACATTCATTGTTACTGAAGTCTTTGCAGTTGTGATTATATATTTGCAGCTTGGAGCTGAGTTTGTGGGAAGTTTGGAGGAGTTGGCATCTCCACTCCTCACTTCTTACTTGCTAAGTATAACAGTTGACACTGCACATTTTCCAGTTTTCCTCTGCACTCTGGGAGTATTTGGATTTATTCCTTCAGGAGGATTACTGAGTTTTTGTTGACTGTTTGCTGGGTGTACACACCCACCTAATCTGTTTTTGCTCCTGCCAGCAGCTCCGGTCCGACAGCCTCGAGCGGTGGCCACCTGGGGGTACCAGGACTTGGCGGCTCTGGTGTGTTGCAGACCTCCGGCTGGCGGTGGAACTTCGTGGGTCCCGGCTATTCTCTGGATAGGCGTCTCCTACCCTCGGGCCTGCCCATGTGTCACCATTTATTATTAACTGGACTCTGCATATTTTGGACTCTGTTTGCACCTTTGCATAATAAATTGTTATTTATTGGTATTCCTATTGACCGCTCATTTACGCCCCATAACGTGGGTCCATGCATTCACTTTGCCAACAGGATAACTCGGCCACGTCATGGACTCCGAGGGGCGTTTACCACCTAATGACCGACCAATGGAAGTGCAAGGTGTGCAGGATCCACCAGGAGGATCGCTGGGTGAGCTGCGGCACATTCTGTCTAACCTCACTGCTCGGTTGGATTTATTAACTGAGCAGGACGCTCACCTCAGCCGTAGGATGGGGGCTCTCACCTCGCAGGTAGACACGCGTGCGTCAGACGCGGCTGCAGCCGCTCCCCCTCCAGTGGATCAGCCGCCAAACAGAGTTATTCCAGTGGTCGTTCAGGTGGTGGTCGTTCAGTGGTCGTTTTTTCACAACGGCCCATTATGTACGCATCTGAGCACAGCCTACTGGCTTACGTAATCAATTTACTTCGGGGCAGAGCATGCACCTGGGCTACGGCACTCTGGGAACGACATTCACGGGTCCGCTCTACTTATACTGAGTTTATAAGGGAGTTTCGACTGGTGTTCGATCATCCCAATAGAGGCGAGGCCGCTTCTAATATGCTGCTGTCAATGAGACAGGGACGGCGGAGTGCAGCTGATTATGCAATAGACTTCCACATCGTGGCAGGGAGGTCTGGTTGGAATTCAGTCTCACTCCGCGCCGCCTTTGTAAACGGGCTGTCTCCGGCCCTAAAGGAGCATCTGGTGGCTAAGGATCAGCTGCGGGATTTAGATGGGCTTATCAATCTAGTTATTCGTCTAGACAATTGGTTAGAGGAATACAAGCGGGAGCGAGACGAAGGGCGTGGCCGGGTGCGCGCCGTCCCTCTCCCTTCCAGGTCTGAAGCAGCGCCGTCCTCTCCCCGCTCCAAAGCCAGAGCTTTCCGCGTAGCACCAGCTCCCCCTGCTGACAAAGCTATGGACATGAGCAGGGCAAAAATGAAAGTAAAAGAAAGGAGGCTGGCACGTGGAGAGTGTGTTTACTGCGGCTGGAATGAGCATGCACCGAATAAGGGGCCCCAGGCAGTTAAACACCAAAGCTCACCCTTAGAGACTGGGCTAAGAGTGAGCCATACAAACCACATGGGTGTTCCACGCAAATGCGCACGACTCCCAGTCACAATCCTCTATGGGGATTTAACCCTTACCGCTCCAGCACTGATTGACACAGGATCGGAAGGGAACCTACTGGATAGTAGATGGGCTAAGGCTGTAGGGCTCACTCTGGTGGCCGTTCCTTCACCATTAAAGGTGTGGGCGCTAGATGGCACCCTACTACCAGAAATCACACACCAGACACAGCCTTTAACCTTGGTTGTCTCTGGGAATCACAGGGAGGAGATTGTGTTCTTTGTGACACCTTCTACCTCCAGGATAATTTTGGGCTTTCCATGGATGGTAAAGCACAATCCCCGGATTGATTGGCCGTCTGGGCTTGTGGCTCAATGGACCAAAACCTGCCACCGGGAGTGTTTAAGATCCTCGGTGCCACCTGGTGACAAAGTTAAAGAGGAGGTCAGAGTCCCCCCCAATCTCACGGAGGTGCCGGCTGAGTATCATAACCTTGCTGACGTCTTCAGCAAGGATCTGGCACTCACCCTGCCCCCACATCGACCGTATGATTGTGCCATTGATTTGGTTCCAGCAGACTGTACAACCTCTCACGTCCTGAACGCGAATCAATGGAGACCTACATCCGGGACTCATTAGCTGCTGGGCTAATCCGAAATTCTTTATCCCGTTAGGTGCAGGTTTCTTTTTTGTGGGCAAGAAGGACGGCGGTCTCCGTCCATGCATTGATTATAGAGGGCTGAACGAGATCACGGTTCGCAACCGATACCCGTTACTTCTATTGGATTCAGTGTTCATGCCCCTGCATGGAGCCAAAATTTTCACAAAACTGGATCTTAGGAATGCTTACCATCTGGTTCGGATACGGAAGGGAGACGAATGGAAGACGGCATTTAACACCCCCTTAGGTCACTTTGAGTACCTGGTCATGCCGTTCGGCCTCACCAACGCCCCCGCGACGTTTCAGGGTTGGTTAATGATGTTTTGCGGGATTTCCTGCACTGATTCGTCTTCGTATACCTAGACGATATCCTCATCTTCTCCCAGGACCCTGAGACTCATGTTAAGCATGTCCGTCAGGTCATTCAGCGGTTATTGCAGAACCAGCTGTTTGTGAAGGCCGAGAAGTGTGAGTTCCATCGCACTTCTTTGTCCTTCCTGGGGTTTATTATCTCCTCCAACTCCGTCGCACCGGCTAAGGTAGCTGTGGTGAGAGATTGGCCCAGACCGGTAAATCGTAGGAAGCTGCAACAGTTCCTAGGGTTCGCCAATTTTTACAGGAGGTTCATTAAGGGCTATAGTCAGGTAATTAGCTCCCTTGCAGCCCTGACCTCCACCAAAGTCCCCTTCACCTGGTCGGATTGGTGCGAAGCCACGTTTAGGGAGTTGAAACACCGGTTTTCAACTGCACCAATTCTGGTGCAGCCTGATCCTAATCACCAGTTTATACTTGAAGTGGATGCCTCTGACTCAGGGATAGGAGCCGTGCTGTCCCAGAGCAGGGAGTCCGATAGTGTCCTCCACCCCTGTGCTTACTTCTCCCGCAGGTTGACCCCCGCTGAACGGAACTATGACGTTGGCAATCGGGAACTCCTGGTGGTGAAAGAGGCCCTTGGGGAGTGGAGACATCTGTTGGAGGGAGCTGTGGTCCCATTTGTGGTTCTCACTGACCACCGGAACCTGGAATATATCCAGACCGCCAAGCGTCTGAACCCCAGGCAAGCCCGATGGTCACTATTTTTTGGACGCTTCAACTTCAAGATCACCTACCGCCCCAGGACCAAGAACATCCAGTCTGACACCCTGTCCCGGGTGCATGAAGAGGAAGTTGGAGCAAGGCTGTTGGACCCTCCAGACACCATCTTACTGGAGTCCACTATCGTCGCAACCCTCACATGGGACGTGGAGGGAGTGGTCAGGGAGGCCCTGACGTGAAACCCGGACCCCAGAGGTGGACCATTCAACAGACTGTACGTGCCACCAGACGCTCGGACTGCCGTGTTGGACTTCTGTCACGGTTCCAAGCTCTCCTGCCATCCGGGGGTGCGAAGGACCGTGGCAGTGGTCCGGCAGTGGTTCTGGTGGCCGTCAGTCGAAGCCGACACCAGGGACTACATCCGGGCATGCACCACCTGCGCCAGGGGCAAGGCATCCCACCAAACAGAGAGGGGACTCCTCCAGCCATTACCTGTGCCTCGTCGCCCCTGGTCCCACATCCGAGTGGACTTCGTCACAGGTCTCCCTGCGTCCCAGGGTAAAACGGTCATCATGACGATAGTGGACTGGTTCTCGAAGGCGGCCCACTTTGTGGCCCTCCTGAAGCTCCCGACTGCCCAGGAGACTGCAAACCTCCTGGTCTACCATGTCGTGCGTCTGCATGGTATCCCCACGGACATCGTCTCAGACCATGGTCCTCAGTTCTCCTCGCAGGTCTGGAAGAGCTTTTGCAAGGAACTGGGGGCCACGGTGAACCTGTCGTCCGGGTACCACCCACAAATGAACGGTCAAGCAGAGCGGGCTAACCAGGACCTAGAGCAAGCCTTGAGGTGTGTCACATCAGCGCACCTGACGGCCTGGAGTCACCACCTGGCCTGGGTTGAGTACGCACACAACAGCCAAGTGTCGTCCTCTACCGGCCTCTCCCCGTTCGAGGTCTGCTTGGGGTATCAACCCCCATTGTTCCCAGCTGTAAAGGGAGAGGTCGAGGTGCCCTCGGTCCAGGCCCACCTCAGGAGATGCCGTTGGGTGTGGAAGAAAGCCCGCTCTCCTCTCCTGGGTCCCATCATTTTTGTCTGTGGGCACAACATCAGAAGTCTCTGTCCAGAAGACTGCAGTCCTCAGAGTAGCTAAGATAATGCGCCAGACCCTCAAACTCCCAAACCTCTGTTAGACAACCTAAGCTTGAGGAACACCCAGAGAGAAATGTATATATAATCATCAGTTTAAGACATTTTCAGATGTAATTTTATGAATAATTAGGAGCATGGTTGCTTTTAATTAGTGTGTGTTGGAGAGAGGAATCCATATTACAAAACTCCACTAGCAGTGGATTACAGCATGTCTGTACTTTTTGAGCATTTAATTACATTTTATTACCTGAGCATATTCAACCTGGTCTCACAGCAAGTTGTGATTCAGCAGCATGAAATATACATTAATCTATTGGCTCGTGATACTGTGATGAAATGTGCCTCATTTTCATCACGGCTGCACAAATTCATCCTAATACATTCGGTAATGGCTGAAATGGCACGAAATTAAAAGTGAAGCAGCAGGTCAGGGGTGGTTATGGTTAGGGTGGGGGACTTAGGGTTGGGGGTAGGAGTAGGGTTAGTAATAGTGAGTTTAAAAAAACCCATCACAAAAATTTGACTCATTTCGTGATGGATCACGAAAAATGAAAACGTGAGACTGGCATATTATACTTATCGATGATTACATGGCTTGCTGTAAGGGTAATTTTACAAGTGGAATATCTAAGAAGGTGATGCTCCAGTATTTCTGTAGAGTGAAATTTTAGTCTTATTTAATTTGTATGTTAGCACCATTAGCACTGTTGCACTAATTAGCAGGTTTCTGTACCTTGGCAGTTTTGCCAACTTGGAGACTTCCTTGCTAAATCTGGTGATTTTCCAAACCGATGATTTACTTTCTCAAAAGTCACTAGTGACAAATCTAGCTACTTTTCCTGGCGTCACTGGAGACTTTTCTGATGTTTGGTGACTCAAAAGTGAAAGCACGTATTGATCTAATCTCTGTTGTCATCGAGCATCAGAGGATCTCCCCACCCCCGCTGCTGCTGCAAAGCCACAGAACCCTTTTGCAAAGCACTGAGCAGAGGGATACCTACAATTCTCCGCATTCAAACACGTACGCGCAATGCCTCCATGGCTGTTCCCGCATTGAGTGGCAAACCTGACTTGGACTCTGTCAGCCTACTTACCTCGTTTGCAGCGCTGTGACTAATTAGTTTCCAGACTTTGAGAAGTTATTTTATTTTAAGAAGTGATAGTCAATTTTAATGGCAAAATAAATAAACAAACCAAGAATCAAGTTTATTTGTAGTTCTAAATATTATTAAGGTGGTTTTACTCACTTTTTTGTCTCTCCCACAACGTTTTGTTTTTCAAAACTTTATTTCAACAGATACATTAAGAGTAAACAAACAAATGACAAGGCCACAATACCATTCACAGTATTATCATTATAAATAGAATGAGATAGAAAACAATAAAATAAATTGTAGAATAGCAAAAATAAAGGGATTCTTTAATGTTAATTCTCTTAAATTCCTTCTACATACATGTCAACCCTTTTGAGGGTCCACCTGTATAACCAAGTGAGAAAATCCATAAAATCAACATATAACCTGCAAATCGCACCAAAATCAGTTTTATTACAGTCTTTAAATGTGAGAGGAACTGGAGGAAACCCACACAAACATGGGGAGAACATGCACTCCATACAGAAAGGCCACAGGTGGTAATCGAAGCAATGACCTTCTTGTTCTGAGGCAACATGCGCTAACCACAAAGCTACTGTGCTTATTAATCTATAAGATACAGACCGATATCAGGGGTGGTGGCCAAGTGTTTAGTGCACTTGGTTTCAGTAACAAAGGTTCCTGGTTCGAACCTCACTCCTGCCACATTTCACTGTGTAATGTGATGTTGCAGCAGGAAGGGCATCTGGTGTACAGCTTGTGCCAAATCAACATGCAGACCCTCCTTGCATCTGCTGTGGTGACCCTGAGTAAAATCAAGGGAGCAGCCAAAGGGACTTAATATATTTGTAAATTTTACAAAAAAAAAAAAAAAAAAGGTTTAATATCAGCATGACCATGCCAATTCAACATGAAAAAGACCATCAAAATTACAGATTAATATTTTTTAATTACAGGTTTACACTGTAAAATTTACATAAATATGTATGTGTAAAACCATTTACATGTTCATTGTAATTTTGACAGAATTCCCCTGGAAACCACAGCTGACAGAATTTTTCTGTAAAAACAACTGGATTTTTTACAGTGTAAAAGCTGCATTTTATTTCTTGTAAACCAAAACAACCATCACCCACATCACGTTTTTCTGCTTATCTTTTATTTAAAACAGAAAAAGTCATAGACAAGTACAAGAGTGTACAGTTTATAACTGTTCATATTTTTTATCTCGAATGAACGAACGAACTGAAGAAAGAGTGAAAATCATTGAATTATCTTGACAGTAGTGCGATTCTAAATGTCTTACAGCATATTTTTTATGTTGGACACCGTTTCTGTGCTGTGCGTGTAAACGACATGAAGACACGCATGCATTAAACGTCGTCAAAATCTTATGAAAGTTATTCTTTAATGTCATGTATTGAACAACCAACATGCCGTTATTGTTGTCTGGGAGCAGCTGCAGAACGTCTGTAAGCGCTGCACTGAGTGAGCGCTCCTGCGCCAGGGGATACAGATTCTGACGGGGATAATTACTTTGGCACGACACCGGCAGACCAGTCTAGAAGTTACGGTAATGCGCGAGACTCGGGAAAACAAGCATCCGGTTTCACAATCCTTTGTTTAGAACAATGTGTTTGTGTCTTTTTGTGACGATCATTTGACGATGTTTAAGAAAAACAACAGTAAAATAAATTTACAACAGAAAACCCTGAATATTCATAAGACTTTATTTGTACGTCCGAATGACTCTGAAACTTGGAAAAATCTGTATAATATACGGACAATCCGTATAGGTTGACATGTATGCTTCTAGACCATGACAGTTTTATGGCATATGGGAGAGTCTATAAGCTTAATGCTGCATATATTGTTCACATTCAGCCAGAAGTCAGTGTAAATTCCTTTTCAATACTCTGCATTTATGAATATGGAATTTACCAAACAATATTATAAGGTTGATAATGTATTCAATGGTCTCTCACACAAACTTTTTTTTTCCTACATCTGTTATGATGTCATACTATGCAAATAATATGCAAATTAGATGATGATGCCATCTAGCGACTTTTAGGACAGCCAATAGCTACTTTTTTTACTGAGGAGTTGGCAACACTGTACCTTGGTGACATTAGCTCAACGCATGGTGCCATGATTGCTGGGTCAATGTGGTGCTCATACTTGTAGTTATTAATGCCTACACCCAGGCTACCCATTATGAAAATATATGTTAAGAAAACATCAAAGCCAAAGTTAGCCTATTAGCCTTAGTTTGCTTGGGGATTCTGGGGGAGCATCTTCATACTGCCTTCATCCCATCCAGTTCATGTTGGTGTTTTGTTCACACTTTACCTCTTTACAGCAGCATTTGGGCCTGCCCAATTTCGGCTTCATATCCTCTTCCGAAAACCTTTGAGAGACATCATGGTGAGTTTGTCCAGTATACTGTATTTATATATATATATACGAGATCTATTAGAAAAGTATCCGACCTTGTTATTTTTTTCAAAAACCATATGGATTTGAATCACGTGTGATTACATCAGACATGCTTGAACCCTCGTGGGCATGCGAGAGTTTTTTCACGCCTGTCGGTTACGTCATTCGCCTGTGGGCAGTCTTTGAGTGAGGAGTGGCCCACCCTCTCGTCGATTTTTACATTGTTTATGAATGGCTCAGAGACTGCTGCTTTGTTTGATCAAAATTTTTTCAAAACTGTAAGGCACAACTGAGTGGACACCATTCGATAAATTCAGCTGGTTTTCAGTAAAAATTTTAACGGCTGATGAGAGATTTTGGTCTGGTAGTGTCGCCGTAAGGACGGCCCACGGTGCCTGACGGCAATCTGCACTTCGAGGCGGCAGCGTCTCGCCATTTCCAGTTGAAAACTTCCACATTTCAGGCTCTGTTGACCCAGTAAGTCGTCAGAGAACAGAGAACTTTCAGAAGAAGTCGGCATGAGGAGTTTATTCGGACATTCCATTGTTAACGGACATTTTGTAATGAAAGAACGTGCGGGCAGAGTCGCATGTCGGGCCGGACCCGACCGCGGGGGGGTCACGACAGGAAAAACACCTCCGTTGGAAATCTTAACAGGCAAGTTGGAACATGCCCAAGCTGTTAAACAATTTCTCAGCTACTCACTTGTTGAAAGCCATCAAAAGCCGCCTGAATTTTACAAATGGTTTTCAACACGGAGGTGTTTTTCCTGTCGCAGCGCACACAGATTTGCCGAGTCGTCACGGAAATGACTCGGCGAATTTGCGCGCACGTCTTTCATTAAAAAATGTCCTTAAACAGTGGAATGTCCGCATAAAGTCCTCATGCCGGCCTCTTCTGAATCTTCTCTGTTCTCTCACGACATCCTGGGTGAATTAAGCCTTAAATTAGGATGTTTTCAGGTCGAAACAGGCCGACGACGGCGCCTGGAAGCGCTGCGCGACGTCCCACTCCGTGGGAAGTCCTTACAGCGACAGAAAACTGGTTTTCACCGAAAACCAGCTTAATTTCTCGAATAGTGTCCACTCGGATATTCCTCACAGGTCCAGAAAAAATTTTGATAAAGCAACGCGCGCCGTCTTGAGCAGCGTGTGAAACAAAGGAATTCAGCCGAGAGGGCAGGACCACATCTCACTCAAGGCCTGCCCACAGGGAAATTACGTCACCGACGCGTGAAAAAACTCACGCATGCGCACGAGAGTTCAAGCATGATTGGTGTAATCGCACGTCATTCAAATCCATATAGTTAAAAAAAAAATAAAAGCGTCAGTTTCTTATCTAATAGACCTCATATATATATATATATATATATATATATATATATATATATATATATATATATATATATATATATATATATATAATTTTTTCCTCCATGGAGAGGCAAATGCCTTTCATTCTGAAACAGACTATCTGTGAGCTTGAACCTCCCACGTTCTTGAGTTGTTGTTATGATGACTGAGCACAAAGACTGCACTTCAACACCCAGAAATATTAGTGGTGCTGTTGGACAAACCCACAATGAAACTGGCCCAGAATTTGAAGATAGACCAGTATCTTTTCACACTGGCATTTGTGAGTCAATCATCTAATGAATTGGCATTATTGTTCTTCTGTCCAGAAAATAAACACAGATACATGAAGAATTCCAAGGCATTGAATGTTGTGATTTAATTTGCATCAGTCATTAAGAAATACAAACACAATGCTACAGTATAGAGAGTTCTCAAAATTTGCATGAATGAAGAAGACGACGCATGAGGGAAGCCACCAAGACACACACAATACTGTGAAGTAGTTACAGGCATCTGTGGCTGTTGGGTGAGACTGTCCATAGTGCAAATTTTTGTCTGTTACATCACCAATTATACCATTTCATAGTGGAGTGGAACACAGAAGGACTATGAAATTTCAGCTGGACTTTACCAGAAGACACATGTGGGACTCTCGCCTAGATTTGATCCATTTTATTGTAAGAAAAATATGAAGTGTAAATAATCTCCATACTATGGATTCGTTTTATTCTCATATTTAATGTGTCGGTTATAATTTTCAATGTCTCGGGTTTGTCAGTGTGGTGACAGTCACAAGCAGCAGACTACACATACTGCTGTGTTCTCTTCTGTTGACTTGTGTGTTTTGTCTGAAAGCTCATCTTGAAATGATTTACTCGTCTCAATCACATCACTCAATCTGAGCAAAATAAGCAGAGCAATTTGTGTGAAAGCTGAAATGTATCACATAACAGCACCTCTTTGCAAATCAGAGAGAGAAAAAGTTGCCCGCCAAAGGCTGTTTTCGCCGTAATACCCACAACAGCATAAAACAAAAACTGTTTCTTGAGGGGAGTAATTGTCACTTCATCTTTAGCCTTCGGCATCTTTGACGATATATTTATTTCAACTCGGCACGAACGGCATTGCGACTGGGTAGATATAAATTGGATTTTTATGTTCTATTGAAAGGGGCGGGTGGGGACTGACATGCTATTTCAGAAAATCTTACTCTGCTACATTTACTGCTTACTTGGGATTTCTCTCTAGTTCCTCCCCCCTCCTCCCACATGACACCTTCCGTGCAACAGTCTCCTATCTGCAAGTTCATTATCATCAATAAGTCAGGTATATTCTATCTTTCATCATCGTATCATGCAATCCAACACAGCACTTTTTTCCAATGTAAACTAATTTATTTCTCCCTTC
Source organism: Thalassophryne amazonica (assembly GCF_902500255.1). Lineage (NCBI taxonomy): Eukaryota > Metazoa > Chordata > Actinopteri > Batrachoidiformes > Batrachoididae > Thalassophryne > Thalassophryne amazonica. The sequence continues at coordinate 53,490,025 of NC_047104.1, forward strand.
TATTGCAGATAGTATTAAACAATGCCCTAAGAGTAGAGGCTGTCTGAATGGGAATGATTTATTACAAAGAGAAAAGTCTGTGCATGGCTTTGCAGAGCTCTGCAGTGTAAAATAACCTCATTTATATTCTATATTGCTAAGGCTGCCTCACTTAATATTCCTGTCAGCACTCTTGCCATGCCTTCTGTTGGCTTCACATGCAATAAAGCCACGGTGTTGGAAAAATGGATAAACAATATTAAACATATTTCATCACATTAGTAACAGACAGTAAAACGCCTTTATTTAAAGCATGGTTCACGCATACCACATTGTTTTGCATTGTTTAAAACACCGCACTAATGCTATTTTGTTATCTGCATTCATGTAAGTCTAATGGGTAAAAATGATTTACAAGTTGTCGTCACATTTAAGTCTAGACCTACAAAATATGCTACATATATGCACATCCAGATTAAAACATGAATACAAACAGTCAACTATTTGTTTTTATTCCATGTGTTTGGAAAAGGTTATGTGTATCCTGTAAAATCCAGTGGGTGAATAGATAGACTGGCAAATATCAACAGAGCTTCTTTGCAGCCCTTGCTGATTTCCACAAAGAGTTTGAATTGGTTGGCAATCTGTTCACTGGGACATCCTGAAAATTTGCAGGATCCCCAACAAGTTTCTGGACGTCTGAGCAGGCCTGTACACAGCTACTATGAGAGCTGGTCAGTGTAGGTGCAGAAAATCTGCCTTTTTCCCCACAATGAAAACTGGTGTTTGGGATGTGTTCTGGCTCCAACACTGTTCAATCCTTGCATGGACTGGGTGTTGGCTCAAGCTGTGGAGACTGGTGTTTTAGATGCCTTTGTCAGCAAGAAAAGGTTAACTTTGTGGATGATGCTGTGTTCTTTGGGAAATGATTGGATGGATACAAAAGAACTTGGCCTCGGGCAAACTCACCCCTGGTGTGAACTGGGCCCGAGGTCACCCTAGCCCTAACCTTAACCCTTCCCATACCCACAACCCTAATCCAATCCTAACACTAACCCAGGTCAAGTACTTAACTCAAGGGGGCTGAGATTGTGCTGGATCAAGAATAAACTTTTCATGACTTCCCAGGCTTGACCATCAGAAGTGTATCTGTAAGCAGTGAAAGTGTTTAACTTATAGAGATATTCACTTATCTCAGCAGTGACATTCATGGAAAGAGCTTATGGAGTCATCTGATGCCTAGTTAGTGGTGTTTGGCAAGAGAATAAAGCTCCACTTCTTTAGGGACCTGGTGCTTTCTGTCTTGCTGTATGGTTGTGAATGTTTATTCACTAATCCACATCTGGATGTGTTTGGGTAAGCTGGAATGATTGTATCAAACAATCAGTTTCTGTGGGAGACTCAGATGAGGTATACCACTTACATTGTGACAAAACATCATCACTGATGTTTTGATTATATGGCACACCTCTCTGGTCATGATCCAGCATGCATCATTTTACTATAAAGGGCCTTACGTGTGTGGCTCTGTTTGCCTGTCCACAACGAAGACGGTACTCTTAGTGTAGTGGCTTTCTGCGTGCATAAGCTTCCACCAAAAACTGGAGCACATGCTTCTTAGATAATCTGTTAAAATGATTAAATGCACAACAAGCCATATTATTGTAGATATTTGTAATAAAATGCTCACAAAACAGCCATTCAGTCATGCTAACATGATGTTGTGCGCACGTTTTATTATATTGTAAAACGTGCACTCAATATTGTCCTGACAAATGAATGTTGGCTATTCGCCCTATTGACATTTCAAATCCTGCAAAACCTCGGAGAGGTCGCTGCACTGCGAGATCTCAGTAACATTGAGAACATTGAGAACGGCATTGAGACGCTCTGATCACGCTGCACTTTAACCGCTGCACAAAGACAACACCATTAACATCGCAACATAAAACTATTTTTATATTGTTCTTAAAATTCTCGTGAATATATTATTGTGTTTATTTTATGTAAACATGCGAGAATCACAGGCTGTCTCTCCGTTATTTTCAATGGGAGCTGCTGTGAGCTACAATCGCTTCCTGGGGGAAAGTGAAGTTTGCTCTTTAACGTCTTGATTATTGTTCATTACAACACTGTTTGTCCTCTTTGTTCGAGACTAATATATATAATATGTCTGAAATTCGGTTTGCGTTTATTAAATTCCACGCAGATTAAACGTAACAGACACGGATTATTTGTTATAATTGTTTTAGCAAATTTTCAGGTTATCATGCAGCAGTCTCTTATTAACGTGACGAAAAGCATAAAAAATACATTTTTGTAGTATAATATTAATTTACAACTGTCATCGTGTTGATTCTCTATATTGTTTGACTGCAGCGAACTCTCAGCGCACTCTCTGGCATGCAGGGAATTATGGGATACATCAATAGGGCGAATGAACACTACTGGCCAGTAGATGGCAGTAGAGACCGTGAAAACTTGCCAAAACAAAATTCCAGATAATCCATGTCTGCTACATTTAAGATACGTGGAATTTAATAAACGTAGACACAATAACAACGTCTATAAACCCAGAGAATATATTCATGAGAGTTTTAGGCACTAGAGTTTAATGCTGTTGTCCATAGAGCCTGATCAGAGTGTTTCAAATGCATTTCTCATGTTGTGAATGTACTAAGATTACCCTATCCTACCCATAATGCACTGCTGGGCACAGCATATATCCACACTAAAAACCTTAAAAATTAGCGCATTAGCGAGTTTTTTTGCGGGGGGGGGGGATAGTTCTCCTTTGCTGCAGAGGATAGAGCGGTTTCTTCTTAAAGAGCTCTTCTCTGTTTTGCAGAGGGTAGAACTACACATCAGCTACGAAACATTTAACAGGTAGGTGCTCAACTGATTTTAAGTTTTATAAGTGTTTGTTGCTGTTCAGCTTTATTTACCACGTTATTGGTCTAAAAATTATCGGACAAAAATTTATCGCAAGATTATTAGTCCGATAACGTTTTTTAAAGTTATCTAAAAGATAATACGATAATGAAAACATTATCTTCGATAATTATCATATTATCGGAACTGTGCCCACCACTGTCTGAAAATACACTGAACATTTATAATTGGATATATATATATATATATATATATACACTCAACAAAAATATAAACGCAACACTTTTGGTTTTGCTCCCATTTTGTATGAGATGAACTCAAAGATCTAAAACTTTTTCCACATACACAATATCACCATTTCCCTCAAATATTGTTCACAAACCAGTCTAAATCTGTGATAGTGAGCACTTCTCCTTTGCTGAGATAATCCATCCCACCTCACAGGTGTGCCATATCAAGATGCTGATTAGACACCATGATTAGTGCACAGGTGTGCCTTAGACTGCCCACAATAAAAGGCCACTCTGAAAGGTGCAGTTTTATCACACAGCACAATGCCACAGATGTCGCAAGATTTGAGGGAGCGTGCAATTGGCATGCTGACAGCAGGAATGTCAACCAGAGCTGTTGCTCGTGTATTGAATGTTCATTTCTCTACCATAAGCCGTCTCCAAAGGCGTTTCAGAGAATTTGGCAGTACATCCAACCAGCCTCACAACCGCAGACCACGTGTAACCACACTAGCCCAGGACCTCCACATCCAGCATGTTCACCTCCAAGATCGTCTGAGACCAGCCACTCGGACAGCTGCTGAAACAATCGGTTTGCATAACCAAAGAATTTCTGCACAAACTGTCAGAAACCGTCTCAGGGAAGCTCATCTGCATGCTCGTCGTCCTCATCGGGGTCTCAACCTGACTCCAGTTCGTCGTCGTAACCAACTTGAGTGGGCAAATGCTCACATTCGCTGGCGTTTGGCACGTTGGAGAGGTGTTCTCTTCACGGATGAATCCCGGTTCACACTGTCCGGGGCAGATGGCAGACAGCGTGTGTGTCGTCGTGTGGGTGAGCAGTTTTCTGATGTCAGTGTTGTGGATCGAGTGGCCCATGGTGGCGGTGGGGTTATGATATGGGCAGGCGTCTGTTATGGACGAAGAACACAGGTGCATTTTATTGATGGCATTTTGAATGCACAGAGATACCGTGACGAGATCCTGAGGCCCATTGTTGTGCCATACATCCAAGAACATCACCTCATGTTGCAGCAGGATAATGCACGGCCCCATGTTGCAAGGATCTGTACACAATTCTTGGAAGCTGAAAATGTCCCAGTTCTTGCATGGCCGGCATACTCACCGGACATGTCACCCATTGAGCATGTTTGGGATGCTCTGGACCGGCGTATACGACAGCGTGTACCAGTTCCTGCCAATATCCAGCAACTTCACACAGCCATTGAAGAGGAGTGGACCAACATTCCACAGGCCACAATTGACAACCTGATCAACTCTATGCGAAGGAGATGTGTTGCACTGCATGAGGCAAATGGTGGTCACACCAGATACTGACTGGTATCCCCCCCCAATAAAACAAAACTGCACCTTTCAGAGTGGCCTTTTATTGTGGACAGTCTAAGGCACACCTGTGCACTAATCATGGTGTCTAATCAGCATCTTGATATGGCACACCTGTGAGGTGGGATGGATTATCTCAGCAAAGGAGAAGTGCTCACTATCACAGATTTAGACTGGTTTGTGAACAATATTTGAGGGAAATGGTGATATTGTGTATGTGGAAAAAGTTTTAGATCTTTGAGTTCATCTCATACAAAATGGGAGCAAAACCAAAAGTGTTGCGTTTATATTTTTGTTGAGTGTACATATACATATATATATATATATATATACACACAAAACTTTTTCTTCTTCTTTGTGTTCATCAATGAATCACAAACCAGCTTTGCAGGTACATACTGCCACCTAATGTATTGGAAATGTGTATAATCGTGGCATTAATTATTCCAGGTTAATGCAATACAGAACATGAAACAATAAAATGAAAAATGATCAATATTTAGATATACCTTTGTGTACTGGCATAGTTCCACCTTAGAATTGGAATATAATATATAAGATATATCTTACTGAATTTTCATCTACAATAAATATCTTAACACTATTAAGAAACAGCACAACTTTGATAGTTTTAGCACTTTTAAAAGACTGAACAACAGCACACTGTGAGTGCTGTAGTTATTATACCCCAAAATCACAGTGTTAAGGCACTGATTCCAACACTATGCCTTGTTTTCATGAAAAATGCTTATAGCCTGGCAACTACTCTTCTTCACCTGGAGGAAGACAGGTATGTCTGCTCGTGTACCATAATGTTGTAGATCCCAGCAAGCTGAAAAGGCCAAGAAGATGACTGCATTTCTTCTGGTTGCTGCAGATAGATGGTTCATTTCCAGAGGTGGCGGTGGGATGTTGTCATTCAGAACCAAGGAGGTTATGTCAAGTGGTGGACACAGTGACACCTTCCACTTCCTCCCAGAACAGGGTGACAGATGAATCCTCAACAATCTATTAACACAGGAACTCTTAAACAGTCAATACCATTGTGTTGTTAGACTCCAAATTAGAAGCGCATATAAAGAGTATAAACCGATTAACTGTTTAAGTTTGATACATCAGCTCAACAGAAAAAGCAAGTTTGTTTTGCTTATGTAACATGGCACTATAGGGTGGTCCTTATTTTGCAAAGTTTTGAAACTTAATACTTTGACCCCCCCCCCCCCGAATAGGTTCCAATTGATTAAAAAACATGCTGTGTAAACTTTAGTTTGCATTAATAAATTTTTAGAGGTAGCTCAAAAACATTTTGCTATTTTGTGCTATATAACCCTATACAAACTAAAGCTTAATGGTGCCCCAACCCATCCTAAACAACATATCAAAAGTCATGATGAATCCTTAGAAATTCAAGATGGCCTCCACAGGTGATTTTCCACACTCTCACGAGCACCAATAGCTTAGCTTATGACAAGCTAAAAGTGGACACTCGTTATGGCCGAACAACTGTCCCACCAGCCGATGTGCTTGATGAATTCCTGCGCAAAAAGTAGTTCCCAGATAATTATGATATATTCCTGCGAGGTAATGAGTATATCACATCTAAATTAATTCTAAAATTTACCAGTAAAAAAAATTAGAGATAGCTGAATTTTTAAGAGTGGCCGTAATAAATATTTAAGAAACTTAAAGTTTATGAGCATTGTAAACATTGACACGATGGAGTTTGAGGCGGAAGAGTTCAGAAAGATACAATTGGAATGGTTTGATTATGATTTACAGTTGGCGATTGTGTTAAAGTCAGAAGAAGAAGCTGCACTGAAAGAGATCTATCTGGGAAGAGACACATTCTGTGTGTTGTTGCTCCAGCGAGAGCGGCACGCTGAGCAGTTTTGCGAAAGTAGTCCGGCGAGCTCAATCTGTGGGCGAGCTATCCCACAATTCCAAAATAGCAGAGATGTCGGTCCAGTGACAGCGGCACTCTGAGCAGAGTGGTGATTTTCAAGCTTTAGGTAGTATAGCGTTATATAGCAAGAAAATAGCAAAATTTCAGCACTTTTGAGCTACTTCTAAAAATGTATTCATACAAACAAAATTCTGCACATTTTCTCATCAATTGGAACCTATTCGGGGGTTACAGTGTTAAATTTCAAAACTTTGCAAAATACGGACCACCCTAATGCCACTACTATGCTACTGCCTATACATGTCTGGACTTGCTACATGAAGGAAATTAGGAGCAGGTGTGATTTAAGTTACATGTACATTTAAATAACCTTGTTAATTTCTTTGATTTTCAAAGCCTAGGTCTGTTGGTCACCAAGGCCACTTCTGCTTATGACTTAAATCAGGTGCCAGAACTAACAGCACATCCACTGATGTCCTCCAGTGTTTCTTTTTTGAGCTTGTATTCATCATCAAAGACAATTCTCATGTTTTTCATCATAAAGGTTACTCTTCACAACAAAGAAATCATCTTTCTTCTTTAATTAACTAAGCTGCATTGTGTTAATTATTCTTTATGAACTTAGTAACTGTCATTGAGTGGCTCCTCCCATAACATCTTCGCTCCATTACACAGAAAATGGCTAATTATATGATCACAGATAAACTGTTAGGGTATCGATTTTTCTCTGGCAAAGAAGATAAGAAGAGGCTGTTTCATGAAATCTCCTAATAGTTTACTGGGAATTTTTTTGAATTATTTAACCTCATCAAATCATTGTGCTAAAGTGAACAGGATAGTTAAAAGTACACAAGCGTAACCTCATGCAGTGACGCACTGCAAAGCAGGAGAGTGTTTAGAGCATCAAATATGTTCTTGAAGAGATGGTTGAAGAAAGGTTCCTGTTGTGACATGCCTGCCAGGTGATGCTGAGTGGTGCCAGGCAGCTGTCCCACTGTTAGTACAACCCACACCTTTAGACAGCCAAGGACGCTCTTATTCATCGATGCACTTTACTCAAAGCACTCAAGACCAGCAAAAAAAGAAACATGAAGCCATTAAAATCTGGTCAACTCTCAGTTCCTGGCCCCTTCACAGTGTGTTCAAGGGGGCCAAACCAAGCGTGTGATTGTTGTTCAGGCTTTCAGTACAGAACTTTTCTTGAGGGAAACAAAAGTATAATACAGTAACAAGTTTGCTGCTTTCCCTGCTTAAATTTCCATAATAAGGCCAATGTGAGGAGAAAAACGAGTGTCCTGGGGTACGGTTTTGTGTTTCTCTGAATCTGATACACTGTTTTCTGTTAATCACACGTGAACACATCATTTATGAGTGGGGCCCTCTGCTAATTGGCAGTGTTTGTGTTCCTTCGAGGACCCGGCAGCCTGCCGTTGGCATTCAGGGTACCGCTTTGTGCTCCCAGTACAGTGATGCCACACCATTAAGGAGACGGGCCGAGGATCCTTCCTTTGACCGAACAAAGGGGACTCTCTGTCATTGTAGAGCAGAACTCAGTCCTCAGGAGGATAAGTTTTGCAGAACAGATGCAGCAGCTCAGCAGAAAACACGCTAAAATGCTACTGAGCAAAGCTGTAACTGACAAACTTACGCTGCCACAATTAAATACAGTTGTATGCAAAAGTTTGGGCACCCCTGATGATGATTTCATGATATTCCTTTATAAATCATTGGTTGTCTGGATCAGAAATTTCAGTTAAATACTGTATATCATATAGTAGACAAACACACTGATATTTGAGAAGTGAAATGAAGTTTCTAGTATTTACAGAAAGTGTGCAACAATTATTTAAACAAAATTGGGCATGTGCATAAATTTGGGCACCCTTTTCATTTTATTGATTTGAATACATTTAGCACTAAATATTGGGACACAAAATTGGTTTGGTAAGCTCATTGACCCTTGAACTCCTTACACAGGTGAATCCAATCATGAGAAAGGGTATTTAAGGTGGCCATTTGCAAATGATTCCCCTATTTGCATCTCTTCTAATGAGTGGCAACATGGGAGCCTCTAAACAACTCTCAAATTACCTCAAATGACCTGAAAACAAAGATTGTTCAACATCATGGTTTAGAGGAAGGATACAAAAAGCTATCTCAGAGATTTCAGCTATCCAAGAAAAACACTTGCTACCTACAGTAAAATTTTGAGGTGGTTCCATCATGCTGTGGGGCTGTGTGTCCAGTGCAGGGTCTGGGAATCTTGTTAAATTGAGAGTCACATGGATTCCAGTCATTATCAGCAGATTCTTGACAACAATATTCATGAATCAGTAACAAAGTTGAAGTTGCTCCGGGGCTGGAGCTTTCAGCAAGACAACGACACTAAACACTGCTCAAAATCTACTAACACAGTGGTGCCCAAAAGTTTGCATACAACTGTAGCAGCAAAAATACTTAATCAATTTTTAATAAGAAGAATAAGAATAACTTTACTAATCCCAAATGAAACTGTTTTGCCAGAGTACCGAAACAGTAAACATGTTTTTTTACAGAGAGAACAGTGAGTACAACATGTTTATGCAAAATTGCTGAAAGACACTTGCACAAGATGTTGACAGTATTGCACATAGCTTTGAGTAACTGAAAAACACTGATCATTATGTATTCATTTTGCAGAAAGGGGAGGAGTTATATAGTCTGATTGCCACAGATAGGAAAGACCTGTGATGTTCTGTGGTGCACCTTGGTGGCCTCAGTGTTTTGCTAAAGGTGCTCTGACAGGACATCAGTGTGGCGTGCGGGGGTGGAAGGTGTTGTCCCAGATGGTAAGCAGTTTTCTCAACATCCTCCTCCCTGACACCTCCATCACAGACTCCAGTTCCACCCCCAGGACAGAGCCGGCTCTCCTGATTAGCTTGTTGAGTTTGTTCATGTCAGCTGCCTTCAGCCTGCTGCCCCAGCACACTACAGCATAGAAGATGATGCTGGAGACCACTGAGTGATAAAACATCTGCAACATATTTCTGCAGACATTGAAAGATCTGAGCCTCCTGAGGAAGTACAGTCAGCTCTGACCTTTCTTATACATGGCATCTGTGTTTACAGTCCAGTCCAATTTGTTGTCTATGTGGACACCCAGGTACCTGTAGTAGTTCACAATGTCCACCTCAGTTCCATTAATGGTAACTGGGTTCGGATGGGTCTTCCATCTTCTGAAGTCCACCACCAGCTCCTTCGTCTTAGATACGTTGAGCTGCAGGTTGTTGAGTCCACACCACTCCACAAACCTGTCCACCACACACCTGTACTCAGCCTCCTAGTCACTGCTGATGAAGCTCACAATGGCAGAGTCATCCGAAAACGTATTCAGGTGGCAGGTCTATGACCATAACCTGAAGTCTGAGGTGTAGAGTGTGAACAAAAAGAGAGATGGTTTTATTGTGCAATTAAAAATTTGGTGCTACAATTATTTGCATTTACATGCTTGGATCAGTTACATTTCCACAAACCAACTAAAGAATGCGTCATCTGATTGGAACCATTTCTTGGTGGTCATTTGGAGGAGGCTAGAGGAAGGTTCCTATCAAAATGGGGGTAGTCCATCATCAAATGTGGCCTCCATATTGCCATCTTGATTTTTGTTTCCACATAATAACTAAAGGGCACCTCAAATGATTGACATCATTTCTTGGTGGCGTATTAGGGAGGTTAAAGGCCAGTGTCTGTTAGCCAATATGACCACTATAGGCACCATCTTGATTTTTATTTCTGCACAATAAGTAAAGGACACCTCATGCGATTGAAACCATTTGTTGGTGGTGTATTGGAGGAGGCTAGAGGAGGTGCCCTTTTGAAAATGGGGGTCAATACACCACATAATTATAAAGTGGCAATCTATTGCCACACAAATGCAATATGTACCATCTTTAAAGCATCAGTATTTCACCATACAAATAATTTCCAGACTTCATTATCACCTCTACAATGAGACTTAAAATACAAGCTGGAGAATGTACCACACCTTGCGTTGCCTGATAGGATTATTTTCACATGGTGATTTGGTGGAATTATTTCCATAGTTTCTGAGTGAATTTAGGCACCATTTCAGTAATTTTTTACGTTATGCATGCTCCCATGTCATGAACTGTTCCAGCAACTTTTACCATCTCTAAAACAATATGTACAAATTACATCTGGTTATGCTAATTGTGTGAGAGTAGACATCTGATTTTCATGGTTTTTCTCAAGTATGGAGGTGCTTAGGGCCCCTTCACACATAGTACGATTAAGTACAAATTTGAGTGACTCATGGCGCGGAACAGCTCGTATAAGCGAACCACAAAACCATCGAGCCAACCTGCAGGTGTGCACAATCCCAGTGCGACGGTTTTGTGCACACGATGGTGTCATGTGAGCAGCAACACAGTGCGAGCAGCTGGGACGAGGTGCACCACATTGCGCTGCTGATTTGGAGGACAATAAAATAAAAGCCGGCTGTATAATTAGTGGTCACTGGGTTGATATAAATAATACATAAAAGGGTATACAATACAGAACCCCGTGTTTAAATAACCCTGGTTAAAAAAATAAAATGTCACTCACTTCCAACCTATAAGCTCTGATTACCAGACGGAAATGTTACCTATGTGCTACCATTGCTGGCCTGTAATTGAAGCGGAAAAATACCTGAAATCAACAGGGACATGGAGGAGGTGCGCTGTGTCCAGCTGCTGCAGCCCGGCGCAAAGGCGAAAGATGTTTTATATATTTCCATGTAAGGACAGCAGGCAGAGACATGCACCTCATGGAGGAATGTTGTAAGTTCATGTCCTTCCAAACACGGAACGTGTTCTCAAGCTGGGATGTCCAGGAGCAGAAATCTTTACAGCCGTGGCTGAGGGTGGACATGCCCCCCCCATCCATTCAGCTCCCAGACCAACGTGTCACTCTGTGTTATGTGGTCATTCATTTTCGTTATTTGTTATGTAATTGTGTTTGTAGGTATTGTTGTAATTATTTATATAACTGTCCTGTTGGTGGTTTCTGTGTTTGTAATGTGTGCACTGAGCTATCATCCAGCTATCAGTATGCTGCTATCAGCTGACACGTACCTCCCCATGCTGTTCCGGTCCCCATGTGATCAGATCTTTACATACATATAGGCATTTTATGCAAGTGTGCCTCCCCCAGCACGCCAAATGTGTTGGGGGAAGCGGGGGTGCAACACATGTGCGAGATACATGCACCACATGTGTGTGGCTTTTTGCAACTCCACACTCGTGGGGGCACTTAGACAAATTTCACATCCAGGTCCACAGTGATCATCTGCTGACTGTTTTTGTGATGATAGTATGAATGGCCACACATTTTCTAAGTGCCAAACGAGCGGTGTTAGATGTTCATGTGTGTCAGCTGAAATTTGGCTGACACCTGCTGCAAGAGGGTTCGATGGGCTCTCACAGTGCACATTCTGTCTTTCAGCCGCTGGTGTGTGCAAATACTTGTACCAAACAGGTGTACGAGGCATTGGAAGCAGCTACCATTTTAGACGTTTTGCATACGATTCCTGCTTCATGCGCACTTCATGCGCAATTTGACAAAATTTGCACTATGTGTGAAGAGGCCCTTAAGGGGCATGTCTCCATGACTTCCTCTTACACATTCCTGCCCTATTGTGTTTATGTGAACTGCTGTATGTTTTCCCAATATATAAACCTCTATGCAGTCAAGTCAGTTTTAGTTAAGTTTGTCAAATAAAGATGAGAAAATGTAATAAATACAGGAAAAGGCCATGTTTGAAAAAAAAAAATTGTATTAGTTAGGTACACTAATGTCCCCTTAGAGACTGGAAATGCCCAAAGAATTTTAATTTGAAGTTCCAAACTTTTATTGGTATAAAAATATGAAAAAGAAAAGTGTGCCCTTGAGAGACTCTGGTGTCAGGAATGTTGTGGCACCAGTTATGACAACTGTTTAAATTTAATTCACATTTTCTTACTTGTAGGATTTTGTTAAATTTACTCTTCTGTATTTCATTATGTAAATTAACCTCAAGCAGCTTAAGAAAACAATTCAGATTTAGTGTATATTCGATAGTTCTTTGTGTTTTATTGCAGTCAGTCTGAGAGTGTATGAAGGTTCCAAATCTGCATTTTGCACTTTTGTTTCCACATCGTAAATCATGCCTGTTAGAAAAGTATCAGACCTTTTTATTTTTTGCAAAAACCTGATGGATTTGAATCACTTGTGCTTGCATGAGCAAACCTTGAACCTTCGTGCGCATGCTTGAACTTTTTCACGCCTGTCGATTGCATCATTTTCTGGTAAGCAGCCTTTGTGTGATTACATGTGTAGTGCGCTCGGTGGATTTTCATTTCAAGGAAAAAGATGGAACGACTGGAGCAGCGCTGCATCAAATTTTGCCAGAAACTGAGCGACAGCCAGCTGGAAACCATTCGCAAGATTCAGACGGCTTTCGGTGACGATGCTTTGGGTACAACCGGTTTAAAGGTTGCCTCCATGGCTGTCTCCACCTGGCTGTCGCTCAGTTTCTGGCAAAATTTGATGCGGCGCTGCTCCAGTCGTTCCATCTTTTTCTTTGAAATGAAAATCCACCGAGCGCACTACACGTCCTTACACAAAGGCTGCTTACCAGAATATGATGCAATCGACAGGCGTGAAAATGTTCACGCATGTGCACGAAGGTTCAAGGTTTGCTCATGCAAGCACACATGATTCAAATCCATCAGGTTTTTGCAAAAAAAGAAAAAGGTCTGATACTTTTCTAACAGACCTCGTATGTAAGATTTCTATCACTGTGCTGAGTTTGAAATTGGAATTCAGTTCTGAAACACTTAAAGGTCATGTTTTTTATGAATATGGAGGCAATCGAAGTGTGCAAAAAAGGAAAACATGCTCTTTTTGTTTGCATCTAACAGGAAAATGTTCTTGGCTGAGTTTTGTTACATTTTTAATATCCTCAGGAGTCAGGAGATGCACTTGGTGCAGAACTACAAAAGAAAAGACAAATGTCCCCCATGCTGAAGCATCACTCTTTTGTGATACAAGTTGTTTTGTTTGTTTAATCATTTTTAGTTTTGTACCATGTTTCTGAAAATGTCTAGACGTGGATAAGATTTGATCTACCACAAAATAGATCAAATGAATTAATTTGTTGCTGCATCTGACATTTTCTGATGAATTAACTTTATTCATACAGCACCGAATCATAAAGCCATACACTACACAATAATACAATGCAATAGTGCTGCCTCATTGTAACACTGCAGAGCACAGCGTACACATTATAGGAAAGAGGAGCAGGTGCGGCAAACCACTGCACAGGTTGCACCATCTGTGGTCAATGCAGAGCTTGAATGAGCAATAAATAAATATGTAACAAGGGCCATTTTATTGAGCACTCAAAATGCAACTAAGGGTGCACAAGATACAATTATTTCCCACATTTGTTTACGTCATGCAAACATGATACAGGTCTGCGCTATGCAAGGTTTGCTCTTCAGGTTTCTTCCTCAAATCATCAGTGGGAGTTTTTCCTTATCACTGTCACCTGTGTGCTTGCTCTAGGGGTTGGTAAGGTTAGACTTTACTTGTGTGAAGCACCTTGAGGCAACTATGTTGTGATTTGGTGCTATATAAATGAAAACTGAAAAATGAAAATGAAAAATAAATGAAGGTGAGCATGTAGAGAATTGTGATAGAAAATAACACCCTGTGTGTGAGAGACGTGATAACCAGGCGCTTATATGGATAATAACAAACATGGAAATACATCTATTGAGCACAGTAGATTCTGTTTGGTCTTAGAGAAATGTGCATGTCAGCCAGCATCTTGCCTACTTCTTCTTCTTCACCACATGCACTGCCAAAATGATTTAAGTAGTTATTGCAAGTGCTGAAAGGAAATGACAATCAAGAACACAGAAGAGGTTTTGTTATATATTGCTTTTGCTGTCTAAACTTTGTGAACAACAAAGCATGGAAATGTAGCAATTAAACAACTATGTATTCAGTGTTCACAATGATGGGATAGTTGAAGAGTCAACCAGGGGAAGATTAGAGTCCCAGTGAAACAGACTGTTAGAACGTCAACCTAGACATTTTACATAGAGCATGTATGTACATCGTTCACTGACATTATACTAATATTTCTGTTGTTACATTGACAGAAAGTTGACTGACACTTGATCTCCAATAACTATGTTCACACATACAGCAATATTTGGATATTAAACCAGTTCAGAAACTACTACAGTTACTTAATCTAGTTATATCAACCAGCCCTACATAACTTGACTGTTCAAATGAGAAAGAGATTACACAATTAATTAGAACAGGTTTGATGATTTATATTTATTTCATGTTACAAGTTGTAAAATGGGAAACCAAATGTACAGTTGCATATTCTGTTTCCCATTTAATAAGCCACGATATGTGGGACTAGTGGATATAACTAGATTAAGTAACTATAATTTTATTTATTTGTGAATGTTAGCCATTGATTGACTGACAGCCACTTTATATCATCCCCTATTTCTTACATCCGTTATGGCCCTTTCACACAACACAATTCAGGCCGAATGGCACACGAAGGAGAGTTTGAATGCCACTTGTGAAAAATCAGAGCTGCCTTGAACACCTCGTATAGCATTTGCCAGAACCATTCAGGCACAGCACATGCACTCTACATTCGCATGTCCCTCACACTGGAAAACCATTCAAACGGTGGGCAAGAGCAGGACGGACTGCCATCTGATCTTGCTTGCAACATTCGCACAGCAAGTCAAATGCAGGTTGGACATATCGTGTGGCAGCCAAGGGGCTGCATGAAATCATTGGCCACATTGAACCCTGGCCGAATGGTGCGATTGAGGCAGCCTTCACATCAGCAGCCGAATGACGGCGAATGGCGTGCGAGTCCCCATTTGACCCACTCTCAGAGTGGGTCTCTCTTGGAGTCTGCCAGATTCCAGGTGCCACCCATTAACATCCAATACCACTCGCAGGGTACTTAGAAAAGGTGGGGCTATTCACGCAGCGAGCACAAAAACAGAAGCAGGTGACCACTTTTGTACACGGCTGTCTGTCTCTCTGTCCCTCCCAACAGTGGCTGGAATTTTTCAGGGTTAGCCAGTTCATTCTATTTCTGTCCGTTTTCAGCCAGTTTCGGCATCATTCACCAAACTTCCTGTTATGTGTGAAAGGGCCATTACAATTTATATTTATTTAAGGCTACAAGTTGTTAAATGGGAAACCAAATATACAATAAATTGTATATTCATTGTCCCATTTAAACATAAATGATATGTGTGACCAATTGACATAAGTAGATTAAGTACATACAGTACAGCATTTAATGTCTTAGAGAGTAGTCCAAGTAATGACTTATGGCCACATTATGTCCCTTATTCCTTGTGTGTCACAGAATGCTGTGGAAACTCCAACAGGATGTCATAGCCTGATTAATATGTATAAAATCCACAAGGCACTTTAATAAGTAAGTAAGTAAGTAAGTAAGCTTAATTTATAAAGCGCCTTTCACAGACCAGGTGTTGGGAAAGTATCCTGACACGGACCCACAACAGGGGGCGTTAATGAACGGACAATGGATAAGCCAAAAGTAACAATTTAATATTGTGAATCGCACAATGAAATACAGACAATAACAATAATGTGGATTGTCAATTATACACAAGGTGACGTGTGGGCAGGCTCGAAGATAGAAGACGTCTGGCGAGAGAAGAGCCGGATCCCACACAGCTTCCACCACCAACGGATCTGAAGAACACCGGAGCCGCCAAGCCCTGCGCCCCAGGTGGCCACTGTCTTCAGCAGTCAGACCCGGTACTGCTGGCAGAAAACAGAAACAGTTAATGGTGGGTGTATGAATACACACCCAGCAATCGTGTAAAGCTTAGTTCCTCCAGGAGGGAAAACCTCCACCTCCAGATACAGAATCACCCGTGCAGCTCCTGTCAGTCACTTCCCTGGAAGGAGTGAGAGGCGAAGACGTCGCGCTCACACTATCCGCCAATCCAGCTTCAAACTGTCACCACAGGAAAACGGCTGCACACAGAACAATATTCAGTCTCAGAAAATTCACAGCAGAGAAGGTTACCTGGAACGGTAGCTGATTTCTCGGCAAGGAGGTGGAGTTGCAGTCCGGCTTATATGGTGATGAGTTGAATGAGTGACAGCTGGTGCTGATAAATGACAGCTGTCACTCCCAGCGGCTCCGACGCCCTCTCGTGCTTGAAGCCCGCACTCCAATCAGGGCGCCATCTGGTGGTAGTGGGCCAGCAGTACCTCCTCTTCAGCGGCCCACACAACAGGACCCCCCCTCAATGGGCGCCTCCTGGCGCCCGACCAGGCTTGTCCGGGTGCCGGTTGTAGAAATCGGCCAGGAGGGCCGGGTCCAGGATGAAGCTCCTCTTCACCCAGGAGCATTCTTCGGGTCCATACCCCTCCCAGTCCACCAGATACTGGAACCCCCGGCCCTTACGACGGACGTCCAGGAGCCGACGCACAGTCCATGCTGGCTCCCCGTCGATGATCCAGGCAGGAGGCGGTGCGGGGCCAGGGGTACAGAGTGGTGAGGTGTGATGAGGTTTGAGACGTGACACATGGAAAACCGGGTGGATCCGCAGTGCCAGCTGCCAGCTTCACTGCGGCCGGACTGAGGACTTTGAGGATGGGAAACGGTCCAATAAACCTGTCCCTGAGTTTCTGTGATTCCACTTGAAGTGGGATGTCCTTTGTCGACAACCACACCTCCTGCCCGGGCTGGTATGCAGGGGCTGGGGAACGCCGGCGGTCTGCATGGGCCTTGGCCCTCGTCCGGGCCTTCAACAGGGCAGAACGGGCAGTCCGCCACACCCGGCGGCACCTCCTGAGGTGGGCCTGGACCAAGGGCACACCGACCTCCCCCTCGGGGACTCAGGGATGATGGTCTCTGTTGGGTCCGACAACTCAGCCTTGGCTTCCTCTTCGTGCACCCGGGAAAGGGCATCTGATCGTTGGTTCTTGGTCCCGGGGCGGTATGTGATCTGGAAGTCAAAGCACCCACAAACAGTGACCAGCGGGCTTGCCTGGGGTTCAGCCGGTTGGCGGTCTGGATGTACTCCAGGTTCCGATGGTCCGTGAAAACTGTGAAGGGCACCGTCGCTCCCTCCAACAGGTGTCTCCACTCTTCAAGAGCCTCCTTCACCGCCAGGAGTTCCCGATTGCCGACGTCATAATTCCTCTCAGCCGGGGTCAACCTGCGGGAAAAATAGGCACAAGGGTGGAGAACCTTATCGGACTCCCTGCTCTGGGACAGCACGGCTCCTATCCCTGAGTCAGAGGCATCCACTTCAACTGTGAACTGGCGATTAGGATCAGGCTGCACCAGAACTGGTGCAGACGAGAACCGGCGTTTCAACTCCCTAAACGCGGCTTCGCACCGATCCGACCAGGTGAAGGGGACTTTAGTGGAGGTCAGGGCAGTCAGGGGGCTCGCTACCTGACTGTAACCCTTAATGAACCTCCTGTAGAAATTTGCAAAACCGAGGAACTGTTGCAGCTTCCTACGGCTTGTTGGTTGGGGCCAATCTCTCACCGCCACAACCTTGGCCGGATCAGGGGCGACGGAGTTGGAGGAGATGATGAACCCCAGGAAGGACAAAGAAGTACGGTGGAACTCGCACTTCTCGCCCTTCATGAACAGCCGGTTCTCCAACAACCGCTGCAGGACCTGACGTACATGCTGGCCATGAGTCTCAGGGTCCGGAGAAAAGATGAGTATATCATCTAGATATACGAAGACAAACCGGTGCAGGAAGTCCCGCAAGACGTCATTAACCAATGCTTGGAATGTAGCGGGGGCGTTAGTGAGGCCGAACGGCATGACCAGGTACTCAACGTGACCTAAGGGGGTGTTAAATGTCGTCTTCCACTCGTCTCCCTTCCGGATCCGAACCAGGTGGTACGCATTCCTAAGATCGAGTTTGGTGAATACTTGGGCTCCATGCAGGGGCGTGAACACCGAATCCAACAGAGGTAATGGGTATCGATTACGAACCGTAATCTCGTTCAGCCCTCTGTAATCGATGCATGGACGGAGTCCGCCATCCTTCATACCCACAAAAAAGAAACCTGCACCCATCGGGGAGGTGGAGTTCCAGATCAACCCGGCAGCTAAGGAGTCCCGGATGTAGGTCTCCATTGATTCGCGTTCCGGACGTGAGAGGTTGTACAGCCTGCTGGATGGGTACTCAGCGCCCGGGATCAAATCAATGGCGCAATCGTACGGTCGGTGCGGGGGAAGAGTGAGTGCCAGATCTTTGCTGAAGACGTCAGCAAGATTATGGTACTCCTCCGGCACCGCCGTCAGATTGGGGGGGACTTTGACCTCCTCATTAGCTGTCACACCGGGTGGAACCGAGGATCCTAAACATTCCCGGTGGCAGGTTTTGCTCCACTGCGTCACAACCCCAGACGGCCAATCAATCCGGGGATTGTGCTTCACCATCCATGGAAACCCTAAAATCACTCGGGGGGTAGAAGGTGTTACATAAAACACGATCTCCTCCCTGTGATTCCCAGACACAACCAATGTCACGGGCTGTGTCTGGTGTTTGATTAATGGAAGAAGGGTGCCATCTAGTGCCCATACCTTCAAAGGTGAAGGCAGAGCCACCAGAGGGAGCCCTACTTCCTTTGCCCATCTGCTGTCCAGCAGATTCCCTTCCGACCCCGTGTCTACTAGTGCTGGGGCGTGAAGGGTTAAATTCTCACTTAGGATCGTGACTGGGATTCGTGCAGATTTACGGGGTTTCCCTGTGTGGGTATTGTGACCCACCCTTAGCCCAGTCTGTAAGGACGGGTGCTGCTGTTTTGACCGTTTGGGGCAGTTTCTCTGCGTGTGCTCAGTTGAGCTGCAGAGAAAACACTCCCCACGGACCAGCCTCCTCTGTCTCTGATCTGATCGCCTTTTGGCCCTGCTCGTCTCCATAGCAACGGCAGCAGGGGGGAGCTGTCGTCACGTGGAGAGCCCTGGCTGTGGAGCATGGGGAAGACGGCTCCCTTTCGGACCCGGGAGGAAGAGGGACGGCTTGTGCCTGGCCATGCCCTTCGTCTCGCACCCGTCGGTGTTCTGTTAATCGGTTGTCCAACCGTATAACCAGGTCGATAAGCCCGTCTAAATCCCGTGGCTCGTCCTTCGCCACCAGGTGCTCCTTAAGGACCAGAGACAGTCCGTTTACAAAGGCGGCGCGGAGCGCAACAGCATTCCAGCCGGCTCGTGCTGCCGCGATGCGGAAGTCGACTGCATACTTAGCTGCGCTCCGGCACCCCTGTCTTATCGACAGCAGCACGCTTGAAGCGGTCTCGCCTCTATGAGGGTGGTCGAACACTTGTCTGAACTCCCTCACAAACCCAGCGTATGACGTTAGGAGCCGTGAATTCTACTCCCAGAGCACTGTAGCCCAGGCGCGTGCCTTGCCTCGAAGCAAATTTATAACGTAAGCCACCCGGCTAGCGTCTGACGCGTATATGTGATAAGGAGCCGTGAATTTTGCTCCCAAAGCGCCGTAGCCCAAGCGCATGCCTCACCACGAAGCAAGTTAATTACATAAGCCACCTTACTGGCGTCACACGCATACATTACGGGACGCTGTGAAAAGATGAGCGAGCACTGCATTAAGAAGTCTGCGCACGTCTCGACACAGCCTCCGTACGGCTCCGGAGGGCTTATGTATGCTTCAGAGGACGGTGGGGGGGTTCGTTGAACGACCAGCGGAATGTCTGTTTCAGGCCTCCGGTCAGCAGGGGGAGGTGCCGCAGCAGCGCACTGAGCCTGCGCTTCCACCTGGGCAGTGAGAGCCTCCATCCTCCGATTGAGAATCACATTCCGCTCAGTGACTAAGTCCAACCGAGCAGTGAAAGCGGTTAAGATTTGCTGCAGCTCACCTAACACGCCTCCTGCTAACACCTGTTCACCTCGCTCTTCCATTGGCTGTTCAAGCGATGGTTGACGCCCCTCGGGATCCATGACGCTGGCCGAGAAATCCTGTTGGGAAAGTGTCGTGACACGGACCCACAACAGGGGGCGTTAATGAACGGACAATGGATAAGCCAAAAGTAACAATTTAATGTTGTGAATCGCACAACGAAATACAGACAATAACAATAATGTGGATTGTCAATTATACACAAGGTGACGTGTGGGCAGGCTCGAAGATAGAAGACGTCTGGCGAGAGAAGAGCCGGATCCCACACAGCTTCCACCACCAACGGATCTGAAGAACACCGGAGCCGCCAAGCCCTGCGCCCCAGGTGGTCACTGTCTTCAGCAGTCAGACCCGGTACTGCTGGCAGAAAACAGAAACAGTTAATGGTGGGTGTATGAATACACACCCAGCAATCGTGTAAAGCTTAGTTCCTCCAGGAGGGAAAACCTCCACCTCCAGATACAGAATCACCCGTGCAGCTCCTGCCAGTCACTTCCCTGGAAGGAGTGAGAGGCGAAGACGTCGCGCTCACACTATCCGCCAATCCAGCTTCAAACTGTCACCACAGGAAAACGGCTGCACACAGAACAATATTCAGTCTCAGAAAATTCACAGCAGAGAAGGTTACCTGGAACGGTAGCTGATTTTTCGGCAAGGAGGTGGAGTTGCAGTCCGGCTTATATGGTGATGAGTTGAACGAGTGACAGCTGGTGCTGATAAGTGACAGCTGTCACTCCCAGCGGCTCCGACGCCCTCTCATGCTTGAAGCCCGCACTCCAAGCAGGGCGCCATCTGGTGGTAGTGGGCCAGCAGTACCTCCTCTTCAGCGGCCCACACAACACCAGGGTCACAAAGCGCTGCACATGGCATACAAAAATAATCTAAAAATAACATACGAAAACAATAAAATACAATATTAGGCTAAAAAGCTAACTTAAAGAAATGCGTCTTTAGTTGCCTTCTAAAAGTATCTATACAATCCAGAGAACGAAGGGCACAGGGAAGCTCATTCCAGAGGCTAGGTGCCACCACTTTAAAAGATCTGTCCCTGCGAGTTTTAAAACGGGTCAGAGGAACCATCAACAGGTTCTGATTGGACGACCTGAGGCTCCTGGAGGAAGCATAAGGCTGGATGAGGTCCCTGATGTACTCCGGTGCCTGTCCATGCAGAGCTCTAAAAGTCAGTACCAGGATTTTGTAATGAATCCTGTAGGAGACAGGCAGCCAATGCAAAGTATTAAGAATAGGAGTAATATGGTCCCTCCTGCGGGTGCGGGTAAGCAGGCGCGCAGCAGAATTTTGCACAACCTGCAGGCGGGTCAACTCCTTCTTATTCAGACAGGTGAAGAGACTGTTACAATAATCCAAACGCGATGAGAAGAACGCATGAACAGTCATCTCAAGCTCTTTTAAAGTCACCATCTTACGGAGCTTAGAGATGTTCCGAATTTGGAAAAAACAGTTCTTAACCAGGTAATTTGTGTGCTGCTCCAAAGACATCCCTCCATCCAAAATGACACCCAGGTTATGCAGGCTGCTTTTGACTTAATAATCTAACTAAGATTAATTCAACCTGATTAATGCTTACGTAGAGTACAGTGGCGCCTTATGTGGGTTAAAATAAGCAGTATCTTATTTAGAGCATTGTCTTAATTTCATTTATATTGAACTGTTACTCTAGTATTACTGCAATATCAGTGCAATAGAATATTTAGTTTTGACAAATGACTATTTATCTTGTTTTTGCATGAATTTCATTGTTGACATGTGGAGACTAAAATCCCAACAGCTCCATCTCAAAGCTGCAGAAGAACGCCATGAGGGAAAACGATCACTGGTATTTTCATTGAAATCAAGAAAAATAAGCACACTTTTTGCCATTAAAATGGCACTAAGATACCAAAACATATGCATTTAAATTATTGTATTATGATTTCTGATCATTTGCTCTCTGCTTCTCCCCTCTTCTTTATTCTGTGCAGGTATGATAATGCAGAATCCAGCTGAGATGAATCACACCTGAAAATCATAAACATGCTCACAAATGCCTTAAAAGAACAAAGGATATCTTATATTTAAAACATTATAATACATAATGCACATGTATTATACATTTTTAAAGCTTCACTCCCAATGCACAGCTCTGTGTGGAGACATCGTCACCATACAAACGTACCGGCTGCTGCTTTTAGACACAGCATGTCAGAATAATAAGCACGATGTAGAAAAAGAAAAAAGGACACAGACATGAAGGGAAGAATATAAACAATTTCAAATCTCTGGGGTGCTCCTAGGAGCACTCTCCTTGTTGTCTTTGGCTTGTATTGCTATTTCCATTATGACTTTGCACAGGGAAGAGTTTGGCTCAGTAGGAGAAAATGAGACAGAAAAATCACATATCCTCCAGGCAAATGTTGATTTGAGGGCAGATACAAAGGAATGATAGACATTGATGGGAAAAATATGACCAACTGATTCTCAGCTTAGACAGGAGTATGTTGTATGAGTATGAGTATGTTGGGAAGCAATTGTTAAATTGCTGTTGTAATCTCAAAGAAGAATGAAAGGATGAGGTTTTTATCCTGCATTCTCATATCATGCAGATGATGACATAAGATCACAAAACATGAGGCACTATTTTCACAAGCCCACAGCCTTAAATGCAGTCTTCAAATGTAAGGACATAAAAAATATACCACCAAACCTGAATACCTGGATAGCTAGTATAAGTAACAATAGTAATAGCTAGTAATAGGTAGTATAAATGGGTTAACTGGATTGAGCTCTCCCTAACTTATACAATTGAAAAATATATATATTAAAAATCGTATTTAGTTTTTTTTATATATTTACAAGGTCTATTAGAAAAGTATCCGACCTTATTATTTTTTTTGAAAAACCATATGGATTTGAATCACGTGTGAACCTTCGTGCGCATGCGTGAGTTTTTTCACGCCTGTCGGTTGCATCATTCGCCTGTGAGCAGGCTTTGAGTGAGGAGTGGTCCACCCCTCTCATCGTTTTTTTCATTGTTTAGGAATGGCTCAGAGACTGCCGCTTTGTTTGATCAAAATTTTTTTCAGAAACTATGAGGCACATCCAAGTGGACACCATTCGAGAAATTCAGATGGTTTTTGATGAAAATTTTATGGGCTTCAAAGAGATTACGGAGTGTTACTGTCGCTTTAAGGACGGCCCAGAGTGACTGGTGGTGCGCCGCGCTCCGAAGCCGCCATCGACAGGCTGAGCGACCATTTCATTTCTAAACGGATGGCTGCCTGGATCCGTGACCATCGTGTGCAATTTCTCTGGTTATCACAAGAGCTGGACATCAACCATTTTCTGGCAGATTTCACTTTTAACAAGAGATTTTGTCATGGAAAGCCGAGCGGAGCTTCGTGCGTCACGATGGATTCGCTACTGGAACGAGACAAAACCACATCCATTTTGGTCTCACAGGACAGCTTTGAGATGGCGTTCAGACAGCTGTCGGTGGTTTTTCCATCGAGTGATTATCCGAGAATTGTGGATGTGCCTGGACATGCCAGAACATGTCCTGTGAGGCTTCATCACGGCGTTGCTTTGCGCCATGCAGCACCGCCGCGACGCGCGAAGCCCCTGCTCCTCTTTCCATGACAAAAACTCCTGTAACAGTGGAATGCGCCATTCATTTCCAAACTGGACGCTGTGTTTTATCCGGGATGTCATCTGGCTAGCACAGAAATTGTGTAAAGACGTGGACATCAGCACTTTTTCGGCACATTGAGACAGACGTGCGGAGGAATTCCCCAGGCTGGAGCCATGAAGCCCATCTATGTTAGCACATTGCTGAAATGGGAAGGTAGGCATGTCACAAGCCAAACATGTATTGATTGACATGGTTACACGCGTACACACACAATATAGTTATGCATTCGTCAGGGGGCCGTGGTTGACGTAATCACATCATGGGCTGGACGACATTCGAAATCAAGCAGAGAAGGGGCTGACCACTGGCCACCACAAATGCTGCGGTCCTGCAGTGTGTGTCACTCCACATCGCAGCTGCCATGTCAGCACAAAGGAAAGCTGGAGAACACATATTGTCACATGTGCTGCAATCACCCATGTGCAAGGCACAATGCTGCACGTGTGTCTGCAAACGACGACAGCATGGGGAAAAATGAAAACAAATGGGATCGCCCCCAACCACGTCTCAGCGTGCATGGCAATGAGCATGCAGTCAAAGCTGAACAGCTGGGGAACACATATCGTGCCATGCAGAACATTGCCTAACAAGTCACCACGATAAGGCAGGTGCATCGGAGGGCTGTCCTCACATTGTAATAAATAAAACCACATATCACCTTTGCAACACGGTCAACAGTGCTTCAGTGAGTGCTGGACAGAGGGATACATGGAGCTGGCTGATGTGTCCATGATATGAGCGCATCAGGTCATTCATGTAAAAAAAAATGAAGAAAAAGTCATCCATGTCAGTTCATTACTTCCTTGTGTACATCCAGGAGGAGGATAATTCTTGTATTATCTGCTCTTTATAATTTACATATTAAAAAGTGTGGTTGTGTTTTTTGTGTGTGTGTGTGTGTGTGCGTGCGTGCGTGTTTGTTTGTTTTTGAGTACAGAATCATGGCCAGTTACTTGATTGTCTTAAATTTAAACAGTACATTCATTATCAACAGTGCAGTCTATATCAGAATGCTAAGTCATGTGTGGCAGTACAAAATTAGTACACTGAATTGTTTGATTGTAATATATGCATCAGACAAGGTGAAAATCTGTCCCCCCTACTCTTTACAATTTTCCTTAATGATTTTGAATACTCTATTAGTAGGCATTACAAGGGTCTGTCATTCCAAGCAAACAGATTTAGAACAGATTTAAGTGACGAAGACACAAAGATTTTTGTCAGGCTTTTTGTTCTCCTGTATGCTGATGACATGGTAGTCTTAGCTGGTTCAGAAGGCTCTAAATGCGGGAGAGAGGTATTGTATTGATTAGAAGTTAACTGTGAATCCTGATAAAAGCAAAGAAGTAATCTTCTCAAGAGGTAAGTTAAGGAAACATTGAGATTTTAAGTTGTTTAAGTTTATTCCTGTGCTAGAGGTAGTAGATGACTATATATATCTCAGTGTAACATTCAACTATAATAATTGAGATTGAGAAACATTGAGATTTTAAGATGTTTAAGTTTATTACTGTGCTAGAGGTAGTAGATGACTATATATATCTCAGTGTAACATTCAACTATAATAATCATTTTAAAAAGGCCATCAAGAAGCAGGTAGGTCAGGCTAGGAAGTTATTTTTCAGTATGTTTAACCAAAGCTAGAAACTTAGGTGTCTCCATCGAA
This sequence comes from Thalassophryne amazonica, assembly GCF_902500255.1. Classification (NCBI taxonomy): domain Eukaryota; kingdom Metazoa; phylum Chordata; class Actinopteri; order Batrachoidiformes; family Batrachoididae; genus Thalassophryne; species Thalassophryne amazonica. Next base: position 53,515,739 of record NC_047104.1, read on the forward strand.
ATACAGCTGGAGCTGTTTCATCAGCTGGTTTTACCAATCTTATTGTATGGCTCAGAGGTGTGGGGATATGAGGATATCTCACTAATCTTGGCTTTTCACGTCAAATTCCTGAAAAGACTACTTAAGGTAAATAAAAATACTGCTAACTGTGCAGTGTATGGTGAGGTTGGTAGATTCGAGCTGATAAAAAAAGGTTGAAAGCAGGATGATTGGATTTTCAATTCAATCCACTTTATTTATATAGCACATTTAACAACAAAGACGTTCCAAAGTGCTGCACATAGAATTACGATAGATAAAATCCCAATAATCAAGAAATAAATTAAAAATAAGAAAATGAACAATAAAAAATTAATAAAATATGCAAGATAAATAAATAAATACATACATACAGCATACAAAAGATAAAACCAATAAAAGCAACCTAAATAAAAACAAAAACAATAAAACATAGGACCACACAACTCGCGCAGTGTAAAAAACCAGAGAATAAAAGTGTGTCTTCAATTTTAAAATTAATAGGAAGCCAGTGTAAAGATGCAAGAATTGGGGTCATGTGATCACGCTTCCAGGCCCCCGTCAAAAATCGCGCTGCAGCGTTCTGGACTAACTGCAAACGGGAAAGAGCCCGTTGGCTGATGCTGAAATAAAGTGCGTTACAGTAGTCCAGATGACTTGAAATAAAAGAGTGCACAACTTGTCCAAAAGGGTTAAAAGTTAAAAATGGTTTTAACTTTGATAAAAGACAGAGATGATAAAAGCACGATTTCAAAACCCCATTGTTTGGTTTATCAAATTTAAAATCACTGTCTATGGTGACACCAAGGCTGATGTAGACTGCTGAATGGCAGCCGAAATAAATTATCCTTCCTTGTGTTTAGGTTATTAAAGACTCAACAAGAGAAAGGAGATTTTTAAGTCCCGGTGGATTGTAAGGCTAAAACAAATATTAGCTAATGCAAGATTCTCATATTTGTGGAACTCTATCGGTGTGGTAAATGATAAATATGTCAAAGTTGCAATAGAGCTGAGGTTATCTAATATGCTTAGGCAGAGTTGGCAAACCTGAAGTATATAACAACAGTCTTTGTAAGAACTACAAGATATTTAAACACACACTTCAACTTGAAAGTTATCTTCGCAGCCTAGATGACATCACATGGTGCTATCTATCAAAATTCAGATGCGGTGCTAGTGGGATTCCAGTAGTGAGAGGTAGATTACCAAGGTATTGACTATGCTAGTCGATTGTGTACACTCTGTAATTTAGGAAAACTTGGTGATGAGTTTCATTACCTATTTGAATGTAGTCATTTTAGTGTAGGAAGAAACCTACCTGCACATATCAGGTCGAGACCCAACAAGATGGATATACTGTTTAATTCAGAAGACATTCTTACTCAGCATAATCTTACAAAATTTTGCAAAGAGATCGTTCCTACATTTAAACATCTGTAATATATATTTATTCATCATTGTTTGTTCTGTGTAGATCAACAAGTACTTGACTACAGTCGATTGTGCTATTTTAATTTACTGTACATTTGTTGTGTTTCTCACTTACTCCAAGAGGGGTCTTATGGGAATAAATTTTACTTACTTACATTGTTCTTATGATGTTCTGCACACTCACATTATTTTGTGCTTTCACATTTCCATTGATTTATGCACAGCATACTGTAAAGCATGCACAAAACTATTGCCATGGGATCGTTCATGCTTGTCCGACTGTGTCCCTCCCGACAGCAGGTGGAATTTTTTGCAGTTCGCCAATTTGGGGGTGGGTTTTTGGCTCTTTTTCAGCAAGTTTCTGCTTCCTTTGCCCAACTTTGTATTATGTGTGAAGGGGCCCTTAGCGTGAATGAGGTGGATGATTAAAGAGACAGTTCAGCATCTCAGTTCGTGCGGTACATGCTGGGCCAGGTCAAAGCTCACTATAAGTGCCAACAGGAAAATCAATATTGAAGATTTTGAGTGCTGGAAAGTTGACATTTTGAAAGAATTTCTAAATTAATACATATAGTCTGTATACCAGCATTGAACCGTGTATAAATGTATAATAATGGTACACAGTGCTCTGTACTTCAGGCTATGACACTATAGTCATCAGATCTATGAGATAGTACCATAATATAGACATCATCAAATATTTGTCTGGGTTTATTTGGATATGTAACAGAAAAAAATTAAAATGATAATAATTAAAACTTAATTTAGTCCACTCAGCTCGTCCTTTGCAATCTTACAATTCCTTTGGAAAAGTTGGTGCACAAATGTGATGTTTTCTACTCCTGTGCTGAGCAAATTAGCTTTTTCTTGGAAGTTATCTGACATTAATGTTAGAAATTTACAAGAAATAACCAAGCTTGAAAAAAATAGTGTGTGGAAAGGGGTGAGTGGTTTGTGTCATGAAAACTACATTGCTTCACAGATGCCTTCACTTTCCAGAACACACATACCCACCATTGACGATCCTCTGGTGGCAAACCTTCAACATATTAATAAAACATTTCACACTTACAACCCCGTAAAAGAAAAAAATTGGGACGTATGGAAAATACAAATAATAAATAAATAAGGATTCCCTCCGTGTCCTCCGCTTCCTTGCACTTCCAAAGACATGCAGGTTCAGTGAATTGGAAACTTTAAATTGACCGTAAGTGTTGTGTGGGCCGCCAGAAGAGGAGGTACTGCTGGCCACCGCCAGAGGGCGCCGTGCCTGAAGTGTGGGCTTCAGGCACGAGAAGGCGCTGCCGCTATGGACACAGCCGGGGGTGACAGCTGTCACTCATCATCTCATGACAGCTGTCACCCATCTACACTTCATCATGCTACTCCATAAAACCCAGACATCATCTCCACCTCGTTGCCGAGATATCTTCGACCTGTGAAGGTAACTTTCTCAGCCGTTGTTTTTGTCTTTTCAGACAGTGTTTGCTTCTGTGTCATTTGCAGTCAGTTCTGTGAGTGCTTGCAGCTGGAAGCTGAATTTGTGAAACGTGGAGAGCTGACGTCTTCGCTCCCCACGCCAAACTGTGGATAAGTACTAACTACTACTGCACGTACCAGTTTTCTGGATTTGAGGTGGAGGTGGAATCTCCACATTTGTTGTTACTGGGTGTTCACACACCCACATCTGATTATCTCTGCTCCTCGCCAGCGGTACCAGATCCGACATTCGGAGACGGTGGCCACCTGGGGACTCGGGACTTGGTGGCTCCAGTATTCTCCAAGTTCGGTGGCGGAGGAAATCGTGTGGTTCCGGTTCTTCTCAGGACAGACGTCTTCTATCCTCGAGCCTGCCCACACGTCACCTTTGTGATTGACTGTTTGCAAAATTTTACATTCCTCTGTATTGTGGTTGTGCTCATTCACGACAGTAAAGTGTTCATATTCGACTCTTTCATTGTCCGTTCATTTACGCCCCCTGTTGTGGGTCCGTGTCACTACACTTTCCCAACAGGATATCTTGGCCAATGTCATGGATCCCGAGGGGCGTCACCCATCTGTTGAACAGCCAATGGAAGAGCAGGGTGCACAGGCGTCTGCAGGAGGCGTGATTGGTGAGTTGCAGAAAATCCTCACCGCCTTTACCGCTCGGTTGGATCTGATGACCGAGCAAAACGTCATCCTTAATCGCAGGATAGAGGCTCTCACTGCACAGGTGCAAGCGCGCTCTCAGGGCGCTGCTGCGGCTCCTCCTCCTGCCGACCCGGTGCAGGATATAAACGTTCCACTGGTCGTTCAACGAACCCCCCCACCATCCCCTGAAGCATACATAAGTCCCCCAGAGCTGTACGGAGGTTGTGTGGAGACGTGCGCGGACTTTCTTATGCGGTGTTTGCTTGTCTTTGCACAACGTCCCATAATGTACATGTGTGACGCCAGTAAGGTGGCTTATGTAATTAACTTGCTTCGTGGTGAGGCACGCGCTTGGGCTACGGTGCTTTGGGAGCAAAATTCACGGCTCCTTACCACTTATACTGGGTTTGTGAGGGAGTTCAGAACAGTTTTTGATCACCCTAACAGAGGAGAGACTGCTTCAACAGTGCTGCTGTCAATGAGACAGGGGCGCCGGAGCGCAGCCGAATATGGAGTCGACTTCCGCATCGCGGCTGCGAGGTCCGGCTGCAATAATGTTGCGCTCCGCGCCGACTTCATAAACGGACTGTCGTCGGTCCTGAAGGAGCATCTGGTAGCTAAGGAAGAACCGCGGGATTTAGATGGGCTTATTGATCTCGTTATACGGTTAGACAATCGGTTGGAGGAACGCCGTCGGGAGCAAGATAAAGGACGTGGCCGGGCCCACCTGCGGAGGTGCCGTCGGGTGTGGCGCACCACCCGTTCTGCCTTGTTGAAGGCCCGGACGAAGGCTAAGGCCCATGCAGACCGCCGGCGGTCCCCGGCCCCTGCATACCAGGCCGGGCAGGAGGTGTGGTTATCAACGAAGGACATCCCCCTCCAAGTGGACTCCCCTAAGTTGATGGACAGGTTCATCGGACCATTCAAAATCCTCAAGATCCTCAGCCCTGCCGCAGTGAAGCTCCAACTCCCAGCTTCACTGCGGATCCATCCTGATTTCCACGTGTCCAGAGTGAAACCACACCACACCTCACCCCTCTGTGCTCCCGGTCCGGCGCCGCCTCCTGCCCGGCTCATTGACAGCGAGCCGGCCTGGACAGTGCGCCGGCTCCTGGACGTCCGTCGAATGGCCCGGGGGTTCCAAAATTTGGTGGACTGGGAGGGGTATTGACCCGAAGAACGCTCCTGGGTGAAGAGGAGCTTCATCCTGGATCCGGCCCTCCTGGCTGATTTCTACCGCCGACACCCCAATAAACCTGGTCGGGCGCCAGGAGGCGCCCGTTGAGGGAGGGGTCCTGTTGTGTGGGCCGCCAGAAGAGGAGGTACTGCTGGCCACTGCCAGAGGGCACCCTGCCTGAAGTGCGGGCTTCAGGCACGAGAGGGCGCTGCCGCTACAGACACAGCCGGGGGTGACAGCTGTCACTCATCATCTCATGACAGCTGTCACCCATCTACACTTCATCATGCTCCTCCATAAAACCCGGATGTCATCTCCACCTCATTGCCGAGATATCTTCGACCTGTGAAGGTAACTTTCTCAGCCGTTGTTTTTGTCTTTTCAGACAGTGTTTGCTTCTGTGTCGTTTGCAGTCAGTTCTGTGAGTGCTCGCAGCTGGAAGCTGAGTTTGTGAAATGTGGAGAGCTGACGTCTTCACTCCCCACGCCAAACTGTGGATAAGTACTAACTACTACTGCACGTACCAGTTTTCTGGATTTGAGGTGGAGGTGGAATCTCCACATTTGTTGTTACTGGGTGTTCACACACCCACATCTGATGTCTCTGCTCCTCACCAGCAGTACCAGATCCGACATTCGGAGACGGTGGCCACCTGGGGACTCGGGACTTGGCGGCTCCAGTATTCTCCAGGTTTGGTGGCGGAGGAAATCGTGTGGTTCCGGTTCTTCTCAGGACAGACATCTTCTATCCTCGAGCCTGCCCACACGTCACCTTTGTGATTGACTGTTTGCAAAATTTTACATTCCTCTGTATTGTGGTTGTGCTCATTCACAACAGTAAAGTGTTCATATTCGACTCTTTCATTGTCCGTTCATTTACGCCCCCTGTTGTGGGTCCGTGTCACTACACTTTCCCAACAGTAAGTTTGCGTGAGAGAGTGAATGTGTTTTTCTGTCTCTATGTCAGCCCTGCGACAGACTAGCAGCCTGTCCAGGGTGTATGTTGGAATAAGCAGGTGTAGAAAATGAACCTTCTTCTTCTTTTGGCTGTTCCCGTTAGAGGTCGCCACAGCAGATCAATCGTTTCCATCTCACCCTGTCCTCTGTATCTTCCTTTGTCACACCAACCACCTGCATGTCCTCCCTCAGCACATCCATAAACCTCCTCTTGGCCTCCCTCTTCTTCTCCTGCCTGGTGGCTCCATCCTCAGCATCCTTCTCCCTATATACCCTGGGTCCATAAAAATCATAGAGGGATATGCTTTGCAAACTTAATACCCATTACTTCATTGGATGATGTTGCAATTGAGGATAGCCCGTTGGCTGTTGATTGGGTTATGTGAAGCCTGGCTTAAACCTACTGCTGTCCTCCCCTTAAATGAGGCCTGCCCACTGGCATACACATTTAGTCATGTCCCTCATGATGCGAAGCAAGGCAGGGGTGTTGCTCTTATTTATAAATCTAGGTTTAGCATATTAGCGGTTGGGAGTCATAAATATAACTCCTTTAAGCATCTGATTCTCTGCTCTGCCCACGATGCTACGTATTGACCTACGTATAGGTCATAAGAATAATATCAAATCTATCATTTTGCTCTAAAATTCTGGAAAACGTGGTTTCATGGCAGCTTGTGGACCACCTTACTGAGAATAATTTTTTTGAGCCATTACAGTCTGCGTTTAGAAAATATCATTCCACAGAGACAGCTCTCACTAAAGTGGTGAATGATCATCTGCTTGCAATGGATTCGGACACCACTACAGTTCTGGTGCTATTAGATCTCAGTGCTACGTTTGATACCGTGGATCATCATATTCTACTTGATAGGCTGGAGAATCATTTTGGGATTACTAGGAATGCCCTTGCATGGTTGATGTCATACCTGACCAGTCGTTCTCACTGTGTTTTGTAGCATAACATTACCTCTAACCTTAGTGACATGAAATTTGGGGTTCCACAGGGGTTCATCTTCGGCCACCTGCTTTTCTCCCTTTATATAGCTCCCCTTGCTCACATATTGCGGCGTTTTGGGATTACCTTTCATTGCTATGCTGATGATACTCAGTTATACATGCCGATAACTGCTGGTAATCTCATCCAAATAAAATATTTAGAAGATTGCCTTGTATCAGTGAGAAGCTGGATGTCTAGCAACGTCCTACTTTTAAACTATGATAACACTGAAATGATGGTTCTTGGTCCACTGAGACATCGGCATCTATTTGACCAGTTAATGCTTCGCCTAGGTTCGTGTGTCATACATCACACTCGTGAAGTGAGGAACCTTGGGGTAATTTTTGATCCTACGTTGTCCGTTGACCTCCACATTACAAATATTACGAGGACTGCTTTCTTCCACCTATGAAATATAGCGAAGATTAGTCCCATCCTGTCTCTGGCTAATGCTGAGACCCTGATTCATGTGTTTGTCTCTTCTAGATTGGACTACTGCAGCATTCTATTTTCTGGTTTACTGCAGTCAGCATTAGGGGTCTCCAACTGGTTCAAAATGCTGCTGCCAGACTTTTGACATGAAGCAGTAGGTTTGACTACATTAGACCCTTTTTGGCATCTCTTCACTGGCTTCCTGTCCCTTTGAGATCAGATTTTAAGGTTCTGGTACTAGCCTATAAAATTGTTCATGGACTGGCACCTCCCTACTTAGCTGAACTAATTAAACTCTACGTACCGGCCCGGGCATTGCGTTCTCAGGGTGCAGGACTACTTTACCTCCCTAGGGTGAATAAAAAGTCTGCGGGTCACAGAGCTTTCTCTTATCATGTCCCTGTTCTGTGGAATGATCTCCCTGCATCAATAAAACAGTCAGATTCTATAGGGACTTTTAAGTTAAGACTTAAGACGCACTTATTTTCCCTTTCATATGGCTAGCATACTGGCATATTACTTTTGTTTTTCTTGTTGCTTAATGCTGACAAATTATATTGTATTGGTTGTCTTTCTGATGCCTTATTCAGTTTCTTTCTTTTCTCTCTGTTTGAGGTGCGGCTCCATCCAGAGATGGGTGTGGTATCTATTCCTGAAACTCTCCTGTCCTGTGCACCGGCAACATTTCCTGTATATTCATTTTGTGAATTGTTTTGTAATTTTTGTCAGTAGCATGGCCCAAGCAGAGGGTCACCCCTTTGAGTCCGGTCTGCTTGAGGTTTCTTCCTCAGAGGGAGTTTTTCCTTACCACTGTCGCCTGTGTGTTTGCTCTGGGGTTGGTAAGGTTAGCGCCTTACTTGTGTGAAGCGCCTCGATGTAACTTTGGCGCTATATAAATGAAAATAAATTGAATTTAATTGAAAAGTCCCTTCTCTGTACATGTCTAAACTATCTCAATCTCACCTCTCTGACTTTGTCTCCAAACCATCCCACCTGACCTGTCTCTCTGATATGTTCATTCCTAATTCTGTCCATCCATAAAATTATTATTGTGTAGACAAGTTTAGCCTTTTGGCCCAGCCGTCCACAATATTTTTCTGTTTCTCATTTGGCCCTTTGCAAAAAATAATTGCCAACCCCTAATTTAACCAAACAAACAAACAAAAAAATCTTGCAGACCACCAAACTCCCCAAATGACAATAAAGAATAAGTCTGCCACTCCATCAGTATACTCCTATCTATTGGACTCTGGAGTCATTCTTAAAGTTTGAGAACACTTTTAAGTTAGAATATGATATTAATTTAAAATGAGATATTATAGCAATATAGTGACAGAACAGTGGGGGTTGCTCTTTGAGAAAGGCTGCTGTAGAGTGATGGGAATTAAAATAAATAAATGAAAAGTGACTTTTGGAATGACTGCTTCAGGCATAAGTTGACAGGATATGTTGTGAGTTGTAACATTACCAACAACACAGAAAAAGATGTATTTTGTCCATAGTGGGATATGGCACATTTTATGACTCCAAACTGTCCCAAGTTTCCCGGCTTTAATGATTTGATGTTTGCATTAAGCCTACATCAAAGATGGGGGGGGGAAGACAAAGTTTTGACTAAATGATGGAAGTCAGGATGGTGTTGAACATGATTACACCAGCTGAGGTTAACGCCTTTCCCTTTGATTCTACAATGAGTCATTGTGGATGAGATTGTGGCGCTTTGTTAATTCATTGCCACAACCAATGTATTTTCAGGTTTTATATACAGCTTTATAAAATAACACCATCACTCAGGAGGAGAAGTGGCTCTGAGCATACAAAAAAGCAGCTTTCAAGATTTTATTTCTTATGCTGCAACATGAGAAAAAAAATCCATACTAATTAACAGTGCTCAATAAAAATGTTGATAGTACTGTAATGAAATAAGCCATGTTACGATCGAGACCTTAAGACTCCAGCAGCTGAGATAGCTGGTCTAATTGAGGAGCAGTTGTGTCATCCCAAGCGCCATTAAAATTTCATCACCCTTTCACATTTCCATGAATGGCATTATTCAAATTATGCTAAATCACATCAACTTGCCTGCTCTGCAATACAGCGTTGCCCATTACAATGACCGAGGCAAGATTCCCAAAGTGTAGGATGGCTGTGCATGTAATTTAACAACATGCTTCATATTCTAAATAGATGCTGAAAGATGATTGCACCATGTGTTGGCCCTTGGCCCCTGAGTGTCATGAGGACTGAGCGGTGACGATACGGAAACCAACGCGTATGTGACTAACCTTTGCATCATTTAAATAAATGCAGCACACATGTTGTTGAATAAAGATAATGAGGCAGCCGGGTCTCACTGTTATTTTCGGCATATAGCAATCTGCAGAATTATGAGTTTTGTGCTCAGTCCAATTGATACTTGTGGATTAGGTCTTAGTTATGATTCTGGGGTTCTCTTCAACCTTTTAGATCAAACATCATTCATCCATGTTAATTTGGCCCTCTTTCAAAATTCTTTTTTGTAAGACGGTGGTGGAGGTCTAGAGATTAAAATGATGGGTTTGTCACCAGAGGATGATCAGTTTGATTTTCCATCAGACAGGAAACTCACGAATGGTTCACAAATGTTCTTTTGGCTCCTAAGATGCGCCCGGCGTGCAGTTGCATGCCTTGCATGGCAGCACCCTGACATCAGTGTGTGCGTGTGACTGTGAGGCATCACTGTGAGGCAGGGTCGCAGTGGACGCTCATCCAGTTCCTGGGGATAAAAGCACGGACACCGCTGGACCTTGGGGAATACATACATAAGGGGAAATCCACACTACTGCGTTTTCAAGGAAAAATGGCTAATTATCCATTCTGACCTTCTATCCACACAAATCTGCCATTTTGTAAATCTCTAACCAGTGCTTTTTGAACATGCTTTCAAGAGCACATAAATCCAAATCTGCTGAAGACGTTCCGGTGTGCGGACAGTGAAACCTTGTCTTTTGGTAAACTGTGCAGTAACATTAACTGTCAGCAGAGGGAAGCAGTAACATGTGCCGTTACTATAAAGCAGCACAGAAGAAGAAGATGCAGAGACCAACATGTCAGTGGTCATTTTACATATCACTTTGTACGTCTTACAAGAACTATTTTTACAACAAAACGTTTCATTTATAAAATCCTAAAGCACTGCCCCCCCACCACACACACACACTTAACGTCTAAATTGTGAGTTTGCCAAGACACCGCACGATGCACAAAGGAGTGCAATGTGTGGACTTTTTCATTCTTGTGTACAGTGGTGATGAATTAAATAAATAAAGTGAGTTACTCATCTCTCTCTCTCTCTCTACATGCATATATATATATATATATATATATATATATATGCATCTACCATCAGTTTGGCAATAGGATTTCAATAGTTTCTGCCTGGAGCAGTCAAGAGACTATGTTATGCACAGAGGGATATACGTGTTATAGTTTATATTCACTTTGTATTACTTGTATATATACAGTATATTCATGTTCATACACACCATAGTTCACCAAAATATCCCAAAGACCTCACCCTTTAACAAATCTAGCTACACTGAAATAAAATGACAATAGTAGTCGCAAGACTGAGGGAGGGGATATGGAGCAAGACAAGACTCGTCTTTGTATAGGTTACTCTAAATAGCTTTATACAGAAATAACACTGCCTTTATAAATATTGTTTGGCAACATAAAATATGTGGGTTCAATTTTTTGCCAAAGTATATGTAAACATATGGCCTCAATTGTAAAAGCAAAGCTTGTGTTTCACACTACCATTCTGCACATGACACAGAGAAAATATCCAATACATCATGACACTGATTTATTATCACACCTGACACACTTGGCAGTGAAATATTCATCAGGTGGAGGGGATGCTCAGTCTTCAGCATAAGTCAACTACTAACACGCTGAATGTTGCATGTCATAACCCAGACCACAGGAGTATCAGTATGATTATAGAAGTGATTTCACAATACCTGGCTCTTAATAATACATGATAAATAGCTGTTTAATATTAGCTGACCTCGTGTTATTAGCACTGAGAGCAACCATTAGCGAGTTACCTTAACCTGCTTTAATGAGGTCTCCCTGCTCTGGGAGGGAAAGGGACAATTGGTGAATACAATAAAGGAGAAAGTCAGCAGAGCAGAACACACACAAGGAAACCGTGTTTCTCTCGAAGTTGCATTGAAATGAAAAATATCTCTGTCAAGACCTTATTCCGTACCTATGATTGAAATGCACTGCCATGTAGGGATATGTTCAAGAAATGGTTGAACAAATCAGGACTTTATTCATAATTATAGATAAAAATCATTTTATCTGTGTAAATGGTCAAGTTATTATGATAGTATAATATGATCATTCATTCATTCATTCATTCATAGAAAGATGTAAAAAGATGGGTTGGCAGGGATACATGGATGGAAGGATGAACAGATAGATAGATAGATAGATAGATAGATAGATAGATAGATAGATAGATAGATAGATAGATAGATAGATAGATAGATAGATAGATAGATAGATAGATAGATAGATAGATAGATAGATAGATAGATAGATAGATAGATAGATAGATAGATAGATAGATAGATAGATAGATAGATAGATAGATAGATAGATAGATGTCATCAGATCAGATAGGGGTCTGCAATCTACATGTTGACTAGGCAGATGTTTCACAGTTGTATGCAAAAGTTTGGGCACCCCTGATAATTTTCAGCATTTTCCTTTATAAATCACTGGTTGTCTGGATCAGAAATTTTAGTTAAATATTTCATATAGCAGATGAACACACTGATATTTGACAAGTGAAATGAAGTTTCTAGTATTTGCAGAAAGTGTGCAATAATTATTTAAACAAAATTGGGCAGGTGCATACATTTGGGCATCCTTGTCATTTCATTGAATTGAATATATTTAGCTCTAATTATTGGAACACAAAATTGGTTTGGTAAGCTCATTGACTCTTGACCTTACACAGGTGAATCCAGTCATGAGAAAGGGTATTTAAGGTGGCCACTTGCAAATGTTTCCCCTCTTTGCATCTCTTCTAATGAGTGGCAACATGGGACCCACTAAACCTTACGCGTAGCCAGGGGTGGGCCTGGATGGGCCTGGGCCCGCCCACTTGTCAGCCAGGCCCGCCCCATCCAATGAGAAGGCTGAGCCGACACTCGACAGTCACCTGTTGTTGCCTCATTGTATTCCTATAATATGGTATTGCATTAGCACTGAGCGACAATTAATAAATTTTGTCAAAAAAATCTGGTTCATCTTCTGTGATTTTTATTAATTCATTTTCAGAGTACAGTGGTCCGGTTCACCTTTCGCGGCCTCACAGTTTCGCAGATTTTTTTTAGGGCAATTTTGCATGCTTTTTTTTTTTAACGGCGCATTGTGTTCTGCGTCCTTATCAGGCGGGCTGGTCGCAGCACTGGTCGGCATCACCGTGATTGCTCTCACTGCCTCCGATGTGCTTTCTGCAGGCTCGGTAAATGCAGCAGCGGGCCACTCACACCGCCCTCCTGTCTGCTGTGCGGAATTGCACCAAATCTGGCAACAGGTCCAGAGACTACGCTCGCTGTTTTGATGCAGATGTTGACCGCAGTCGCAGAGCTCCGTGGCCACCGAGAGAGGATTTGGATTCTTTGCGGGTCCCGCATCCGTACCTCCGGAGGCAGTGAGCGAAGGGAGAGTTCTGCGTGTGTCTGTTTATAATCTTCTCGCCCAGAAGAAAAAAGAGAGTGTTTACACAAGAGAGAAAAGTGAGAAAATGTTAATGCCTGTTTGAGAAAAGTGTAGAAAGTGTGTAGTGAGGGGTTTTACAGTCTTAAAACAACTATAATAATTGCAAAAAATAGCGCTGACTACTTTGCGGATTTCGCTTATCGCGGGTTATTTTTAGAACGTAACTCCCGCAATAAACGAGGGACCACATTTTTCCTCAAATAAATAGTCTTCTGCGGGCCCTCATCACAATGCCAATAACAACATGCACTGTCGAACGGCTGTTTTCTACTGTTAATCGGATAAAAACGTCCACCAGAACATTCATGTTGACTCACAGACTGAATGCACTCTCCGTGCTTTCCCTTGAAAGAGAACTGACTGAATCGTTGGACTATGATGACGTGATAAGAGTTCAACAAAAAAAACCGTCGTCTCCTGCTGTAGCATTAAAAGGATTCATCAAATGTAAGTGTGAGACCATTAATTACTTTTTTCTTCTAAATAGGCCTAATTGTTAATATTATATTGCAACTGCCACGAATCATGTTGGTGTCCGTTCTGATGGTTTTTAATTTGGCCGCCGAGCCATGGTTTCCATTGTTTATCAATTTCATAATTTGGCCGCCGAGCCAACCTGTTTTCATGTTGCGGATATATTTTGAATTTTTATTTTAAAGGACTTTACATGACTAAGCATTGCGTTGCTGCTTGCATCGTCCATGGGGTGCTTGTGTCTGACACTTTGCGTCTGTGTAACTGTGCACACAGCATCTGTGCAGTTGGCTGAGATGTGTTCATCATTAAACTTGGAATTCATTTTTGAAACAATGGTTATTTAAATACCTATTGACGTTTTGGGTTTAGGCCCAGCCAAGTAGGCTACCAGACTTGCACTGAATGTGTGTGCATGCATGTGTGTGTGTGTGTGTGTGTGTTTGTGTGTGTGGTGCTGCACTGCAGCTTGCATTATCCATGAAGAGTACTTGTGTCTGACGTGTCGCGTCTGTGTGCTCACTTTGCCAGTGCTGTAGGCTAAGTGATAACATTGCTTGCGATGTCCAAACGAGGCATACTTTTTCAAACGGTGTATTATAATACCTATACCTTACCTACAACTCCAAAGGTTGGGCCCGTCTGATTTTTTCTGGGCCCACTCGTTTTATGATTTCTGCCTACGCCCCTGCACTAAACAACTCTCAAATTACCTGAAAACAAAGATTGTTCAACATCATGGTTTAGGGGAAGGATACAAAAAGCTATCTCAGAGATTTCCACTGTGAGGAACATAGTGAGGAAATGGAAGACCGCAGGCACAGTACTAGTTAAGGCCCGAAGTGGCAGGCCAAGAAAAATCTCAGATAAGCTGAAGCAAAAGATGGTGAGAACAGTCATAGTCAACCCACAGACCTGCTCCAAAGACCTACAATATGATCTTGCTGAAGATAGTGTCTCTGTGCATTGTTCAACTATACAGTGCACTTTGCACAAAGAGATGCTGTATGATGCTGTAATGCAAAGGAAGCCTTTTCTGCGTACATGCCACAAACAGAGTCGCTTGAGCTATGCTAAAGCACATTTGGACAAGCCAGTTTCATTTTGGAATAAGGTGCCATCATGCTGTGGGGCTGTGTGGCCAGTGCAGGTACTGGGAATCTTGTTAAAGTTGAGGATCACATAGATTCCAATCAATATCAGCAGATTCTTGAGAACAATGTTCATGAATCATTGACAAAGTTGAAGTTGCACTGGGGCTGGATATTTCAACAAGACAATGACCCTAAACACTGCTCAAAATCTACTGTGGCATTCATGCAGAGGAACAAGTACAATGTTCTGGAGAGGCCATCTCAGTCCCCAGACCTGTATATAATTGAAAATCTGTGGTGTGATTTTAAGCAGGCTGTCCATGCTCGGAAACCAACAAACCTGACTGAACTGGAGATGTTTTGTAAAGAAGAATGGTCCAAAATACCGTCAACCAGAATCCAGACTCTCATTGGAAGCTATAGGAAGTGTTTAGAGGCTGTTATTTCTGAAAAAGGAGGATCTACTAAATATTGATGTATTTTTTTATGTTGGGGTGCCCACATTTATGCACCTGCCTAATTCTGTTTAAATAATTATTTCTGTAAATCCTATAAACTTCATTTCACTTCTCAAATATCACTGGGTTTGTCTGCTTTATGATATATTTGACTGAAATTGCTGATCTAAACAACCAATGATTTATAAAGAAAAATCATGGAAATCATCAGGGGTGCCAACCGTTTACATACAACTGTACATCGGATGCCCTTCCTAACAAAACTCACAGTACAGGTGGTTTAGAACCGGGAGATTGGCATTGAGAAAAATTGCTCTTTTTTTTTTTGGCACATCAAAAGGCTTGATTCGGGTTGATACAGTGGGGTTACTGGATAGGCACAGGTTCCAAAAGGAACGAAAACATGAGATGTCAGTCATGTCACAGAGCCTCATTACCCTCAAAACATCACTACTGTTGAGGTGTTCTCAAGTGTTTATTGCAGTTTGGGAAAGAAATCCATCTAAAATATCAGCTGTCTGTACCTGCAGCTGTATACACCTGTGAATGAAGTTGACCAGCGGCTAGTGGTTTATATCTTTCGTGTTCAGGTATCCGGGGTCTGTTCTGATCATAAGCCAAGTTGTACAGTTGCATTATGACATCTATAGGTTTCAAAGTGAGAAGGAACAAGAAGTCGGCTGAAGAAGAAGAAATGTTTCAAAGAAGTGCAAAGAGGTAGAGAGCATTCAAACTGCAAAAATATGTAAAAAAAAAAAAAAAAAAAGGAAAAAAATAGTAATAGACTAAAAGAGAATAATCCCTTACCTCAGAGATTCCCCAAAACAAAGGGGTACAACATCTATTTGGAGAAATTGTGAAATTTAATAAAAGCAGGCTTAAATGAATTTATGTGAGAACAGTAACTAAACAATAGTGCTACAATTCTGAGAAGGTGTTTTTTTTTTTTTTTTTTTGGTAAACTGAAGCAAACATGCTGTTGAATCAATCAAAGGACTTCAAAGGACTAACAATTTAAAATCTTCAATATTCCAATTAAATAAATCCAGGTTTTGTCAAAGCCTAGATGTGTACCCTCTAAAATGCAGTAAGTGAATAAAATGATAAGTCCTTTCCCTTCAGTTTGTTAACATAATAACTCAGAAACAATAAATGCTGTCATTTGCTATGGTGAAGACCAGAGCGGAGTGATTATAACAGTGACTTAACTCGCCGAATTACGTGTGCGTATACACGAAAATAATGCATGCCAGTTAGACATGGAATTGTAACTGACCATGGTATAAATATCTATCTATCTATCTATCTATCTATCTATCTATCTATCTATCTATCTATCTATCTATCTATCTATCTATCTATCTATCTATCTATCTATCTATCTATCTATCTATCTATATCTATCTATCTATCTATCTATCTATCTATCTATCTATATATACGAGTATAGTGGAAATTGTGACGGAAGAAAAATGGAGCAACAATTTCCAATTTTGACAACATAACAGCATGTCACTTTATTTCTCTCTTTTCGTACAATTCACAGCTCGGCCCCGCCCATTGACCTGACAGGAAAACCACCACAGGGGCTGAGACAGCTTGTCATATGAATAGCAGGAATAAACACTGCCCATTGCCCACGCAGGGAACGAGACAGGAAACATCAATATCCAAGACAGATTGTCATATGCATAGCAGGAACAAACATTGTTAATTACCCACATAGGGGTCCAGATAGGAAACATCAGGGGGACACACTCTAACCACAAGTGGTGAGACTTTGTTATACGCTTCGCACATCTGGGTGTCTTACCACATACCAAATAGGAAACACACTTGATATGGTGAATTATGTCCACCGTATCCATTACATGTTGAATGTCTGCCACATACGCCCCCCAGAATTCACCAGATTGAAAAGAATGCATGTTATCGAAGTGGCAGTCAAATAATCCAGCCGCAACGACTCCTCCGCACCAGATTGTCAGAGGCACCATGGCTTAAGGGAACCACAGGCCTCCCCCGTGGGGGTCTGGCCAAAGTAGCAGGGCACCCCTGTGAATGCCGACAGAAAGATTCTTGGGTCTGTCCAGATCCAGGTGGGCTGATGGTCTATTGAAATGTGCTCAGCTTTACCTCCTATGTCGACCACAAACTTTTTGTCCCCCATTTTCAATGCACGAAACAGACTGCCATAGGAAGGCTGCAGTGGTCCGCTGTGAATATCATGGCGAATAAAGATGCAGTCCACTGACTGCAGGCATGAGGGAGTGTAGGAACACAGAACGCTGTGCTGTTAAGTAGGCACAGGCGCAAAAAGCCTAACCTTGTCGTGAAGCTCGCTCCATTGGTGGGCAGCTGACCAGGGGGTGGTGGTGTGAAGAATGAAATGTCCAGGAACCCACAGAGGTTGGCCATAAACCAACTCCTCCAATGAGGACTGGAGGTTGTCTTTGGGGCAGTTCTTAGGCCAGGCATGGCCCACGAGAGTCTGTCCACCCAACTGACATCTGTTAAGATGGTCTGCAGAGAGACTTTCATAGAGCAATGAAAGCGGTCACACAGTCCATGAGCCTGCGGGTGATACGCCAGGGTCCGATGGAGCTGCACACCCAGGCTGTCTGTGATTGCATTCCAGAGCTCGGACGTAAACTGCAAGCTTCTGTAGGAAGAGAGGTCAGATGGAGTGCCAAATCGGGCAACCCAGGTGCCAATAAATGCCTGGCCCATCTCAGCCATTGTTGCGGCTTTCAAAGGAACAGCCTCTGGCCACTGGCTGTCCTATCCACAATTGTAAGGAAGTGTGTGAAACCCAGGAAGGTTGGTAGGGGGCCCATGTGGTCCACATTAGCATGATTGAACCTCTGTTCAGGTACAGGGAAGTGAGCTAGGGGAGCTTTGGCATGCCAGTTGATCTTGTAGCGTTGACACTTGCCACAAGAGTCCACCCAGTCTCTAACGTCCTTCTTGAGCCTGTGCCAGATGAACGTGGCTGCCACCAACTTTTGTGATGGTTTTCTCCCTGGGTGGGAAAGGCCATGCACAGCATCCAAAACACGCCGCTTCCATGCGGCGGGGACAAGGGTCGTGGCTGTCCTGTATAGATGTCACCGAGCAGCCTGGTGCTGCCTCACCAAACGCGATGTTGTCAGCTGTACTCCAGTGGCTGCAAACCTGAGTGAATGCACCTCTGTGTCGGTGGTATGATCAGCTGCCATGAGCGTGTAGCGGACTGGCTGAAATGGACAGCGAAGTGGCTGAAGTGGACAGTGGCTGCAAAGGCTCATATGTCTGTGGTGAACTCTCAGACATAAGCCAGCACTCACTGTTGGCAGGCAGACCAGGGTTTAGACACTTTAGCCATTGCAAAAGTCTGCAGTTTGTGGTTGATGACAGCTGTAAACTGCCGGCCCTCCAGCAGTGTGCAGAAGTGTTGGACGGCAAAGTGAAGGGCATGCAGCTCCCAGTAACAAGTGTGATACTAGCACTCACTAGGGTATAAGTGCCAACTAAAGAATGTGGTTGCCAGGCATCATTCATCCACTGTTCGTGCACTGCGCCCACAGCATGATCCGATGCATCCATGGTGATGGCTGTGGGGGCCTCTGGTGATCAAAGAGCCAGCATTGTTGCAGTAGCTTATGCAGCATTGGCATCCATGAATGCTGTGACTCTCTCCGCGAACCAATCCACCAGGTGCTTGGGCGCTTCCTATTCAGGGCCTCATACAGAGGGCACATAACCGCAGCGGTCTTGGGAATGAAGCAGTGGTAAAAGTTCACTATTCCCAAAAACTCTTGCAGAGCCTGTACCGTGACTGGCCGAGGAAAGGTTAGGACAGTGTCCACCTTAAACAGGAGTGGCACAGCCTCGTCCTTGGTGACTCTGTGTCCCAGGAAGTCAGTGATGATCAAACCAAACTGGCACTTAGCTGGATTGATGATCAGTCCATGCAAGCTGAGGCGTTCAGACTGTATTCATAGGTGGGACAAGTGTGTCTTTTGGGAGAAAATGGCCACAAGGATGTCATCCAGGTATACAAACAGGTCATGTGGCAAAGAGTCCATGAGGTGCTGGAAAAACTGGGTGGCATTTGTAAGGCCAAACGGCATTCTCAGGAACTCAAACAGTCCAAAAGGAGTGATCGCCACTTTTTGGGGACGTCCAGCAGGTGGACAGGCACTTGGTGGTATCCATGGATAATGCAAGGCATTCCATGTTGCCAAACTCAGCTTTGGCAATGCAGAGGTTGGCCAAGTCGAGATACCACACCCGGGAGTACACAGGTGAGCCCATGGTGCTCATATGGTGCTCTACTCCGCACTTGGTGGCAGAGGATGAAAAGGTCAAATGCATGAGTGCAAGGAATTCACCAAGCAGGCGGTGAAGCACGTCAGCTTGTGACAGCATACTCGACAGTTTGATGAAGTCCATGCCACTGAGGGTGCAGCTGTATGAACAAAAGGTGGTTGAGTCAATCAAGTGCCAGAATTTGACATCCACCAGTAATCCATAAGTGCACAGAAAATCCACGCCTAGGAGCAGGACAGCAACTTTAGTCGTGATGAATTCCCAGCTAAATCTGTGTCGCCCAAAACACATGTCCACATGTTGAGTGCCATAAGTGCGTATGGGTATGCTGTTGGTGGCTGCGAGGGGGGAGCCAAACCCATCTGCCAGGATGTTCAGTCTGGAAGCGGGCAGAATGCTCCTCTGTGCACCGGTGTCACACAAGACATGACAGTCGGAAACGGTTTCTTGGATGAACAGTAGCCTGTCATTATGGCCAATACTCATGGGCACTCCTGAGCACTGGCCCTGATGTTTCTCTTTCCACCAAAAGCACAGGGTGGGCAGCAAATCTTGACTCTGGATCCAAATTTAGCATGGTAGAAATACAAGCCAGGTTCCAGACACTGCAGAGGTGAAACAGGTGCCGTTGCCATGAGGGTTGCATCATCTGGGAGCTGCGCAGATGTGTGAAAGGCAGTGGTGGGCAGAGTTCCGCAAATCTGCTAACCGCTAATTAGCAAAACTAACTGTTTTTCTTACCGGATTAGCTTTTCAGCTGACTTCAAAAACCATGAATGGACCAATTAGCTTCTGCTAATTTTAGTTTTGCTAACTTTTAGTCTCCTAACATTTTTTTACTGGCATACTAAGCAAAGCCAAATGGTCAAAAACAAGTGTTGTATAACGTACCGGAAAATCACACTTAAGTAAAAGTACAGCTACCCATTAAAAAAATGACTTTGGTAGAAGTTCAAGTCACCGATTGAAATGCTACTCAAGTAAAAGTCTTAAAGTATCTAGTATTTATTGTACTTAAGTATGACAAGTAATGTACAACTAAATATACTCAAGTATTGAAAGCAAAAGTACAAGTAAATGTTAATAATCAAAAACGAACTGATTTTTTTATATTACAAAGTTTATCTAGGCTTGTAAATGACTGGTAGTATTAGTCAAAGTACTGAAAATTGTGCACATCACACAAAAACACTTCAGAAACAAGGTTAAAAACCTAAACGAGAGTAGGCTACTCACTAGGTGTTCACAGGAAACAGTTATTTATTTCTATATGTATTTATTTTCATTGTTACATGGTTTTATCTTTTCTGTTGTGTTTTGTTTCATTAGGTTCTTTTTGTCTCTTTCTCTAAAATTGTATTGTAACATTATTAGTCTATTATTATTGACTATTATTGTCTATTATGTAGACTACTATTGTTGTTGCTATTATTATTAATATATGAATTTTTTTTTTTATTTTCTTTACTTCCCTGTCTTCTCCTCTGGCCCCAGCCGTGTGAGCCGTATGTTGTCGGCGTTGCTGGAGTGGTGCAGTTTGGTTGTGCTGGGCGTTTCCCAGATAACCTCTGCATCCGGGAGGGGGGGGGGTTCGGGGTGTTGTTTTTTTGTTGATTCCCTGTTCCACCTCTGGCTTCAGTGCGCCTTTGAGCCGTATGCCATCGGCGTAGCTGAGGTTTGGGGCAGTGGAATATACCCGCAGCTGGTGGCTGGTTTAAAAGTCGGAGGGGTGGCGCCGTCTTGTGCCGTACGCCATTACCGCTGTTCCACTCCTCCCGGTTGACTTTTGGGGTATAGTCGTGGTTGGTGACACTGGACGTACTTCCACTTTCCACTGCGCTGAGGGGGTGGGGTTGGGGTTGTTGTTTTGTTTGTATATTTTTTTGTTTTTTTTTCCCCCAGTTTCCGCCCTCAGGGTGTGACTGTGGTGTCCTCTGGGGGGGAAAGGACTGTGGGTCCATCTAGCCGTAGATGGCTGGGGCTGGGTCTGTTAGTCATGGGGGGGCGTCTCCTGGGGTTTGATGGAACGGTCCTCTGGGAGGCGCTGGGAGTCCCCGTGGGTGACTTTGGATCCCAGAGGGACCTCGGCTGTGGTTATTACTCCTGGAGCTGGCGGGATGTCCTCTGGGCGGTGTTGGTCCCTACATGTCGTCCGGGGGGGGGGGGGGGGGGGGGGGGGGGGTGTAAGAGTTTTTTTTTTTTCTGCAAGCTTAAGTTTGGGTTGTGTTTTTTCTTTTCTCCTCTTCCCGGGGTTTGATGGGATGGTCCTCTGGGGAGGGGGGGTTGGTATGGTTATTTGTGTTTGTCTTTTTTTTCTTTTTTTTGTCTTATGACTAAGCAGACTTTAACACACAGTCGGAAGAAGGCTGAGTGCACAGGTTCAAGAATTCCTGGCCAAAATTATGCAAAGTGAACAACTAAAGTAAGAGTCGACAGGAATGAACGCAAAGATGCAGTCAGAGGTGGAGACTCTAACAGGTTTGCTAAATGAAACAGAGGGCAAGACCATTAAAGTCAACAAAGGATATCTCTGCACTGGAGTGTCAGCTGTGGAGCAGTCTACTGCAGACAGGCTCAGGGTGAGAAAGGATGAGCTCCAGGATGAGAGTGATAGTCTCGGCACAAAGTTCCCTGTTGACAGAGAAGAGGCGGCTGGAAGCGTGCATTATCCAGCTGAAGGAAGAACTAGAGAAGCTCAACATTGAGATGATCAATGACTGCATGAAGAAATTAACATTGCAGGTGGAGCAGCTGATGATGGAGCTGTCGTCAGAGCACAGTAACGCACAGCTCCTGGAGACGGGCCTTTACCAGCTGGATCGTCAGCACAAGGAGCTGAAACTGAAGCTGCAGGAGGTGTTTTTTGTTCCCAGCCAACATTCCAGCCATGGTCCCTGGAGGGGGGCTTTGTTTTTTCTGGCCCAGGTCCGTGTGGTCGCCAGGAGGCTTCCCGTGAGGGTGGGGTACTGTTGTGGGCTGGGGTGTTTGGCTGGCTTGGTTTTTGTTTCTCCCACCAGGTGGTATGCATTCAGGACTGAGTGGCTGAGCATTAGGACCTCACACTGAACACCTGAGGCTTGTTTTCACGTGCAGGTCATCAGGACTCACAGCTGTGGTGTATTTTGTCTTGATCAGAGATTGCTGCATTTAAACCTTGAATGCACAGTGTGTGATTGCCAGAGACTCGACCTTGTGAGCAGACGTGTGAGATCGACGTCAGGAGAACAATCTCACCATCACGGACGCAGAGACCGCTCCAGGTTTGACGCCACAGACTGTGAAGGAGGATTGGGTGAGGTCTCATGCTCTTCAGCACACTTCCTGAGGTAATTTGGTTTTGGTGACTTTTATGAAGTAATGACAGTGGATTTGGTGTCCCTCACACCTTGTGTTATTGAGCTGTCACGTTATGCTAATTGTCTAATCAGCTTCTGCTGCAGTGGAGATTTGAACTGAGTTGTTCATGCCTGCAGGGTGAGAAGCTGATGTATAGATTTAAGTCAGGAAGTGTTTGCTGATTGCGTGCACCTTTGAGTTGTGTCTCTCTGTGTGGAGTTGGACTCACCTCCATGTTTTCTTTCTTCACAGACTTGGTTTGTCGCGGCCATCTGGGGGGTGTCGGCGGGGTCCCTGGGTCCGAACTGCTGTGGCTCCGGACCGTTTGCGCTGTTGAGAGCGCGCCGTGTTTCCACCTCACCAGACCGCGGACTTTTTAGTTGTTTAGCATGTCACTCACTGTTATGTTTATTAAATTCTGTTATCCTTTGAACCGTGCTCTGCTTATTTTATGCTGGGTCCTTTCAAACGCTGGGTCGGTGCTCCGACCGCGTCCGAAACATAACACAAACGTGCTGATGCGAACAGCTTAATGCTAACTTTAACATTGAAAACGCCATAGACATGCTAACGCGTTAGCATTGGTCCTGTTTTTAAGTTATAAAATACATCTATCAACTGTTTCAGAAGACCATAACAGGTTGGTTTAACATAAAAATATTAAATATTACTCACAGACATATGCTCTTCAGGGTTTTAGCAGGGAAAAATTAGGATAAAGCGAAATAAAACAATGAATCCACGAGTGCTTCGATCTGCGAATCACTGCTTCGATTGGTTTAAGGTTCAAAGCAAAGCCGCACTGCAGAAAAGTTGATCACAGACCCGCTGCAGATCTGTAATCAATTTAGAGAAATTAGCATTTTCCTGACAAACAAGTGCATAAGTGCGCAACTGCAAAAAAGCCTACCGGACATGCCTCATGACAAATCGGCCTGAGTTCGTTGCAGTCACTATCAGTGGTGTCTTTGGGTGAAAACACAACTTTTTTCATGTGTTTGGGTTTTTTTTTTTTTTGCTTTTTTTTGTAACAAGTAACAGCGTGGCGCATAGAAAATGTATCGGAGTAGAAGTATGCAATTAAGGTCAGAAATGTAGTGAAGTAAAAGTGAAAGTAAGCTGAATTTTAAAAAACTCAAGTAAAGTACAAAGTCTCCCAAAACGTACTTAAGTACAGTAGTGAAGTATTTTTACTTCGTTACTATACAATACTGTCAAAAACGTTTGTAAACCCTAAAATCAGCAGTCATGCAGCTGTGAGGAGCTGAGCTCAACCCAACCCCAGCAGAAGGAACCTGGCTGCCTGGCTGCAAAAAAATAAAATAAAATAAAATAAAAGATAATTTTCATTCATAGCTTACAGAGTCCCTGATGTGGGCCAAAGGCATAAACAGAAAAGCAAGTTTCACTTATGGTTTGATATAAAAACCAAACTAATTCTGAATGGTTTATTGATATTAATGTTAACTGTCATTTTTACAAAGTGAAAATATCACAAATATCTTTGTTTTAAAGTAATGCACTAATTCTAAATGTCTGAGCATTAAAACTCACAGATGCCCAGGGGCATTATGGGAAATTGATCCTCCTCGTCACTGGTTGGTTGTAAAAAAAACAACACACAAGTTACTGTACGGTGTGTGTGTTGGTTTTTACAAATAAATCTGTATTTGTAAATATGTAAAAAAAAAAAAATTCCCTTGTTAAAAAAAAGACATCTGCAAAACTGAAAATTCTGTTTAAGTCTTACTGATACAGCACACCAAATGGCGACTGTATGACATTTTGACCCAAAATGCATAGAACACCACCATCTGCTGGATGGCAGTGTAAGTGTAAATAGTATCCAACTGTTATACGGTCACCATTTGGTGCACTCCTGTGCACCGAGGAGAGGTGATGGTGTAGTGGTTAAGTGCTGGGCTTGACACCAGAGGATCCTAGGTTCAAATCCCAGCCTGACTGGAAAATCACTAAGTGTCCTTGAGCAAGGTCCTTCATCCCCTACTTGCTCCCGGTGTGTAGTGGGCGCCTTGCATGGCAGCAGCCTGACATCGGTGTGAATGTGAGGCATTGATGTGTAAAGTGCTTTGAGCATCTGATGCAGATGGAAAAGCTGGATATAAATGCAGTCCATTTATTTGACACACTTGCTGACAAGAAAAACTGTTGCCTTACAATATAAAGTGCCTTGGGGCAACTGTTTGTTGTGATTTGGCGCTATATAAATAAAATTGATTTGATTTGATTTGAACAGTAACTTGTAAATGTCACATATTATTACATAAAATTTAAGAAAATTTGAAAAGTATTCCGGAAGAAGAGAGACTGAGATTTAATTATATTGTTTTCTGATGATAAGAAAATGTTCTGGAATTAATACCATTACCTTGTTAAACACATCTTACAAGAAATAAAGTCCTTCCACACCAGAAAGCTTTGTAATGAATCAGAACCATCACATGGTAGTCCAAGTAATGCTCTCCAAATATGCTTCAAATCACATCTGGGTAGAGTTTATTGTATTGTGTTGGTCTGGGGGCACGGCTGTTGTCCCTCTTCACTGTGAGTAGTCTGTAGTGCATTTTAAAGTAAAGCTCTTTAGATATTCTGTAGCTCCCTGTTGGACTAAGAAATGAACAACACAAAGTAACACTTCCTACGATGTGGTAGTGTTGTGGGTCTGTAGGGAACGCAAGGCATAGCACAGCTGTTAAGTACTGTTGGCGGAGCTATTGTTCGATGAAACAAAACAGTCCATTCAGCTTGGCTGGTTTCCAGAGTGCTCCTATAGCGGCCAAATGTTTATCATTGTTTTGACATGGCATAGGATGGAACAGCATGAGGCGTGACAAATAGATAGAGGGTCGAGATGGTGCAAGTGTGCGTATTTGAAAGGGGGAGGTTGTACAGTGCATTTATGCTTCAACAAAACAATTTGGGACTAATTTGAACAGTGTACATACCATTTATGATGATGATTTCTTGCAGCAGACATTCACTTTCTCTGCAGCTCCTCTTGGACACAGAGTGAAGGTGTGGTATTATGAGCATTCAGTAAAAATGGGTTTTCTGCAGTGGTAATGTTGCAAAGTGTAGCATGTCTTTTTTCCCCCATTTCTGCCTCTGTAATGACTGACGGTCCTCTGTTCTTGAAGCAGAATCGAGTCCGTCTCTGGTGTAACAGGACAGAAATGAAAGGTGTTACATTATCTGCTCTGAGTGCAGTCCGATAGATTGCGCTTCACTCTGCTCGCCATTTAATCTCTTCAGTCTGGCCGTGTGCACAGCCCCGCACCATTCTGTGTTATTCTAATTGCAGACTTTCGATTAAAAAAAGCTTGTTTTCCTTGATTACTTTGATGTTGAAATGGGAGCAGGGGAGCAATTCACATTCATTTGGCAGAACACCCCCCCCCCCCATCCTCTGCTCTTTTGTGCTAACAGCAGAATTCCTATTTATATATTGGCAGTGGAACTACAGTAAATTACTGCAAACATCTCTGTGGGCCAGCCAGGCATAACAGATTGGCAGGTCCTGTATTATGCCAGTGCCCCCTACAGGCAACCAGTGGAAATACACCATTCTTCATTCCAGGCACGTATGGCATTGGAGGCTTGTAGAAACATAGCAGAATGAGCTCCTCGATTCTTTACTGGGCTGCTGAAATATTTGCTAAATGAATCCCTCATGGCTGGGATGCCTCTCCTGGTGTATTTCCATTTGCACATACAAGGAGTTTGATTTGAAAACTTCACCTTATCAGCTTTTAACCCCTGCTGTTTTTATTTTTTGTAGAACTTGCATTGCAACATTCAAGCTTCAACATAACCAGGAATATTTTGATAATGTTTCTTTTAAATCAAGATAATATAATAAAAAGCAAAGAAAGTACGACTAGTGATGAATAGGAAGGGGTACTCAGACAGTGCAACAATCATATTACATATTTGACGCATGCAAATACTGATTCGGTGATAGCATAATATATGGTTCTGTGTTGCCTTGACATTTGATTAATTCTGTCCAAAACTGAAGCATGTCATCATTAACTAATACACAAACCTTTTCCCATGTTGGATTCAAACTGTTTAATTTAAACAGTTATGACCTTGAGTTTGACCTTTCAAGATCACCCAAGTTCCAAGGTAAGGTGACCAGTACAAGGTTATGTATGACATCATAATAGTGGTATCGGGGGCAACTTCAGACAGTTCCTCGTTAGACCTTACTTGTGTGAAGCACTTGAGGCAGGATTGTTGTGATTTGGCACCAGGGTTGGGTAGGATTACTTGAAATGTAATCCAAAAGTAATCAGATTACAAGTAATCCAAATGTATATACATACATACATGTAATCCACATGTATTCTTTCAAAGTAATCCTACCCAACCTTGTTTGGCACTATATATATAGAGTAAATTGAATTGAAATAAATTGAAACTGAATACCTTAGAACAGCCATTCTAAAAACCCTATAGAGAAGCACCGGGCCCATATTTTAACCTTGGTCTTTGACCGTGACTTTGACCATTTTTCTCCAAATCAAATCACTTCATCCTTGGCTGACCCTTAATCAGTCATAGTCTGATCAAAATTCTTTGAGTTATTTAATTTGCACAAATGGAAGGACAAAGACATACAGAACCACATAACCCTTTTATAATGAAGGTATATTGATTAACATTAGTTAATGGAGTAATAAATATGTGTAATAATCATTTATTAATGTGTTCACTGTCTTTGTAAATTGTTAAATAATGTTTAAATGAATTCCTTATTTAAAAAAAAAATGCAAACCATTAAAAATTGATTGCAAAACTATGTTAATGCTTAATTGTTAGTTAATGCTTATTATGGCGTTTATTAATGTCACTTTATTTACCCTTATTGTGAAGTGTAATCCAAGACTACGGATGGCACAATATTACTTTTTCATGTAAACTTTTATTTCATTTCAATTTATTTATATAGCACCAAATCAAAAATTCATTGTCCCAAGGCACTTCACAAAGGTAAGGTGTAACCTCACCCAACCCCTTGAGCAACCATGAAGAAAAAAGTGGTAAGTGGAGACTCCATTTGATGTTTTTGATTGCTGGAAGAAACCTCAAGTAGACCAGATGCAGAGGCTTAAAACAGAAATGTTCACAGTTCTGGAAATAATGTTCTCCGTTTAGGAAATAAGGTTTACTGTCCAGGAATCGTTCATAGTTCATGGATTATCTTCAGAGGTCAGAAGTCAAGTGCCGCGCATCTGTGACGCAGTTCCAATTAAACGGGACTTGACGATAGATGCAGCTTGGAAAGTTCTTAGTAGTGCAATATCAGAGTTCATACGGTTTCTTGAAAAACAGTTCTTGGAATTAGTTCTTGGATACAGTTCTTAGTCATGCAGAGTCACAGGCAGGAATGTGTGAGAGTGGAATCCCACAGAAACATGAAGGAACTTAACTGGAGTGGGGCAGAGCTGCACACTCTGAGCTGAGAGCCGGAGAGTTCCAAAGTGATGTTGTTGTACAGGTAACTGTGGAACCAGGAGTCGATGCAGTGTGGAAGCCATGCAGGATAGTGTCTGGAAACACCATGAAAGACAACACGCTCTAATACGGGAATTAGAGATTTGGCCAGGTTACCTTGAATATAGCTGTGGAAAGCTCCGTCGTCAGAGCGCATGGAAGCGGCAGGAAAGACGAGGTCAAGGTTAAGGAGTGTCAGTGAAGTCTCTTGGATCATCGATTATCAGTGATCATGGAAAACCAAGAATCCGGCAGTGAATAAGCTGAAAATAAGCTTTGCGCATCACGATGGATTCGTGATGGAGCGAGACAAAGAACACCTCCGTTTTGGAGTGTCAGAGGACAAGTTGGGAAATGCCCAGCTCTCCACAATTTCTCTTATACTCACTCGACTGATAAGCCACTGAAAGCCAAGATAGGCATGTCCCAACTTGTCCTCTGACACTCCAAAACGGAGGCGGTCTTTGTCTCACTCCATCAGCGGCTCCATCATGACGCGCGAAGCCTCCGCGTGGCTTTCCATGACAAAATCTCTTGTTAAAAGTGAAATCTGCTGGAAAATGGCTGATGTCCAGCTCTTGTGATAACCAGAGAAATTGCACACGACGGTCCCGGATCCACACAGCCATCCGTTTAGAAATGATTTGGTGGTTTCTGCCTGTCGATCACGGCTTGGAGCGCGGCGCGCCTTGCGCCATTGTGGGCCGTCCTTAAAGCGGTAGTAACACTCCATAATCTCTGTGAAGCCCATAAAATTTTCACCGAAAGCCATCTGAATTTTCCGAATGGTTTCCAGCTGCCTGTCTCTAACAGTTTCTGAAAAAATTCTGATGGAACAAAGGCCAAATCATTCCGCCATTTCCTCGCAATGAAAAAACGATGAGAGGGGAGGACCAGTGCTCATTCAAAGCCTGCCCACAGGTGAATGATGCAACCGACAGGCGTGAAAAAACTCACGCATGCGCACAAAGGTTCAAGCTTGGCTGACGTAAAAACATATGAATCAAATCCATATATTTTTTGCATAAAATAAAAAGGTCGGATAGTTTTCTCACAGACCTCGTATATTAGTCTCAAACAAAGAGGACAAACAGTGTTGTAAAGAACAATAATCAAGACGTTAAAGAGCAAACTTCACTTTTCCCCAGAACGACATGATCAGGAAGCGATTGTAGCTCACAGCAGCTCCCATTGAAAATAACAGAGAGACAGCCTGTGATTCTCGCATGTTTACATAAAATAAAGTTAAACTAGAGTTTAATGCTGTTGTCCGTAGAGCCTGATCAGAGTGTACTGAGATTACCCTATCCTGCCCATAATGCACTGCTGGGCACAGCATATTTCCACACTAAAACCTTAAAAATTAGTGCATTACTTTAAAACTAAAACATATATCTGATATTTTCACTTTATAAAACTTCAGACATGACATTAATTTAAATAACCTGTCCGTCAATAGTTTGGTTAAATGTTGAACCATAAGTTAAAAATGTATGCCTTTGGATGACTTGGGTGATATTGCCCGCATATCAGTATGGGGTTAAAAGAAATGAGTTTTTTTGGGGACCAGTTTTCCTTTGCCTGCAGAGGATAGAGTGGTTGCTTCTTAAAACAGCTCTTCTCTGTTTTGTAGAGGGTAGAACTACACATCAGCTATGAAATATTTAACAGGTAGGTGCTCAACTGATTTTAAGTTTTATAAATATTTGTACCTGTTCAGCTTTATTTACCACGTTATCGGTCTAAAAATTATCAGACAAAAATTTATCGCAAGATAATTAGTCCGATAATGGTTTTTAAAGTTATCTGAAAAGATAATCGGATAATGAAAACATTATCTTCGATAATTATCAGTTATCGGAACTGTGCCCACCAATGTTAATATGTATATGTCGCGGACATGGACGAGCAAAGCTCTTTAACATCTCACCATGTCATTTAGGACCTTCAGACTTTTTTCAGTAAATGCTTCTGGAGATCATTAGCATAGCTAAAAATCTTAAGCTTCTGGGGATCTTCGCCCCCCAGACCCCCCCAACTATGGCCTTCTTACCCCCTGCCAGGTTAACCATTTTTTTAATGGAAATTCATATTCAATCTTTTCAGCTAGTTCATATTAGGGCTGCACTATATGGCCAAATTAGCTGAACTTTCAGGTCTTCTTTTTAAGAAAAACCTCTACACCAGTCCATCAGGACACTATTTTATAGTTTTAATTAAATTTATACCAAATTGTAGAGATTTGCTATCAGTTTGAGTTTAAGGAAGATAATTTTAGAAATTAGAAAACGGCCGTTCACTTACCAATATAACTAGGAGTCCACGGTTCAGATGATGTGTTCAGCTTCAAATGTTAAACATTTTATTCTTCTACTAAGGTGGATTAGAACTTTTTTGTGGAACACAGGGCCAACTACTGTACAGGAGGGACCAAGCAATTAATATAATATGTGTCACCGATTGCAAAATGGCTCTTTTCAACCAGACGTGTGGTGCCATGACATGTCAATCATCTGGGCGGCACCTGGGGTGTCCAATCAGATTTCAGGGGAGTCCAGTGCAACCCAGCTATACCCATTCCAGGAAGTGTTCAACATTTGCCATTTTCTGTTTCACTGTGGGCTCAAAATTTGGCACTTCCTGTTTCAGTCTCAACTTGCCATTGAATTCCAGTGAGATCCCATGAGATCTCATTTATTGTCAAACCAGGAAGTGTTCAAGAGGGTTTATTTAATTATTTAATGAGACAAACAAAAACTTACACAGAACCCTTACAGAGGATTAAATACAACAACAAAAACAACATACCAAAGAACAGGTGAATTTAAAAAAGCAGATCAAAACTAGGGGGGAATTATAAAAAAGCAAAAAAACTTTCCAAAGTTAAACACATTTGACATTTCCTGTTTCACTGTGGGCTCAAAATTTGGCACTTCCTGTTTCAGGCTCAACTTGCCATTGAATTCCTGCGAGATCCCACAAGATCTCCTGTCTTGTCAATCTAGGTCATGTTCAACATTTGACATTTCCTGTTTGACTATCGACTCAAAATTTGGCACTTCTGGTTTCAGTGTGAACTTGTCACTGAATTCTCGCGAGATTCCATGAGATCTCGTCTGTCAATCCAGGAATTGTCGATCCAGGAAGTGTTCAACATTTGACATTTCCTGCTTCACTGTGGACCCAAAATTTGGCACTTCCTGTTTGGGACTCAGTGTTCCTTGGGTGCGCGTGGCGCTTTTTTTGTATAAACATATGGGTTTTTGTGGGTATTCGTGGTGACCAAGTCGTTAGTGCACTTGGTTTCAGTGCGAAAGATGATTGGTTCAAAACCCACCCCTGCCGCATTTGTCCATGTAATGTGGAGTTGTGTCAGGAAGGGCAGCCAGGGTAAAACTTGCAGATCCACCTTGGTTTTGCTCTGGTGATCCCGAGTGCAAACAAGAGAGCAGCAGAAGAGACTTATTTACTTTTTGATCTTTATCTGCAAAAATGGCTTTGTTTTTGTTGTCTCCTGTGTCTCCCCTTATTATGGAGAGAATGATATGGGACATGTAAAGCTTGAGATTGTTCTCCATAAAATACACACAAATGCCATAACGTACACAATCAGCCATGACTGGATGCAGTAAGGGCAACATCCACAAGCCACAATCACCATTCTTACAATGGCTTTCAGACAACCAAAGCAACTTCCTGCAATGCTATCAGCAAAGCAGATTGGTGGCAGAACAGTATAACTCCAATTCCAATGAAATTGGGACATTGTGTAAAATGTAAATAAAAACAGAATATAATGATTTGCAAATCCTCTTCAACCTATATTCAACTGACTACACCACAAAAACAAGATATGTAATGTTCAAACTGATAGACTTTTTTTGTTTTTGTGCAAAAATCCTCATTTTGACATGGATGCCTGCAACACGTTTCAAAAAGCTGACAGTGGCAACAAAAAACTGGAAAGTTGATGAATGCTCAAAGAACACCTGTTTGGAACATTCCACAGGTGAACAGGTTAATTGGAAACAGGTGAGGGTATAAAAGGAGCATCCCCAAAAGGCTCAGCCATTCACAAGCAAAGATGGGGCGAGGATCACCACTTTGTGAACAACTG
Organism: Thalassophryne amazonica; assembly: GCF_902500255.1. Lineage (NCBI taxonomy): Eukaryota > Metazoa > Chordata > Actinopteri > Batrachoidiformes > Batrachoididae > Thalassophryne > Thalassophryne amazonica. The sequence continues at coordinate 53,547,974 of NC_047104.1, forward strand.
CTTGATAGTCCAACAGTTTAAGAACAATGTTTCTCAACGTTCAGTTGCAAGGAATTTAGGGATTCCATCATCTACAGTCCATAATATAATCAGAAGACTCAGAGAATCTGGAGAACTTTCTACACGTAAGCAGCAAGGCTGAAAACCGACATTGAATGCCCGTGACCTTCAATCCCTCAGGTGGCACTACATTAAAAACTGACATCATTGTGGAAAGGATCTTAAGGCATGGGCTCAGCAACACTTCAGAAAACCACTGTCAGTTAACACAGTTTGCCGCTACATCTCTACATCTATAAGTGCAAGTTAAAACTCTACCATGCAAAGTGACATCCAGAAACGCCGCTGCCTTCTCTGGGCCAACATACACTTATTATACATCAAAATGTCAAGCGAAGTCTCCTCTACAAAAGTATCCACTTCAATCACATATCAACTAACCACAGCTGAAATGCCAAGCAAATAAAGACATAAATCGGAATTCCTTTTTTTGGGAAAAATACCTCATTTACTCCTACCAAGTATTATTTACTTTCAATTTTTTGCATCCACAACATCCCCTAGGAACTGTCTTTTAGCTGATCCAAACTTTTGCATTTTTTTACCTTGTACAAGCTGAGAAATAAATCATAATGTATGGGTATGTGATTTTGGTGAAATAGGCTCTAGGACTTAACACTAGAAGACCCAGTCTTTTCTCCCACCTCCTATTCTGACAGGAGGGTGCCAAATGGCACTGCTGGGGTAATTTACAACTCATTAGGCCACCTTTTCTTACAGTAGTGTTCAGAATAATAGTAGTGCTATGTGACTAAAAAGATTAATCCAGGTTTTGCGTATATTTCTTATTGTTACATGGGAAACAAGGTACCAGTAGATTCAGTAGATTCTCACAAATCCAACAAGACCAAGCATTCATGATATGCACACTCTTAAGGCTATGAAATAGAAAAGGGAGAAAAGGGGGTTTACACAATAATAGTAGTGTGGTATTCAGTCAGTGAGTTCATCAATTTTGTGGAACAAACAGGTGTGAATCAGGTGTCCCCTATTTAAGGATGAAGCCAGCACCTGTTGAACATGCTTTTCTCTTTGAAAGCCTGAGGAAAATGGGACGTTCAAGACATTGTTCAGAAGAACAGCGTAGTTTGATTGAAAAGTTGATTGGAGAGGGGAAAACTTATAGGCAGGTGCAAAAAATTATAGGCTGTTCATCTACAGTGATCTCCAATGCTTTCAAATAGACAAAAAAAAAAAAAAAAACAGACGCATGGAAGAAAACGGAAAACAACCATCAAAATGGATAGAAGAACAACCAGAATGGCAAAGGCTCACCCACTGATCAGCTCCAGGATGATCAAAGACAGTCTGGAGTTACCTGTAAGTGCTGTGACAGTTAGAAGACGCCTGTGTGAAGCTAATTTATTTGCAAGAATCCCCCGCAAAGTCCATCCATCCATCCATTTTCTACCGCTTTATCCAGAGTCGGGTCGTGGGGGTAGCAGCTCAAGCAAAGCCGCCCAGACCTCCTGATCCACACACACTTCCCCCAGCTCCTCCGGGGGAACCCCAAGGCATTCCCAAGCCAGCCGAGAGATGTAGTCCCTCCAGCGTGTCCTGGGTCTTCCCCGGGGCCTCCTCCCAATGGGACGTGCCCGGAACACCTCTCCAGTGAGGCGTCCAGGGGGCATCTGGAAAAGATGCCCGAGCCACCTCAACTGACTCCTTTTGACATGGAGGAGCCCGAGTGACTGAGCTCCTCACCCTATCTCTAAGGGAGCGCCCAGCCACGGCCGCTTGTACTCGCGATCTCGTTCTTTCGGTCATGAGCCAAATCTCATGACCATAGGTGAGGATCGGAACGTAGATCGATCAGTAAATCGAGAGCTTTGCCCCCCTACTCAGCTCTCTCTTCACCACGACGGTCCAATACAGCGACCGCATCACTGCAGATGCTGCACCGATCTGTCTATCGATCTCACACTCCATCCATCCCTCACTCGTGAACAAGACCCCGAGATACTTAAACTCCTCCACTTGAGGCAAGGACACTCCACCGACCTGAAGAGGGCAAAGCACCTTTTTCCGGTCGAGAACCATGGCCTTGGACTTGGAGGTGCTGATTTTCATCCCGGACGCTTCACACTCAGCTGCAAACTGCCCCAGTGCATGCTGAAGGTCCTGATTTGACAAAGCCAACAGAACCACATTGTCTGCAAACAGCAGAGACGAGATTCTGTGGTTCCCAAACCAGACCCCCTCTACACCCTGGCTGCGCCTAGAAATTGTGTCCATAAAAATAATGAACAGAACCGGTGACAAAGGGCAGCCCTGGCGGAGGCCAACGTGCACTGGAAACAGGTTTGACTTACTACCGGCAATGCGAACCAAGCTCCTGCTGCGGTCGTACAGGGACCGGATAGCCCTTAGCAAAGGACCCGGTACTCCCGGAGGACTCCCCACAGGGTGCCCCGAGGAACATGGTCGAACGCCTTCTCCAGATCCACAAAACACATGTGGACTGGTTGGGCGAACTCCCATGAACCCTCGAGCACCCGATGGAGCGTGTAGAGCTGGTCCAGTGTGCCGCGACCAGGACGAAAACTACACTGCTCCTCCTGAATCCGAGGTTCGACCATTGGTCGAATTCTCCTCTCCAGTACTCTGGAATAGACCTTACCGGGGAGGCTGAGGAGTGTGATCCCCCTATAGTTGGAACACACCCTCCGGTCCCTCTTCTTAAACAGAGGGACCACCACCCCGGTCTGCCAATCCAGAGGCACTGTCCCCGATCACCACGCGATGCTGCAGAGGCGTGTCAACCAAGACAGTCCCACAACATCCAGAGACTTAAGGTACTCAGGATGGATTTCATCCACCCCAGGAGCCTTGCCACTGAGGAGCTTTCTAACCACCTCAGTGACTTCAGCCTGGGTAATGGATGAGTCCGCCTCTGAGTCTCCAGTCTCTGCTTCCTCTTCGGAAGACTTGACGATGGGATTGAGGAGGTCCTCGGAGTACTCCTTCCACCGCCCGACAACATCCCCAGTCAGGGTCAACAGCTCCCCACCCGCACGTAAACAGTGCTGGTGGACAGCTGCTTCCGCCTCCTGAGGCGTCGGATGGTTTGCCAGAATCTCTTCGAGGCCGACCGATAGTCCTCCTCCATGGCCTCCCCAAACTCCTCCCAGACCCGAGTTTTTGCCTCTGCGACCGCACAGGCTGCGGCACACTTGGCCTGCTGGAACCTGTCAGCTGCCTCTGGGGTCCCACCTAACAACAAAGATAAGTAGGACTCCTTCTTCAGCTTGACGGCATCCCTTACTTCCGGTGTCCACCACCGGGTTCGGGGATTGCCGCCGCGACAGGCACCAGAGACCTTGCGACCACAGCTACAAGCGGCCGCATCAACAATGGAGGTGGAGAACATGGTCCACTCGGACTCCATGTCTTCAACCTCCCCCGGGATCTGGGAGAAGCTCTCCCGGAGGTGGGAGTTGAAGACCTCGCTGACAGAGGGTTCTGCCAGTCGTTCCCAGCAGACCCTCACAATACGTTTGGGCCTGCCAGGTCTGACCAGCTCCTCCCCTCCCAGCGGATCCAACTCACCACCAGGTGGTGATCGGTTGACAGCTCTGCCCCTCTCTTCACTCGAGTGTCCGAGACACGTGGCCGAAGGTCAGATGATACGACTACAAAGTCAATCATCGACCTCCGGCTCAGGGTGTCCTGGTGCCACGTGCACTTATGGACACCCTTGTGCTCGAACATGATGTTCGTGATGGACAAACTGTGACTAGCACAGAAGTCCAACAACTGAACACCACTCAGGGTTCAGATTGGGGAGGCCGTGCTTCCAGATCACCCCCCTCCAGGTCTCACTGTTGCCGCCCACGTGGGCGTTGAAATCCCCCAGGAGAACAATGGAGTCCCCAGTCGGCGCGCTATCTAGTACCCCTCCCAGGGACTCCAGGAAGGTCGGGTACTCTGCACTGCTGCTCGGCCCATAGGCCGAGACAATGGTTAGAGACCTGTCCCCGACCCGAAGGTGTTGGGACGCGACCCTCTCGTTCACCGGAGTGAACTCCAACACATGGCGACTGAGCTGGGGAGCAATAAGCAATGCGACCCCAGCTCTCCTCCTCTCCCCGTGGGCAACGCCAGAAAAATAAAGCATCCAGTCCCTCTCCAGGAGTTGGGTACCAGAGCCCAAGCTGTGTGTGGAGGTGAGCCTGACTATCTCTAGTCGGTATCTCTCAACCTCCCGCACAAGGTCAGGCTCCTTTCCCCCCAGTGAGGTGACATTCCACATCCCAACAGCCAGGGGCTGTGAGCATGGACCGGGCCGCTGGGCCACCTGCCCTCGACCGCCACCCAATCCTCTCTGCACCCGACCCCCATGGCCCCCTCTGCAGGTGGTGAACCCACAGCAGGGCGGGCCCACGTTGCTCTTTCGGGCTGAGCCCGGCCGGGCCCCATGGGCTAAGGCCCGACCACCAGGCACTCGCGCGAGCCCCAACCCCAGGCCTGGCTCCAGGGTGGGGCCCCGGCTCTGCCATACCAGGCGACGTCTCAGTCCTTGATTTTTTACTGGTCATGGAGGTTCTGAACTGTCCTTAGTCTGACCTGTCACCTGGGACCTGTTTGCCTTGGGAGACCCTACAGGGAGCACAAAGCCCCCGACAACATAGCTCCTAGGATCATCCGGGTATGCAAACTCCCCCACCACGATAAGGTGGCCGCTAGAGGGGGAGCCCCCGCAAAGTCCCTCTGTTAAATAAAAGACGTGCAGAAGAGGTTACAATTTGCCAAAGAACACATCAACTGGCCTAAAGAGACATGGAGGAATATTTTGTGGACTGATGAGAGTAAAATTGTTTTTTGGGTCCAAGGGCCGCAGACAGTTTGTGAGATGACCCCCAAACTCTGAATTCAAGCCACAGTTCACAGTGAAGACAGTGAAGCATGGTGGTGCAAGCATCATGATATGGGCATGTTTCTCCTACTATGGTGTTGGGCCTATATATCGCATACCAGGTATCATGGATCAGTTTGGATATGTCAAAATACTTGAAGAGGTGATGTTGCCTTATGCTGAAGAGGACATGCCCTTGAAATGGGTGTTTCAACAAGACAGTGACCCCAAACACACTAGTAAACGAGCAAAATGTTGGTTCCAAACCAACAAAATGAATACCTCGCAGATGTGAAGGAATCATGAAAAACTGTGGTTATACAACTAAATACTAGTTTAGTGATTCACAGGATTGCTAAAAAGCAGTTTGAACATAATAGTTTTGAGTTTGTAGCGTCAACAGCAGATACTACTATTATTGTGAACACCCCCTTTTCTACTTTTTTTTTACTAATAGCCCAATTTCATAGCCTTAAGAGTGTGCATATCATGAATGCTTGGTCTTGCTGGATTTGTGAGAATCTACTGAATCTACTGGTACCTTGTTTCCCATGTAACAATAAGAAATATACTCAAAACCTGGATTAATCTTTTTAGTCACATAGCACTACTATTATTCTGAACACTACTGTATGTAAGTGCAGCCATTAGATCGGAATGTGCCAGTACCAGAGTGTGTGACTCGGAGAAGAAATAACCATTGTGCTGAGTTCCGACTCTGAAATTTCTTATGATAAGATTTCCTAAATTTCCTATTTTCGTTTGCTGATTATGGCAGTTGTGTTTTAGAGATGTATTGCAAAAAGTAACATCTTGATAAGTTACAATTGCTAAAAAAAAAAAAAAAAAAAAAAAAAAAATATTATTTTATCTTAATTTGAGTAATTTTGACTTGTGAAGAAAAAGAATTGCCAATAGGGTAAGATATTTTTACTTAAAATGACACAAAATGTCTTGATAAGATGCTTTTACTTAGGTTTTACTAGAGTTTAAGTAAAAACTGAGATAGCTGAGATTTATTTATTTATTTATTTTTGTCTAAATTTAAGTGAAAATGTCTTACCCCATTGGCAATTTTTTTTTCTTGACAAGACAAAATTACTCAAATTAAGGTCAAATAATCTTAATTTGAGCTATTTTGACTAATCAATATGTCACTTTTTGCAGTGTGAAAACAATCCTAAATCAGTACAAAGGAGGCATACTTGAGATGTTTTGGAATTATAATTCAAATAATATCTTTGTGTCGATTTCACATTATTTCAACATTTCACTAATCAAATCTCAAAAATATGATCAACCTATAGATGAGGAGACTTGCCACCTCCAGAAAAAAGAGGTCACATGGAGACATGAGTGGCTGACAGACGGCAAAAGACAGCACAGTGTGATGTGAAAAACAGATCGGAAGGCCTCTGCATGACAGCCCAATTGAATGTCACGCCATAGATGGAGAGCCAACTACTTTGGCCAGAAGAAAGGTGTTGAGTCACTTACAGAGTTTCCTTTGTTTCTTAACTCTGGAAATGCTTCGGACCATTCAGGAGTGGACTGTCCAGAATGTCTGCATTCTCAGTAGCATGCACAGTGTGGTGGAGACTGGGGATACCCGAAAAAAAAGTTTAACAGTCACCGACTACAACAGCATGAAATGTGGTGTGTCATGGACCAGATGGTGCAAAAGTACACTGTACATTCAGGAACACAGTGTTGGCCAGTCGCTGTGTTTTACAACAAGATTGACATTGCAGCACTGAATGCACATGTGCGTTATCAGGCATGCACTGGGATCAAGGAGAGACGGATGGACTTCTTGGTGGAGCTTCCACAGTCTCATATGGCAGCCAAGGAGGTCAATCAGGAAAACCTTCAGGAACAACCACCCACACCTGACATAGGGAAAAGGGCATTGTTTTTCATTGTAAATTCCAATATTGTCTCTGGTACATTTGCAACTACTAATAAACTGTATTCGAGTTTTAACGCTACAATAGCTTCTAATAATTCTGAAAGTGACAACAGACCAAAACAATGAGACCACACTTTTGTCTTTGAACATCCTGCCCCTGCTGGCAGCTCTTGTTTACTGCACAGCTTCTAGCACAGAAACACCCTGAGAGCAGCCAGCTCTCTATCAGTCACAACGCTCCAGTCAGGCGGAGGTCTTGGAAAATAAAGTCATGCTGACTTAACATAGCATAACATTAATACTGATAGAATAACTCCATTAATGTCAATTCTGTTATTTGTACAAAGTTAAAATATAACATATATCTTTTAATGTTGACTAATGCACAAATTCTGAGGTTTTGTAACAAACACAGACAGATTGCAAAGGATTCTGGGTAAAAGTGCCTCTGCTAAACAGATTGGTTCAGTCATTCATTATGTAAACCAACACGTTAGTGTGACGTGTGTCATGTGTTGGTGTTTACAGATGAATGTGCTTTTGTAAAATATTCCATTTTTTATTTGTAAAAACAGGCATTTTTATGGAGCCCTGGAAGTGTCATCGCAAAATGTTTTGCATGTGGAGAGAATGTGCGCACCTTTTATTAGTGCCATGCTCATGTTTGATGATGTTGTAAAACGTGCACTTTGTCTTGACACATAAATGTTGGCTTTACACTGTGCAAGTTTTGTCCCTTTTTCAGATGATTTTTCATTCGTGCAAGAATTTTTTGGACCGAATTTCAGGTTAATCGTGCGTCCTGCATCGTGTAGTGTACATGGAGTAACAAGCTGCGTTTAACATCTCACGACTACCTCCTGATCGCCGATCGTATGGTCGTATGAAAATCAAACCTGTTTGATATTATTCTGTATCCTAGATTTGTCCTGTAGATTTGTCCTGTCATGAACGTACTGAGATTACCCTATCACCCATAATGCACTGCTGGGCACAGCATGTGCTCACTAAAACCTTAAAAATTAGCACATTACTTTAAAACTAAAACATATATCTGATATTTTCACTTTATAAAATTTCAGACATGACAGTAATTTTAAATAACTTGTCCAAAATTAGTTTGGTTAAAATTTGAACCATAAGTTAAAAATGTATACCTCTGGATGACTTGGGTGATATTGCCAGCATATCAGTATGGTGTTAAAGGAAATGATTTTTTTTTTTTTTTTTTTTTTTTTTTTTTTTTTTTTTTTTTGAGATCATTTCTTTTTTGTCTGCAGAGGATAGAGTGGTTTCTTCAAAAACAGTTTTCTTCTGTTTGCACAGGATAGAACTATACATCTGTTAGTAAACTTTTAAGAGGTAGGTGTTCAACTGATTTTAAATTTTAAAATTGTTTGTCACTGTTCATCTTTGTTTACTATGTTATCAGTCTAAAATTATTGAACAAAAATATATCGGAAGATAATTAGTCCGATAATGGTTTTTTAAAGTTATCTAAAAAGATAATCCGATAATGAAAACATTATCTACGATAATTATCTGTTATTGGGTTATCGGAACTGTGCCCACCACTGCAGGTGAAGTGTTGCTGCAAGAAAAACACATGCCGTTGTGTTTATTGTAACAAGTTCACATGTGGCACATGTGAAAACTGCCTTTACATTTAATTCATGAAGCTTAGTTTTGTTTTTTTAAGTCTTTAATTTGTTCACTTTTGCATGCATTACACTTCTGACTTTGAGAAAGTCATCATGCAAGCTTGAGCAGAAAGCTCAAACTGCCGGTCACTGGTACTGGCACATTCCAATCTAATGGCTGCACTTATATATGAAACATAAGAACAGGTACACAAGAAAAGGTGGCCTAATGAGTTGTAAATTACCCCAGCAGGGCCATTTGGCACCACCTTGGTCATGAAAGGAAGAAGTGCCATTTGGCACCACTCTGGTAGTCTGAGTGTTAAGGGGTTAAGTACTTTTAAAATATATATTCATTTTAATGAAAGAGTTTTGTTTGTTTGTTTCAGAGCAAGTCTTCCAAAAACAAAATCACCAATTGTGTGGTCACTGGACAGTGGTGTCTGGCGATGCCAATACCTTTACAGGAGAATGACGGCCCAAATCTTTGGGCTCTTGGTGCTTCCAGGGTTATTGCATGATTGTGAGACCAGGACACTAACCAGTGACCTAAAAACACTGCTGGACATCTTTGGTACTAGGTCTGTTTGAAGGATCCTTGGGCTCTGCTCGAAACGCGCTGGTGATACAAATGATTTCTGAGGTCGACTCATATGAGGTGTAGTACTTACAGCGTGAGGGAATGTCACTTGTAGCAGGATAGCCATGTGATGCATTTCTCTGTGCACAGGTGTCTCAGCATTGAGAACCCCAACAACTAGAACTGGCCAAGGGAACACCCACACATCACTTGCCTACAGCCATTCTCCATCAATGCTATACTCCACTGAATGCATAACCCTGTATCGCAACCACATCAAGAAGCCCGCCAGAGTATAACTTCATCATCTACAACAGACATCTGTTTAGTATCAGATGGGAAGACAGGGTGCCTGCTGTGGAAGTCCTGAAACAAGCTGATATTGTCAGAGTAGAAACCCTCATAACAACCTCTCAGCTCAGAAAAGGTGGTCATGTGAGTAAAACATTTGTCTCCCAAAGGGCAATTTTCTACGGGAGCTGTGCCAAGGAAAAAGAAAACAGGGAGGACAGAAACCATGCATCAAGGATGTGCTCAAGCACCGCATAAAGAACTTTGGTATTGATGTTTCCAACTGGGAGCAAATTACCCTGGATCAAACAGAATGCTGCCAGACAGTAAGAACATCCAAGGCAACAATGTAGCAGAGATGGCAAGAGTTTTTTGAGAGCACCTACAAGACACCATAGTCAGACCCAGACACTATTCCAATGCAGGAAATGTGGACAACACTGCAATCAAATGTGGGACTGGGGATGCACGGTGTGCCTGTTGGGCTTGAATCACAACACATTTATCATTGACAATGATGGGCAACCCGAACAAACAATTTCAGGAGGAGGTTACTGGACATTTGTCTGACTTGGTGAGTACCAACCAGCAAGCAAGGCAGTTCCCTAGTGCAGCATGTGGCCGATACCAGTGTTGTGGCATGAAGTGCATCAGTTCTCATCATGCAATAGCAAATAGTTCCTATGTGTTGTTAGTTTGCAAGTGCAATAGTTGTAATTGTTATTTATGTGGCTGTTCATTGAGACGCTGTGTGAATGGTCAACGTGGGTTGACAGAAGCCATTGCCACGTGCATGCGTGCAGGCGTGCGTGCAAGAGTGCGTGCATGCATTCGTCCGCCCCTGCATGCATGTACATAACAAGACCTATACCATGCTCTCTGAGGCAGAAGCTTGTTATGCTCTCACTGATCCTTTTTTATTTCTGAGGGGCCCCATTAGAACGTGGGACCACTGGTCTTCGCCCATGGTTCTGAGTTCTGGTCACAACTGATTTTTGTCAAAGGCAAAGTAAGTCCATTAGGCTGTACCTTGCTTTTGGGGTCGTCACAGCAGATCTGTAGTGGGTCTGCCATGTTGATTTGGCACCATCAACCCTCCCTGACGCAACTCCACATTACACAGAGAACCTCCGCACTGAAACCAACCACAGTAATCACTTGGCCACCGCCCACCTTGATTTTTGTCTAATGAAAACCTGTCAACTCAGTATTACATACCAATATCTTACAGACAGAAAAATATATTTGAAACATTTGAACCAACATGGTCAATGTGAACTATAGCCGCTAACAACCTTGCATAAATCTTGCAACACTAATTTGCCATACCCCAAACACTCTTTTTTTATTGGTCTGAATTTTTATACCTTTGCAACTGCTTTAAAATGTGATAAAATGGTTCAAGCTGTGCTGTTCAGTTCTTGTTACTGGTTGTAAATATTATAATTTAGACCATACTGGTTTTGGCCATTTTAGTCACAGTAAGACATTTCATAAACTGTGTTTTCAGAACATCTCAGGAATATAAAATAAAGAATAAAATCCAATCAAACCACAGAAACACAAAATGTGGCTGGGATATGCATCAAAGCTGAGGAGATACATATTAGCTTTCTTACAGAGATAATTGTGTTGTGTGTTGTTTTGTTTTGTTTGTTTTTTTGGTTTTTTTTGTTTGTTTGTTTGTTTTTGATAGATTGTTCATTTTGTTTTGTTTTAATCCTATCCCCAAAGCCAATGCCTTCCAGGGGATTCAGGCTGAGTGTGATAAGTGAGCAGCAGTGACGTTGTTGGGCAGTATGTCTCAGGGCCAATCTGCTACTTTGCTAACTTCATATCTCCTTATACCAAATATATAATAAATTCATATCTCCTCTGGAGCGCCCATGCATTACTGTTCTTTTTCTTACCACACTGCACAGACAAAACGCAGTTTTACTTTTACACATACCATTTTAAATAATACAACGCAAACAGTCACAGTATATAAAAGGTCAAATGCAACATCTTTCAACCAATCACATAAATTTTCTGATCCATGCTGAGGGGAATGGCCCGCCCATCTGGGTGCGGTGCTGGAGAGCAGGGGGAGAGCAGGCAGAGTGAGTGCTGTGTGGTCAGCATGCAAGGTGAAGTAGAAATTATCTGTTCAGTGAAGGCATCTTTTCAATACAACATCTAAAGTTGAAGTCCATTTCCTATCAGTTTTTGAAAAATCGGGAAAAAACCACCCCAACACGTTCGTGTTTCTGGGTCTGCTATTGAGAGTCGCACCTTACAATATGGAGTCATGAGGTTGTTCGACAGAAGTGTTTGGCGATGCTGGTAGCTTTGCAAGAGAGTGCAAGTCATGCAACATGATTAGCTACGTGGGAAGACTATGCTAGAAGTGTCCAAACATGAGCAGCATTAACTGGAAGAAGAGGAAACTATCACTTTCAGAACAATGTTTTGAACATGAAAAGAGAGATCTGAGTGCTGTGGACCCAGCATTTAAATTGTTCCCTCCCTCCATCGAAAGACGAGGATCTCCGGTGCTGGCAAAAGGCACTGAATTTGAAAAATCCTCCCAAATTTTGTTATGGCTGTTCTTTTCATTTTGTGGAGAAAAAATCCACTGCATCCGTACCCAGAGAAATGGTTGGGCTACAACCCTCCGTTGAAGAAGCCACAGCAGATTTAGTGAGACAAAGGGGTAAGCTGTGTTTGTAGCATTAGCTGCTATCTAATTTACTCATTTTCTGGCATTTGATACAACCAAGCACTGCATGAAATAACACCATAAGTATTTTAATGTTATGTAATCTTGGCATTACGGTGGTACTACTTGTTGGGTAGTATTTTAACATGATTCAAGGAGATATTGATAGGCTTCGGTGCTTTTATACGACGAAATACGAGCTTCGCGCCGCTCGTAGTTCCCTATAGCCAAACCATCCACGCCAAGTGACTACACAAAGTAGTTAAAAATATCGGCATACATAAAGGAGGGCCACTTTTTCATGGGTGAGCCAGAGTCATTCCCTTTGAGCTTTTCAAAAACATTTGTATTTCTACCCATGTAATGACTTCCATTATTCTATACTGAAAACACCACTCATCGGAAGTCCTAAGCCAAATGGAAATGCCTCTATTGTAAAAGTGGGCGGGGCTGAACAAGGTGAATAGGACTTCTTTGCATAGCTTGTGTGAATGGATAGTAACAGTATCTCAAATTTTAGGCACAATAAAATGTTCGAAATTGTAGAATGTATGAGAGTATGGGGGTGGGGTAGGAGGTTCTTTCAACATGTTTAATGTGACGCGCTAAACTGAATGTCCATCGAAGAATTGGTAAATGCTGTTGAATCCTGTTGTCTTGGTAAAAACAAGCACCACATCATCATGCTGTGATGCATTGTCATGATGTGGAAGGGTCCACAAATTATTTATTTATTTGACATGTCATGTGGCATTGCAACAATGTATTAGGATATCTTGTCAATGTCTTGATGGTTTAGTGACAGCATTCTGCTGAGTCGTAAGTATTCTTGGAAATATGAGGAGAAAATAAATAGCCACAAAGCAGAAACCACTAAGATACAGTAAAGATCACATCAGCAGATGTTCATCCTCTCACCTTACGTCTGCAGCAACATCCATCATTCATAATGACTGCCAATATTTCATAATGATGAAAATATGTAGCATGTCCAAATTTTACAGAGTGCTCAACCCTTGGGTGTGTCATGGCGATGCCTCGATGAAATCTTTACATGTTGTGCTATGTGACGTATTTGAGATGTTTCATGTTGACATCATGATAATTTGCAGTGATTCTTGCTTTTTTTCTTGGTTTTGTCGGGTCGCAGTCGAGATCATACCTGTATTAACAGTGTCACGTTGTGTTTTTAACTCTTGGCACATTTCCATTATCCTTGCATCATTTGAAATTTCAACTTGAAATTCGCTTAATGTAAATAAAAAAAACTCAGATATCACAAAAAATGTTTTCACATTCATTTTCAGGCAAGTCACAAAAGTTATATAATTAGAAAATTGCAATGAAAACACTTTTTCAGCAGTATCACATGACTAAAATACATGACGCAATTATGTGTGGACAAATGAAAACAAGTGAGATCTTTTTAAATCTTATAAACCTCGTAAGTGTTGAAATTACAATATTGGATGCAAAAAGGAACTGTCCATATGAGCCAGACTTGCACTTTCGTCACCATGATTATTGGAACGACAGTTATCACAAGACAGCAAAACCCAGTCACCACAAAACATCATTCAGTGAAAATGCTATCATTTTACAATTGTGTTGTGTCGACATCCTGAAAATACTGCTTTAATTTTGCACAAATCTGTAATGGAAACCCACTTTATGTCTTGATTGCAAGGTGGTGGGTGGGGCAGTGTTTGAGTCAAATAGCCAAGGAACGTCATTAATTACAACTTGTGTCAGTTTTGCAAATAAATCTTATCAATTTGTAAAAGTACAAATCCCTCTTTAATGTGTTTGACATGAACTCAACTTCACCACCGCTGCTCCTATTATCCAGCATCAAGCAGTCATTTTGTCTGAAATGTTTGGTTGACTCAAAGTTGTCACCAAAAGGAGTGGGGACTCCGTAACTATGGCGTTTTATGTACAAAAGGTCACATTCTGATTGTAATCTTAACTACAGCAGTGTGTTGATCTTCACTGATTACACCTGATAAGCACATTAGGAGAAAGTGTGATCAGATGTGTATGCCTTTCACTGATCTAAAGCCAGCAGACTACAGGTGCATTTTTATGACTAAAAGCATCGGTTGACTTCTCCTCTGGGATGTGAGCTTCTCTCCCCAGAGTCCCATCATACACCGGTACAACTGCAGCTGCATCAAGCAATGCTTTCTTCTGTTTATCTTTTTTTCCTCTCAGTTTCTACACTTACAACAGAGAAATAAAAAGTAGGCCAGAGATGCACAAACTCCAACAAACACTTCACACACTTCAGGATTGGTCGATTGAACTGTAGGTCAATTAGGAATGTCGTTCAGATGCTGAATCCTACCTTAGATGAATCTTTCATCTTAGAGATTAAAGATTCAAAAGGACTGTTTTTCTACAGACAAATGGATACTGGCACCAATGGAAAAGCAGAGGTTGACGTTGTGATGACATGTAGATAAATATAATTCTATTCCTTATGAATGATAATATTTCTGTGCATTAATGAATGCACGCATTAAATTTTTAGCTAGTGAAATGTCACAAAAAAACTTATGCTGGCCTCAGAACCGAATTGTATGTTTAAGTACTGCCCTCATGTTGTGTGGGCCGCCAGAAGAGGAGGTACTGCTGGCCCACCACCAGAGGGCGCCCTGCCTGAAGTGCGGGCTTCAGGTACGAGAGGGCGCTGCCGCCACGGACACAGCCGGGAGTGACAGCTGTTACTCATTACTTCCTGACAGCTGTCACTCATTCTTCATCACCTCACTCCATAAAACCCAGACGTCATCTCCACCTCATCGCCGAGATATCGTACTTCATTGAAGGTAATATCCTCAGCCGTTTTGCGTTACAATATATCTGTATATTGTGAGTGTTTGCAGGAGTACCGGTTCCTCTTTCTGTGGAAGCTGAGTGAGTGCAGGACGGCACTCTTTTCCCTTGAGGAATCACTGCGGTACTCATCACATATTGAGTGAGAGGTGGAGGTGGCATTCCCACCGTTGTTGTTGCTGGGTGTACACACACCCACACTTGACTGTCTTTGTTCTCGCCAGCAGTACCAGATCCGACAGTCGGAGACGGTGATCACCTGGGAATTTGGGACTTGGCGGCTCCAGTATTCACCAGGTTCGGTGGTGGCGGAAATCGTGTGGTTCTGGCCCTTCTCAGGACAGACGTCTTCTATCCTCGAGCCTGCCCACACGTCACCTTTGTAATTTGACTGTAATCATATCCTGAGATTGTCTGTATGTTCGTTGTGCACATTTCACAACATTAAATTGTTCCTTTTTGGCTCATCTATTGACCGTTCATTTGCGCCCCCTGTTGTGGGTCCGTGTCACTACACTTTCACAACAGGATATCTCGGCCAGCGTCATGGACTCCGAGGGGCGTCACCCGGCTGTTGAATGACCAATGGGAGAGCAGGGAGCGCAGGCGTCTGCAGGAGGCGTGATTGGTGAGCTGCAGCACATTCTCACCGCCTTCACGGCTCGGTTGAATCAAATGACTGAGCAAAACATCCTCCTGAACCGCAGGGTGGAGGCTCTCTCCGCACAGATGGCGGCGAGCGCTCAGGGCGCTGCTGCAGCTCGTCCTCCTGTCGACCCTGTGCAGGATATGAACGTTCCAGTGGTGGTTCAACAACCCCTCCCACCATCCCCTGAAGCATACATAAGCCCTCCTGAGCCGTACGGAGGTTATGTGGAGACGTGCGTGGACTTTCTTATGCAGTGTTCACTCGTCTTCGCACAACGTCCCGTCATGTACGCATCAGATGCTAGTAAAATAGCTTATGTGATAGCTCTGCTTCGGGGTAAAGCACGCGCCTGGGCTACGGCGCTCTGGGAACAGAACTCACGGTTGTTATCAGCATACACTGGGTTTGTGGGGGAGTTCAGAACAGTGTTTGATCACCCTAACAGAGGAGAGACCGCTTCAACTGTGCTGCTGTCAATGAGACAGGGACGCGAGAGCGCAGCCGCTTATGCAGTCAACTTCCGCATCGCGGCTGCGAGGTCCGGCTGGAATAACGTTGCGCTCCGCGCCGCCTTCATAAACGGACTGTCGTTGGTTCTGAAGGAGCAGCTGGTAGCTAAGGAGGAACCGCGGGATTTAGATGGGCTTATCGATCTCGTTATACGGTTAGACAATCGGTTGGAGGAACGCCGTCGGGAGCGAGGCGAAGGACGTGACCGGATACGCGCCGCCCCTCTCCCTTCCGGGTTCGAAAAGGGGCCCCCCTCCCCATGCTCCACAGCCGCAGCGCTTTGTGGGGCAACAGCTCCCCCTGCTGACGTTGTTAGGGAAACGCACAGGGCCAAAATGAGGAGGCTGATCCGCGGGGAGTGTTTTCTCTGCAGCTCAAAGGAGCACATACAGAAAAACTGCCCCAAATGGCCAAAACGACAACACTTGCCCTTAGAGACTGGGCTAAGGGGAGGTCAAAACATTCAAGTGAGACACACACAGATTGCCACACGACTCCCAGTCACAATCCTGAGCGGAGATTTAACCCTTCAAGCCCCAGCACTGGTGGACACGGGGTCAGAAGGGAATCTGCTAGACAGCAGATGGGCAAGGGAGGTAGGGCTCCCTCTGGTGGCGCATCCTTCGCCATTGCAGGTGCGGGCACTAGATGGCACCCTCCTCCCTTTACTCACACACAAGACACAACCAGTAACTCTGGTGGTGTCTGGAAACCATCGGGAGGAGATTGAGTTTTTTGTAACTCCTTCTACCTCCCGCGTGATTTTGGGCATCCCATGGATGTTGAAGCACAATCCCCGGATTGATTGGCTGTCTGGGGTGGTGGTTCAGTGGAGCGAAACCTGCCATCGGGTGTGTTTAGGATCCTCGGTTCCTCCCGGTTTACAGGCTAAGGAGGAGGTCAAAGTCCCTCCCAATCTGACGGCAGTGCCGGTTGAGTACCACGATCTTGCTGACGTCTTCAGCAAGGATCTGGCACTCACCCTTCCCCCGCACCGTCCGTATGATTGTGCCATTGATTTGGTTCCAGGTGCTGAGTTCCCGTCCAGCAGGCTGTACAACCTCTCACGACCTGAGCGCGAATCAATGGAGACCTACATCTGGGACTCATTAGCTGCCGGGCTGATCCGGAACTCCACCTCCCCGATGGGGGCAGGTTTCTTCTTTGTGGGCAAGAAAGATGGCGGACTCCGTCCATGCATTGATTACAGGGGGCTGAATGAGATTACGGTTCGCAATCGATACCCGTTGCCATTGTTGGATTCCGTGTTCACCCCCCTGCATGGAGCCAAAATCTTTACTAAGCTGGATCTTAGAAATGCGTATCACCTGGTTCGGATCCGGAAGGGAGACGAATGGAAGACGGCATTTAACACCCCGTTAGGTCACTTTGAGTACCTGGTCATGCCGTTCGGCCTCACCAACGCCCCCGCGATGTTCCAAGCCTTGGTTAACGACATCTTGCGGGACTTCCTGCACCGATTCGTCTTCGTATATCTGGACGATATTCTCATCTTTTCTCCGGATCCTGAGACCCATGTCCAGCATGTACGTCAGGTCCTGCAGCGGTTGTTAGAGAACCGACTGTTTGTGAAGGGCGAGAAGTGCGAGTTTCACCGCACGTCTTTGTCCTTCCTGGGGTTTATCATCTCCTCTAACTCCGTCGCCCCTGATCCGGTGAAGGTTGCGGCGGTGAGAGATTGGCCCCAACCAACAAGCTGTAGGAAGCTGCAACAGTTCCTCGGCTTCGCTAATTTCTATAGGAGGTTCATTAAGGGCTACAGTCAGGTAGTTAGCCCCCTGACAGCCCTGACCTCTCCAAAAGTCCCCTTCACCCGGTCGGATCGGTGCGAAGCCGCGTTCAAGGAGTTGAAACGACGGTTCTCTACTGCGCCAGTTTTGGTGCAGCCCGACCCTAGCCGCCAGTTCATGGTTGAAGTGGACGCCTCGGACTCAGGGATAGGAGCCGTGCTGTCCCAGAGCGGAGAGACCGATAAAGTTCTTCACCCGTGTGCCTACTTTTCTCGCAGGTTCACCCTGGCTGAACGGAACTATGACGTCGGCAATCGAGAACTCCTTGCGGTGAAGGAGGCTCTTGAGGAGTGGAGACACCTGTTGGAGGGAGCGTCTGTGCCGTTCACGGTTTTCACTGACCATCGGAACCTGGAGTATATCAGGACCGCCAAGCGGCTGAACCCCAGGCAAGCCCGCTGGTCACTGTTCTTCGGGCGTTTTGACTTCCAGATCACCTATCGCCCCGGGACCAAGAACCAGAGGTCGGATGCCTTGTCCCGGGTACACGAAGAGGAGGTCAAAACTGCACTGTCGGATCCACCGGAGCCCATCCTGACGGAGTCCACTATCGTGGCCACCCTCACCTGGGACGTGGAGAAGACCGTCCGGGAGGCCCTGGCACGGAGCCCGGACCCAGGAACAGGTCCGAAGAACCGTTTATATGTCCCACCAGAGGCCAGAGCTGCAGTCTTGGACTTCTGTCACGGTTCGAAGCTCTCCTGTCATCCAGGGGAGCGAAGGACCGTGGCAGTTGTCCGGCAGCGCTTCTGGTGGGCGTCTATGGAGGCCGACGTCCGGGAGTATATCCAGTCCTGCACCACCTGTGCCAGGGGCAAGGCAGACCATAAAAGGTCCCAAGGACTTCTCCAGCCATTACCGGTGCCTCATCGCCCCTGGTCCCACATCGGCCTGGATTTCGTCACGGGCCTCCCGCCGTCCCAGGGCAACACCACCATCTTCACGATAGTGGACCGATTCTCCAAGGTGGCCCACTTCGTGGGCCCTCCCGAAGCTCCCAACAGCCCAGGAGACAGCAGACCTCCTGGTCCACCACGTCGTCCGTCTGCATGGGATACCCACCGACATCGTCTCTGACCGTGGTCCCCAGTTCTCCTCACACGTCTGGAGGAGCTTCTGCAGGGAACTGGGGGCCACCGTGAGTCTCTCGTCTGGGTACCATCCACAGACGAATGGACAGGCAGAGCGGGCCAACCAGGAACTGGAACAGACCCTCCGCTGCGTAACATCCGCGCACCCGACGGCCTGGAGTAACCATCTGGCCTGGATCGAGTATGCGCATAACAGCCAGGTGTCTTCTGCCACCGGCCTCTCCCCATTTGAGGTGTGTTTGGGGTACCAGCCCCCATTATTTCCCGTGGTGGAGGGAGAGGTCGGTGTGCCCTCGGTCCGGGCCCATCTTCGGAGGTGCCGTCGGGTGTGGCGCACCGCCCATTCTGCCTTGTTGAAAGCCCAGACGAGGGCCAAGACCCATGCAGACCGCCGGCGGTCCCCGGCCCCTGCATACCAGCCCGGGCAGGAGGTGTGGTTGTCAATGAAGGACATCCCCCTGCAAGTACAGTCTACAAAATTGATGGACAGGTTCATCGGCCCCTTCCGTATCCTCAAAGTCCTCAGCCCTGCCGCGGTGAAGCTCCAGCTCCCAGCTTCACTGCGGATCCACCCGGTCTTCCATGTTTCCAGGATCAAACCTCACCACACCTCACCCCTCTGTGCTCCCGGTCCGGCGCCGCCTCCTGCCCGGATCATTGACAGGGAGCCGGCTTGGACAGTGCGCCGGCTCCTGGACGTCCGTCGGATGGGCCGGGGGTTCCAATATCTGGTGGACTGGGAAGGGTATGGACCCGAAGAACGCTCCTGGGTGAAGAGGAGCTTCATCCTGGATCCGGCCCTCCTGGCCGACTTCTACCGCCGACACCCCGACAAACCTGGTCGGGCGCCAGGAGGCGCCTGTTGAGGGGGGGGTCCTGTTGTGTGGGCCGCCAGAAGAGGAGGTACTGCTGGCCCACCACCAGAGGGCGCCCTGCCTGAAGTGCGGGCTTCAGGTACGAGAGGGCGCTGCCGCCACGGACACAGCCGGGAGTGACAGCTGTTACTCATTACTTCCTGACAGCTGTCACTCATTCTTCATCACCTCACTCCATAAAACCCAGATGTCATCTCCACCTCATCGCCGAGATATCGTACTTCATTGAAGGTAATATCCTCAGCCGTTTTGCGTTACAATATATCTGTATATTGTGAGTGTTTGCAGGAGTACCGGTTCCTCTTTCTGTGGAAGCTGAGTGAGTGCAGGACGGCACTCTTTTCCCCTGAGGAATCACTGCGGTACTCATCACATATTGAGTGAGAGGTGGAGGTGGCATTCCCACCGTTGTTGTTGCTGGGTGTACACACACCCACACTTGACTGTCTTTGTTCTCGCCAGCAGTACCAGATCTGACAGTCGGAGACGGTGATCACCTGGGAATTCGGGACTTGGCGGCTCCAATATTCACCAGGTTCGGTGGTGGCGGAAATCGTGTGGTTCCGGCCCTTCTCAGGACAGACGTCTTCTATCCTCGAGCCTGCCCACACGTCACCTTTGTAATTTGACTGTAATCATATCCTGAGATTGTCTGTATGTTCGTTGTGCACATTTCACAACATTAAATTGTTCCTTTTTGGCTCATCTATTGACCGTTCATTTGCGCCCCCTGTTGTGGGTCCGTGTCACTACACTTTCACAACACCTCAGTCACGTTCACAACTGGAAGGTGCACTCAGCGCGCATCCAGCAGGGTTATTAAATCAGCCAACCAACAGAGGAGGCTGATCAGAAGCCTGCCTTTTCTCCCCTTCATATCTGTGAGATGTCATAAAGTAAGAACTTTGGAAAAAGAGACAGAAAAAAGGTGCAAAAATCTCTTGATATAAAGTCATAAAACAAGGATGGCACAGAAGAAATTAAATCTAACTTTGAAATAATGTATTATAGAGGAATAAGAATTAAATCCTAAAAAGGTAAATACCTCCTGTGACTTACCTTGACATTTAAAATTGAATTATTTAGTGTTAACCACACTTATAAGAATATCCTGTTCATTGATAGTTATCCTGATGTATTGTTGTTGTGGGGTCATGCTTTGGGCTGTAAGTCAAGGAGGACGCATTACTCCATGATGGGTATATAAGAAATTAATGAAAGTTTACAGTTGATCACCAGGACAAGGCTTTCTCCCTGGTTGATAGCCTTTCATTTCATATATTTCCTTTCATATCATTTTTGTTGTTGTTTTTAGTATTTACAGAATTAAAAACGCTGTCTTTAAAGTCCAGAATCTATATAATTTAATTTCAAATGCTTACAAATGAGGTGAAAAGAATGTAGTCTAGCTTTTGTTCAGTTGGGAGCACAATGTTATTGATGTAGACCTCATCTGAGTATTATGTGATATCACCCTGTTTAAAGCAGACACAAGAAGAAAAAAAAGAAGACTGAGAGATTGTGCCAGGGATTTCCCCAGAGATCCAGCTGAGCACTGATGAATATGTCTTTTATGGCCCATTCACACTCTGTTGATTAGCCTGCCGTTTGAGAGTGAAAACTTGATTAACGTCAACCAGTGCCGAGATCCACCAGACTCCACAGGCATTAAGTGCATCAGTCGGACAACGTTGATGTTCAACATCCTTAAAATCTTCAACGTTCATGCTAAAACACTGGCAAGAGTTGAGCTCCACTACCTCTATGTCACCTCTGTTAGTACACTGTTACTGTTCTAGTCCGCTCCACCGGCCTTCGCTGTTGGTCAGCTGTCAGCTGCTCAGCTAAAATAATCTCAAGTGCTTTAAAATGGCAACCAAAACCAGAAAGACATGGAAGAAAATGGAAAACCACTATTCAAATGATTGAAGAATAGCCAGAATGGCAAAGACTCAGCCAATGACCAGCTCCAGGGTGATCAAAGAAGGTCTAAAATTGCCTTTGAATACTGTAACAATTAGAAGATGCCTATGTAAAGTCAAGCTATTGACAAGAAGCCCCCGCAAAGCTCCATTGTTGAAAAAATGATGTACTGAACAGTGTTGCCACAGTTACTTTGAAAAAGTAATCCAATTGTCAGGGTCTGATGGTGGGTTTGGTTTTCTGCTTTGTTTTTGGTCAGTTTTGTTATCTTCCTTTTGTTCATGTATGCTTTTCTTTATGTTCCTTTTCTTGTTGGGGTGTGTCTGCTGCTATCTCCCACTCTGTCTCTGGCCACGCCCTGTTTCTGGTCCTTTCCATGCACACTTGTCCTGGATTTGTTGATTGGCTCCTGGGGGTATACGAGGTCTGTTAGAAAAGTATCCAACCTTTTTATTTTTTTCAAAAATTTGATGGATTTGAATCACGTGTGCTTGCATGAGCCAACCTTGAACCTTCGTGTGCATGTGTGAGTTTTTTCATGCCTGTCAGTTGCGTCATTTGCTTGTAAGCAGCCTTTGTGTGAGGATGGGTGGAGTCTCTCGTCGTTTTTTCTTTGCAAGGAAAATGGCAGAATGACTGGAGCAGCACGACTGCATCAACTTTTGCCAGAAACTGGGCGACAGCCAGGTGGAAACCATTCGGATTATTCAGACAGCTTTCGGTAACGATCCTATGGGCATCACACAGATTAAGGAGCGATACAACCGGTTTAAAGATGTCTGCACAATGGTGGAGAGCACGCTGTGCTCCAAGCGGCCATCAACATGCTGAAATGACCAGATCATTTCCAAAGTGAACGCTGTGGTGATGCACGACCGTCGTGTGACTATCCGAGAAATTGTGGAACAGGTGGACATCAGCACTTTTTCCGCACATTCCACTGTGACAGAAGATTTGGCCATGAAAAGGAGTGGCGGCGAAATTCGTGCCGCTGCTGACTGAGCAAAAGCGCCACCGTGTTGAATTCTTACAGGACATGCTGGACTCTGAAAAATGATGCCACCTCTTCCACCATTCGGAATATTCAGACAGCTTTCGGTGGCTTTTCAGTCGTGTGACTATCCGAGAAATTGTGGAAGAGGTGGGCATGTCACAACATGTCCTGTGAGTCTTCAACACGGTGGTGCTTTTGCTCCGCCATCAGCTTTGTGCCGAAGCCATCGGCATGAATTGTGCTGTCACTCCTTTTCATGGCCAAATCTTCTGTCACAGTGGAATGTGCCGAAAAAGTGCTGATGTCCACCTCTTCCGCAATTTCTCGGATAGTCACACGACGGTCCCACATCACCACAGCGTTCACTTTGGAAATGATCTGGTCATTTCAGCATGTTGATGGCCGCCCGGAGCGCGGCGCGCTCTCCACCGTTGTGCAGACGTCTTTAAACTGGTTGTACCGCTCCTTAATCTGTGTGATGCCCATAGGATCGTCACTGAAAGCCGTCTGAATAATCTGAACGGTTTCCACCTGGCTGTTGCCCAGTTTCTTGCAAAATTTGATGCAGTCGCACTGCTCCAGTTGTTCCGCCATTTTCCTTGCAAAGAAAAAACGAGGAGAGACTACACCCATCCTCACACAAAGGCTGTTTACAAGCAAATGATGCAATCGACAGGCGTGAAAAAACTCACGCATGCGCACGAAGGTTCAAGGTTGGCTCATGCAAGCACACGTGATTCAAATCCATCAGGTTTTTGAAAAAAATAAAAAGGTCAGATACTTTTCTAACAGACCTCGTATATGCTCACTGCTTGTGTTTGTTCCTCGCCAGATTGATATGCCCTGTGCCTTCTATCCAGCTCTTGGTTTCATGTTTTCTAGTCCTGCCTGCTTCAGTGTGTTTTCGACCTCCTGCCCGTCTGTTCCGACCTCAACTAAGCCTGATGATCTTTGTACTGCTGATGTGTATTTTGGACTGCCTTCCCGTGTACCGACCACTGCTTTCCTCATTAAAGCCATTTCGCAACCAGAGCTGTCTGTGTGAGCCTTGTATTTGTGTCCTACCTTACCAGCCTGTCAGATCAATCTGGCCAACGATGGACACAGTGGGTTCAGATCCATTCCAGTTGGTGGTGTGCCACCACAGCCAGCAGCTTGCTCAGCAGGAAGACCAGCTCTCTATGCTTAGCATCAGGTTTAGCGAACTCGCTAAATGCCAGGATGCATTTATGTCTTCAGTGAGCGCTCCAGATGAGCCAAATACTGTCCCAACTTGATCCTCAGGCTACGTCAGACGCAGCCACCGGGGGTCCTAACATCCCGCCGGGGCTGCCAGCCGCCTCGCCGGCTCCCGTACCCTCACCTATTGTGTGCAACCAGTTATCTTGCCAAGTTATTCACAGGCGAATCAGGAAACGTCAGGCCTTTCATCACTCAGTGTGAGTTGTATTTTGAGTTGATGTCACCCATGTTCCCGACTGATAGAACAAAAATAGCATATATAATAACTCACCTGTCCGGAAGAGCCGCTGCCTGGGCCACGGCCGAGTGGGAGCATCAGTCACTGTCCTGTGCTTCACTCCTGGCATTCACCACTGCTCTCGAGCAAGTATTCCAGCACACTGCTCCGGGACGTGAAGCAGCACGCTCCTTAATGAAACTGAAGCAGGGCAGCCGCCGCGTCACAGACTATGCCATTGACTTCCGCATCCTGGCGGTGAAGAGTGAGTGGAACCCAGCTGCTCTACTCGATGTGTTTTTCCAGGGCCTGTCGGCGGAGATCCAGGATCAATTAATCGCAATAGACCTGCAGGGGGATTTGGATGGATTGATTGCCCTGGCCATCTGCACTGACCGAAGGCTGCAGGACCGTCCTCACCATGGGAATCATCCAGACCACCAATCCAACGCGCCTCTCAGCCGCTCCACCTCCTTCACTCATTCCTGGCCCGATCCATCTCTGCACAACACTGACGAGACAATGCAGTTAGGACACATGCACCTGACTCCAGCTGAGTGACAGCGTCACCGTGTGGACAACCTCTGCTACTACTGCGGACCGTCTGGACATTTAATAGCTGATTGTCAAGCCAGGGTTGCCACCACACGGTCAAGAACGGAGTTGCGGGTGAGTCTAAATTCCATTTTCTCAGTTTTGGCACAGATCATAATTCCGGCTAAAAGAATTTCTGATCACACTTCCATTGATGTTTCAGCTTTTGTTGATTCAGGTTCTAATTCTATCTTCTCTTACCAGGGTCCTTCACCCTAGGATGTATAAGATATCTCGCCCTCTGGTGGTACGTGGTGTGGATGGCCACGTACTAGGCCAAATCACTCACTGCACTCAGTCTGTAAAATTACAACTCTCTCAAACTCACTCTGAATTGATCAGTTTTCATGTAATGGAAAATATGACTCACTCGATCATACTGGGGCACCCCTAGCTACAAAGGCACTGGCCTAATTTTGACTGGGTTAAAGGAGAAATAATTTCTTGGAGCCCGGCCTGTAATAACAGTTGTCTGCAAAACCCAGAAAGCACCCAGCAGGGTTCTAATCTGGATCTTGCCGGGGTACCAGAGTGTTACCATAACCTCGCTGCAGTATTTAGTAAGGCTAGGGCCAAATCGTTACCGCCACACCAAGATTACGACTGCGCTACAGAGCTTCTCCCCGGGCAAGTCCACCACGGAGAAAACTCTTTTCTTTGTCGGCACCTGAACGCCACACATTGAATGCGTACATCCAGGACTCCATAGTAGCTGGCCTGATTCGACCTTCATCTTCACCCACGGGGGCAGGGTTCTTCTTTGTGGAAAAGAAACATAAGACTCTCCATCCTTGTATTGATTACAGTGGTCTGAATAGCATCACAGTGAAAAATCGTTATCCACTGCCTCTGATTTCCTCTGCCTTTGAATTGTTAGATGGTGCTGCCATTTTTACCAAACTCGACCTATGAAACGTATATCATTTGGTCCCAATAAGAGAAGGGGATGAGTGGAAGATGGCTTTTAACACGCCATTCAGTCATTATGAGTACTTAGTGATGCCGTTCGGACTCACAAACACACCCCCCGTGTCCCAAAATCTTGTTAACGATTTGTTGCGGGAATGTTTGAACAAGTTCGTCTTTGTATACCTAGATGACTTCCTTATTTTTTCCCCTGATCTGGCACCACACACCCAACACGTTTGCACCGTCTTACAAACGCTGCTCCAAAATGACCTTTATGTAAAGGCGGACAAATGTGAGTTCCATAGATCCACTGTATCCTTTTTAGGATTCATAATTTCGAAAGGGGAAATCTGGATGGACCCCGAGAAAGTTTCAACTGTACATGACTGGGCTGTTCCCACATCCCGCAAGGATTTACAACGGTTTTGGGATTCGCAAATTTCTATCGAAAATTAATGTGTAACTTCAGTACAGTTGCAGCCCCTCTGCATAAGGCCACCTCATCACTCCGGCCATTCGTGTGGACACCGGAGTGCGACGAGGCGTTCAAAATCCTAAAGAATCGCTTTACTGTGGCCCCCGTGCTGCTCCTCCCTGACCCCGTCCGACAGTTCGTGCTTGAGGTCGATGCCTCTAATGTGGGAGTAGGTGCGGTCTTGTCCCAGAGACGGCGGCACTGGTTGGAGGGGGCACAATTACCTTTCATCGTCTACACCGACCACAAAAATCTAAAATACCTTAAGACTACTAAGCGACTCAATTCTCACCGGGCCCGGTGGGCCATATTTTTTGGTCACTTTAATTTTACCTTGTCCTACTGTCCGGGCATAAAGAACGGTATGCCAGATGCACTATCCCGTCAGGGGGACTCAGTAGATGGGTCCATGGGCCCAGATGCCATTCGACGTAAAACTTGTTTTCTATCTGCACTTACCTGGGATGTAGAATCAAAGATATGGTCTGCGTTAGGCGATGCCCCATTTCCTGCAGGTTGTCCGTGGGGCAGTCTTTTTGTTCCTGCTTCCCTTAGAGGGGATACAATACGGTGGTGTCATGAGAATTGCATGTATTGTCATCCAGGAATTAAGAAAACTCTATTTGTTGTGCAACAAAGATTCTGGTGGCCCGGGCTAGTGAGGGATGTCACTGAATATGTCACTGCCTGTCAAGTATGTGCCATGCACAAATCTTCTACCCGTCCGCCCGCTGGTGCCTTGTTACCGTTGCCGGTCCCGGCTCGCCCATGGACCCACATCACGTTGGACTTTGTGACCGGTTTTCCGTCCTCAAAGGGTACACAGTCGTTATGACGGTTGTAGATCGTCTTTCTAAAATGGTTAATTTCATACTGTTGAGAAAATTACTAAAGAGACTGCTGAAGTTATATTAAACCAGGTTTTCAAATTACACAGGTTGCCGCAAGTTTCTGATCGGGATCCGCAGTTTGTATCTCATTTCTCGAGGGAATTCTGCCGTCTCCGTTGGGTAAAGAGTAGTCTCACTTTGGGCTACCATCCACAGGCCAATGGGCAGACGGAACGGCTGAACCAGGAACTGGAAAACGGGCTCTGGATTCTTGCATCCCGCCATGCCACATCATGGTCAGAACAGCTTCCGTGGGTCAAACTCGCTGATAACAGTTTATCCTCAAGTTCCACCGGTTACACCCCGTTTCATGTTGTTTTTGGTCACCAACTCACGCTATTTCCCCCTATCAACCTCAACTCCACGGTTCCGTCCACACCGAGTTTAATTCTTTGTTGCCAACGGACCTGGGACCGGGCCCGTACAGCTTTCTTACATTGCTCGGGGGCGTATAAGTCCGCCGCTGGTCGTAGGCATTCAGTGGTCCCATCTTACTCTCCAGGCCAGAGGGTTTGGCTGTCGACATGCCACCTTGCCCTTAGGGGCGTGCGGAAGAAACTGGGCTCCAGGTTCATTGGCCCTTTCCCAGTTTCCAAGGTCAATACTTCAGTTTCTGTTCGTCTCCGCCTCCCCCGGTCCATGCGTGTTCACTTTACTTTTCAAGTCAATCAAGTCAAACCCGTCTGGTCTGGTATGTTGTGCCCAGCTGCCGTTCCCCCACCACCTGTCCAGTGTGTGGATGGTGGCCCCGTTCTTACTGTGCGCCAGCTCTTGGCTTCTTGCCGTCATGGTTTCCAATATTTCATGGATTGGGAGAGGTATGGCCCCAAGGAGCAGTCGTATTTTGGATCCCGGTCTGGTCCGCGATTTCCATGCTGCTCATTCCTCTTCCCCTGGGCCACCGGGGGTTGGCAGTGGCGGTGGGGGGAGTACTGTCAGGGTCTGATAGTGGGGTTGGTTTTCTGCTTTGTTTTTGGTCAGTTTTGTTATCTTCCTTTTGTTCATGTATGCTTTTATTTATGTTCCTTATCTTGTTGGGGTGTGTCTGCTGCTATCTCACACTCTGTATCTGGCCACGCCCTGTTTCTGGTCCTTTCCATGCACACCTGTCCTGGATTTGTTTATTAGCTCCTGGGGGTATATATGCTCACTGCTTGTGTTTGTTCCTCGCCCTTTTGATGTACCCTGTGCCTTCTATCCAGCTCTTGGTTTCATGTTTTCTAGTCCTGCCTGCTTCAGTGTGTTTTCGACCTCCTGCCCGTCTGTTCCGACCTCGACTAAGCCTGATGATCTTTGTACTGCTGCTGTGTATTTTGGACTGCCTTCCCATGTATCAACCACTGCTTTCCTCATTAAAGCCGTTTTGCAACCAGAGCTATCTGTGTGAGCCTTGGATTTGTGTCCTACCTTACCAACCTGTCACCAATTACTGATTACTCCTTTAAAAAGGAACTTAGCTACTTTACTTATGACTCCATTGTAAATGCAACTAAGGTAGATTACTAGTTACTTTATTAGTTACTTTCAGCAGCTGCCGACAACCCCCCCCCCCCCCCCCCCCGCCACCACAACATGAAAATAATAGCCCATTTTGCCAATACTCATTTTATAGTCTCCCTTTCTTGACTTCAATGAACATAAATACTTGTTTTATAAAAAAATAAAATAAAGATATCTTTCTTGACCTCATATTTAACTGCTGACAGCAATGTAACAATAAAACTTACAATTTCTAACCAACATTGTATATAATTGTAACTATTAAATTATTTCTACCATTTTTGTAACATGTAAGCTGTGGATCTGAACGTCACGGCTGGGGACATCCAGAACATCACAGCTGGGGAAGGCTGTCCTGCGGCGCACCGTCCACAAGACACGCGTGTTGTGCAGAATGCACGCGGGGCCGGCTGCACACGCTGACAGCAGATGTGGACATGATAAGAGCACCCTGCTTCTCATTTATGTCATTTCATGATTGTACATCTGTGACCATGGGTCATCTACAGAGGAACAGACGGATCATATTTGTATTGCCCGCTTGATAAGAGGGATTCAATACAATGCAGTGTTTTTATATGGTGTGTGGCTTTATTTTTTTTTTAAATACGTCTATGACTTTCCTAATATCAGGCAGTTTCCCACACCTTTCACAGGACAGTGATGGTAGCTTAGTGGTAAAGTTTCTGACTGACAATCAGAGCTTTTGGAAAGTGCGGGTTCAATTCCTGTGGATGGCATGTATTTTTTTTTTTTCACAGCAGCTGTTGTGGAAAGCTGCTCTGTTCCCACATGCACAAAAACATCACAGCATGTATTTATTTATTTTTTATGAACTGTTTCTTCACAGCAGCTGCATGATGTGTAACCACATTGCACAGCTGCTGTCACTGTGTTCCCGCATGCACGAACTATCGCCCTGGGATTGTGCATGCCTGCCCGTCAGTGCAATGTTTGTGTGGTTCGCTCATACAAGCTGTTACGATGTGAGCCACCCTGAGTTGTACATATTCACACTATGTGTGAAGGGGCCCTAAGTAATGCGTTACCGGCATCACTGGTGCTGAAGAGGTTTCAGTTTGCCAAAGAAAACATCAACTGGCGTAAAGAGAAATGGCACAACATTTTGTGGACTAATAAAACATCTCAGGTTTGTTGGTTTCCAAGCATGGACAGCCTGCTTAAAATCACACCACAGACTTTCAATAATATTCAGGTCTGGGGACTGAGATGGCCATTCCAGAATGTTGTACTTGTTCCTATGCATGAATGCTTTAGTAGATTTTGAGCAGTGTTTAGGGTCATTGTCTTGTTGAAAGATCCAGCCCCAGTGCAACTTCAACTTTGTCACTGATTCATGAATGTTGTTCTCAAGAATCTGCTGATATTGACTGGAATCCATGTGATCCTCAACTTTAACAATATTCCCACTACCTGCACTGGCCACACAGCCCCACAGCATGATGGAACCACCTCAAAATTTTACTGTCGGTAGCAAGTGTTTTTCTTGGAATGCTGTGTTCTTTTTCAGCCATGCATACCGCCCCTTGTTATGTCCAAATAATTCAATTTCAGTTTCATTAGTCCATGTCACCTTATTCCAAAATGAAGCTGGCTTGTTTAAACCTGCTTTAGCATACCTGAAACTACTCTGTTTGTGGCATGTACACAGAAAAGGCTCCCTCTGCATTACAGCATCATACGAGGTCTATTAGAAAAGTATCCGACCTTATTATTTTTTTCAAAAACCATATGGATTTGAATCACGTGTGATTACATCAGACATGCTTGAACCCTCGTGGGCATGCGAGAGTTTTTTCACGCCTGTCAGTTACATAATTTGCCTGTGGGCAGTATTTTGAGTGAGGAGTCGCCCACCCTCTCATCGTTTTTTTCATTGTTTAGGAATGGCTCAGAGACTGCTGCTTTGTTTGATAAAACTTTTTTCAAAACTGTAAGGCACAAGTGAGTGGACACCATTCGATAAATTCAGCTGGTTTTCGGTAAAAATTTTAACGCTGATGAGAGATTTTGGTCTGGTAGTGTCGCCGTAAGGACGGCCCACGGCGCCTGACGGCAATCTGCGTTTCGAGGCGGCAGCGCCTCGCCGTTTCAAGTTGAAAATGTCCACATTTCAGGCTCTGTTGACCCAGTAAGTCATCAGAGAACAGATAACTTTCAGAAGAAGTCGGCATGAGTTTATTCTGACATTCCATTGTTAACAGACATTTTGTAATGAAAGAACGTGCGGGCAGAGTCGCATGTCGGGCCGAACCCGACCGCGGGGGGTCGCGACAGGAAAAACAACTCCGTTGGAAACCTTAACGGGCAAGTTGGAACATGCCCAAGCTGTTAAACAATTTCTCAGTTACTCACTTGTTGAAAGCCATCAAAAGCCGCCTGAATTTTACAAATGGTTTTCAACATGGAGGTGTTTTTCCTGTCGCGGCGCACACAGATTTGCCGAGTCGTCACGGAAATGACTCGGTGAATTTGCGCGCACGTCTTTCATTAAAAAATGTCCTTAAACAGTGGAATGTCTGCATAAAGTCCTCATGCCGGCCTCTTCTGAATCTTCTCTGTTCTCTCACGACGTCCTGGGTGAATTAAGCCTTAAATTAGGATGTTTTCAGGTCAAAACAGGCCGACGACGGCGCCTGGAAGCGCTGCAGGACATCCCACTCCATGGGAAGTCCTTACACCGACAGAAACACCCCATAATCTCTCATCAGCCGTTAAACTTTTCACCGAAAACCAGCTTAATTTCTCGAATAGTGTCCACTCGGATATTCCTCACAGGTCCAGAAAAAATGTTGATAAAGCAACGCGCGCCGTCTCGAGCAGCATGTGAAACAAAGGAATTCAGCTGAGAGGGCAAGACCACATCTCACTCAAGGCCTGCCCACAGGGAAATGACATCACCGACACGCGTGAAAAAACTCACGCATGCGCACGAGGGTTCAAGCATGATTGGTGTAATTGCACGTCATTCAAATCCATATAGTTAAAAAAAAAATAAAAGGGTCGGTTTATTGTCTAATAGACCTCATACATCATCTCTTTGTGCAAAGTGTGCTGTATAGTTGAATGATGCACAGAGACACTATCTGCAGCAAGATCACGTTGTAGGTCTGTGGAGCAGGTCTGTGGGTTGACTATGACTGTTCTCACCATCCTTCACTTCAGCTTAGCTGAGATTTTTCTGGGCCTGCCACTTCGGGCCTTAACTAGTACTGTGCCTGTAGTCTTCCATTTCCTCACTATGTTCCTCATAGTGGAAACTGACAGTTGAAATCTCTGCGATAGCTTTTTGTATCCTTCCCCTAAACCATGATGTTGAGCAATCTTTGTTTTCAGGTCAACTGAGAGTTGTTTAGAGGCTCCCATGTTGGCATTCATTAGAAGAGATGCAAATAGGGGAAACATTTGTAAATGGCCACATTAAATACACTTTCTTATGATTTGATTCACCTGTGTAAGGAGGTCAAGGGTAAGTGAGCTTACCAAACCAATTTTGTGTTCCAATAATTAGTGCTAAAGGTATTCAAATCAATAAAATGACATGGCTGCCCAAATTTATGCATCTGCCTAATTTTGTTTAAATAATTATTGCACACTTTCTGTAAATACTACAAACTTCATTTCACTTCTCAAATATCAGTGTCTTCATCTGCTATATGATTAAATTTAACTGAAATTTCTGATCCAGACAACCAATGATTTATAAAGGAAAATCATGAAAATTATCAGGGGTGCCCAAACTTTTGCATACAACTGTATCTCGATGATGCACTGGTAGCAAGTGATGCAATCTCAGAGTTATGTTGACTTTATACGCTGAGTTGACGATCAGCTCTGCCAAGCTACGCTACTGCATCGTGGAAGACACTACCAATACGCTGCCCTCTGATGGCGAAAGTTAAACCATCTGTTACAGTCAGTCAGGGCCACCCTCCACTGAGGTAAATTAACCTGCATTGAAGACACAAAATTTGCACCCCTGGAGCGAGCCTTCTCCAGCATTTCACAGAGTTTTTGAGAATCTGCTGTCAGGCAGCATCAACCACTTCACGCCATAGTGTGAATAGGCCTTTAAAGTACATATCTCTGGTAAATGAAATGTCAAATAAGCTCTAAATAAAAGAATTATGAAATTATTGATGTATTGTGCTTTATTTTTGGTGCCATATACCCTGAGAAATTAAGTAATTAATATGGAAAATTAGCTTTATTTCATCTCCCATTGATAAATGCTCAGAAATGTTTGCTTGTCAGAAAAGTCAACTTCGGGCCATCATAGTGAGTGATCACCCCCTCAGAGACATTATTGAAAGAAATGAGAAAACTGGAATTTTTGCAATTCAAAAGTTGAAGTACACACCTGCTGTTGAAGCCAGGTTCATATGTTGGTATCCCCTGTACATGGTGATGGAGTGCTCTCTTACAAGATGATGTCACATATCTATAATTCTGCTTAGTTGTGATCCCGAGGTTCTCTTGGACTTTTAGGACATTCATTCATCCATTTTCTGAACCCAGTTATTCCAGTAGAGGATCGTAGAGGATCATAGAGGAGCCTATTACAGGAGACATTGGACGAAATGTCAACACAGATAGACAAACTCATTGACACACTCACTCACACCAGTTCACCAAGCCTGCATAGCTCTGGAATTGGGAGGAAGCCAGAGAAACCAGAAGGAACCCATGCAAACACAGGGAGAACATGCAAACTCCACAAAACAAGGACAGGCTTAGATTCAAACCCCGGACTTTCGATTGTAGCAAAGAATTCCACCTAGAAGTGGGATTCTCCAATCAATGCCTAAGTGCGGGACTGTACCAGATGTACGACCAAGACAGGCGAGTGGTTGCATACGCGAGCAAAACACTACAACCGCCGGAACTTAAATTCAGTTACTGCAGAAACGCAGAACTAGCAACAGTCTGGGTCGTGAAACATTTTGCCAACTATCTGGGCAGACAGAAAGTCATTGTAGAAACCAATCATCAACTAGTGACATTCCTTAACAGTCAAAGACTGTGAGAAGGTGTAGTAACAAACTCACGAGTTGCCTCTTGGTTGATGGCACTGCAAAGTTTTGACATGGAGGTGTGGTACGCACAAGACCGCAAAACTCCCCTAGGCACAGGGTTAGCTGCTTGCCAGTGCCGGACCGAAGACACACCGGCTGCAATCCCGTTGAACAAAGACATGTCACCACCCGACTACCTTAATCACCACTACTTTGACCACAATGCCTGCCAAGGCATGATCACTGCGTACGTGGACGGCTGTTCATTTCGCCATGAAACAGTCGCCCGGGCTGGAGTGGAGGTCACATGGATTGACAAGACACCACATAAGCCACAGAAGTTTCAACTGGGACCACAGTCCTCTCAGTATGCAGAAATTGCTGGCATACTCATAACATGCCAGTTAGCTGTGGTGCAAAACATCAGATCATTCATGCTGTGCACAGACTCTAACTATGCACGCCTTAGCTTTTTGTGCCATCTACCCTTGCCGGACCCGCAATGGTTTCGTGACCTCCAACAGGAGATCGGTCAAACACAAAGATTTGTTTGCGGCTGGTGACCACCTCATAATGACGCACGACCTCCAGATATACTGGAAAAACGTCAGCGGTCACTCCCGCACACCAGGCCAAGACAAAGAATTTAATGACTTAGTTGACACACTAGCAAAGCAAGGCACTCTGGACGGCAAGCCGCGGGCATTTGATGAGGCATTTTTGTCCCACCCACCCACCCATGCTGCATCCGTGGTGACCCATGCCAGGACTGCTGCCGCAGACCCTGCCTCAACCCCGTCCCCACAACAGCCTTGGTCGCTCCAGCTTTCTCCGACTCTGACCTGGCTTCACTCCAGGCTCTGGACTCGGCCATAAACAAAATGGTGCTACACCTCACTGATCCTCAACTTCGCCCACTCACTGAGGATGATTTTGCTTCTGTCCCTGACTTGAAACAGCTGTACCACGCCCGAGATAACCTACAAATGCTCCATGCCATCTTGTTCTATGCTTCCGAGGACCTCTCTTCACCTGCGTTAGTGGTTCCTGTTACCACCAGGGGGTGATGTTGATGCAAGGGCACGATTCAGCATGAGCAGGTCATAGAGGAACGAAAGCAACATACAATGCGTCAGGACAGGTGGAAAGGGCCATCTGAACTGTGGTGACCATCCTGCGCAAATATGTGACAGCCAACCACTCCCCTTTTCAAATGATGACAGGCCATCAGATGACGCTCCCCCTCCACCTGCTGTACCAGCCAGGAGAGGCAAACATTGCGATAGCGTACACGGCTTGACAATACATGACCAACCTGAATGAACATCTGAAAGCCACTTTCTCCTTTGCTCAAAAACACTTGAACAAAAGCGCAGAAGGTCGAAAAGCCTACTACGATCAGAAGGCATCCCACCATGAGATACAAGTGGGGGACAAGGTGTGGTACTACTCATTCGGACAACCCAGCCAGAAATCAACCAGGTTGACACGCAAGTTGCTACCCCATTGGACCGGACTGTATTTGGTGACTGACAAACTCTCCGCCGTCGTATACCAAATCAAGGTCAGCAAGGGTCAAAGAGAACCAGTTAACCCCATAGTGGGTTCAAAGTAACCAAATAAAGCCGCACAAAACCCCCATGGGACTCGCTGGGGATGCCACAGTCGCCAATAGAACTTAAAAAAACACTCAAGTCGAGAGGATGCAAATAAGGAATATTGACACCTGCTGTGTCCCCAAACAATTGATCTACCACGATCGAAACAAATCACCAGAATAATTTTAACTTCCAACAGGACAAATAAAACAACTCAGGTGATCTCACCAACACCACCGTAGTGGGGGTGAGCCCCAAAAGCGACAGCCTAATGCTCGAATTGAGAATCGTTCAGATAACTTAAACTCTGTGCTACAAGCCAGAAAAGAAAAAGAAAATGTGTAACCATTTTAAGACAAATTTCTAACCATGTTTGTTGTTTTGCCAGGATGACCTGGCTCGTGACCCTGTTGCTCCTCAGTGCAACCGTTGCTGACACCTCACCAGACGTGGTTGAATTCAGACCAGAATCGGGCATCGTCCTGAAGGACCAGCCCGGCTTATTGATAACGAACTGCTGCTTGCACACACAGAGGGTATTCGTCAGGCTCGACCTCACAGAAGTGTACTGGGCCAACTTCGCCAGCACTACAGTGAACCTGGTCTCCTGGGCAGGTAGCCGGTGGACCAAGTCTGTCCTGAAGAATGCTGAGGCAGACATAGTCCACATTCTATGCCAGACGGAGAAGTTCACGGTAACACAAGTAGGACTGAGTGGACTCAACAAAAGAGAGAAGAGGTTCATTGGAGGTCTGCTAATGGCAGCCTCAGCTGCAGGATACCTTTTCAGCTTTGGCTTATCAGCAGTTAACACCGTCACAATGACAGCAGTAACGAGACACATTAGCGAGCTTCAAGAGGTAATCCCTGAAATACAGGCTCAGCTTAATTTGCAGAGAGAAGGTCTTGAGACCATCAGACAAACCGTACGAGACACCGTGGCAATCCTTAACACCTACACCAACATGATCAAAAAGACCTTAGGCGTACTTGACCAACTAACGTCAGTGTCGCAGGAAGACTATCCACACACACACACAGACGTTAAGTATGCTCGTGGCGGACATGACCAGGGATGTCGGATCGTCGATTGACAGCCTCACCGTTGGTAGGATTCCACCCTACATTGTCCCATTAACCCTGGTCGACCAACTTCTAGAGTCCGCAACCCATAGCATAGTCATGCCGCTACAAGCTCACCTTGCGTACATGTTAAGAAGCTCAATTCCAATCTATGTAGATCCAGAGGATCTAGAAATGGCGTTTTTAATTAACTTGCCTATTGTCACTACCAAAAACATCTACAGGCTCAAGAGTGTCGTGAACGTACGTAGGTCTCTGGCAAGGAGACAATCGCCTCAAAATCCACACCACACACCACACACCGCAATCATGTGCCATGAATGGCCAAAACACTGCAGGTTTTCCTTTCTACCAATCACCTCAGCAGGTGATTTCATTAAAGATCAGGTGTCTCAGCAGGTGATTTCATTGACTATCAGGTGTTTATGTTCAGGGGATAGGCTCATCAGCAACCCACCTTCTGAGGTGACTGGTTGTAAGGAAAACCTGCACTGTCTCGGCCCTCGTTGACCACCCCTGCTCTATCATATGCTTGGTCCACTCCTGACACCCTGCTGTTTGTAGCCACAATCGCCAGTTACCTAACTACCCTTGGCTTAGCTCTGTGGCTGCGTAGATATGCCAATACCCTTCAAGACGGTATAACCAGGTGTTCGTGAGCCCTCGCCAGGCTAGCCCAAAGAAAAAGACGCGCAGCCGAACAGTCCGAAGATGTTGTCAGAGTTGAACCTGGTAAAAGAGACATCTCAAATTATTGCAGAGAATAACCACACGGAAACACTGAATTTCTTTCCTGAATCAGGGAGAGCTGGTGGATGTGACCCTCGTCACTGTCCGTCATACAGCTCTGAAGGGCCCGCCCACTCACCTCCTGTATTTATTGAAACAAAGTTGCATACAGACATATGGAGAAGACAGGATACAAAACATAGTGGCGTCTCACAGTCGCTCACATCGATATGAAAATTGTTATGGCTCTCCACCTCCAGTCTCATGGTCTGTTCTCAAACAGACAGTAATTGTTCTCAGAAATGAAACATACCAGTGCCAACCTTGGGCCAGTGTACAGACTGTGTTGTTCTCTGTTCAAGGCCAACCTGTTAATTAAAATGTACATCTGTGCTCAGCAAAAACAAGGCTTACAATCACACACTCTTCATGTAAGCAAAAGGTCATTTTACAGTTATGAACAGTTCAGTGATTAACTAGGAAAGTAATATTAAGTGAAATCACACATATATATGTATATATGAAAGACAGAATCAAAGACAGGATCAAAGACATTAATAATTGATAAGTATCTTTAAAATTCTTTAACATTATTCCCCCCTGTTTATCAACGATAATGTCTACATTCTTATAATCACAAAGCCACCACCACCATGCCTGGACTTTCAGTGGCCTGGTCATCTTTGTAGTAACATCAAAATCTTACACTCAGAGGAAGCAATGTTCTTAATCATCATTTTACCCCATTTAAACGGGGCAAGACTCAGAATCAAACTGTAATAAAGCTATGTAATTACGATCTACCAGCAAACCATTGACTGTGGTGGAAATCATTTGTTGAACCAATGATCATACTAGAGGAATTATACAGCAAATTATAACACTCAGTAAGCCCAGCAGGACAATAATTGGGGTAAGCAGTTTTAACAGAATGTGATACCATGATCCAGAAAAGAGCCATGAGGTCCAGCTATTATCTGTAACAAAATCCTTACTCACAGTGTTCTTTAACATTGTTAAATTCTGGATAGCCAAGCCTATTGATCCGGCATCATCATCGTTGTTAGGGATGAATGTACCACAACTTTCTCCCACCATGGCACACACACCACCTGAGGCCGCAGTTAATTGATCCAAAACCATTCGGTCTTGCATTTCCATGATCCTCAGAGTTGACAACTCCGCCCTTATGCCCCTAAGAGCCTCAACAGTGGAGTTCACAAAGTAGCTGAATCGGTAATTTAGAGTCTCCACGTGCAGCATCACCTTGGCCACGCCTACCCTGGGGAAGAGTGACAACAGGACTTTCTGGTCTGTGGACCACAGCTTTTCTTCCAGAGGCACATCTGTTCCCCATATGGGGTCATGGGGCGCCAAGTCACGCTTAAAGCAATGACTGGTTGAGAGGTGAGCGGCTATGATGTAGGAGTGCTGAGCCATGATTATTGGGGCACATCTGCCTGTCCATCCTGCTGGGAGGGCTATGAAGGCGTTCTGGCCACACAGCCAATACATGCTCACCTGAGCATAAGTTCCCATCGGGTCCGGTGCTTGGAAATAATCTATACATTTACTCCCATAGGGAGCTTGGGTATGATTAAAGCTTCCATCCGACAGGTGAGTACACGGCCCCAAAATGACTTCACACAATGGCTTAGCTATCTTTCCCAAATTAGTAATTGGACCAGAAAGCAAAGGCTGGTTGTTTGCATAACAGGTGAGTCGAGCTCCGGGATCAAGGAAAAGATTAGTATGCACAGGTGTACCAAGTGAGCCTTCTACAGGCAAGATATATTTAAATGATATGCTTTTGGTGTCTTGGTGGTTATATAAGAGCCTGTATGTCAGTGATTGATTAAGTACCACGGGATTGATTGCTGATGCTACCACATGTGGAAACAAAAGGCTGACATTCAGGAGTGGCAGTGGTTTTATACGTGGGTGTGTTGTGGAAACAGGCATCAAAGAACACACAACAATTGTTCACATTTACCTCAGCCAAAAACTTAGCATATCTGTACCACATGTTCATCTGATATGGGTTACGTGGCGTATCAAACATCCACTCAAAACTTGATCGTGGTTTCACTTGCTTCTGGTCTGAATTGTAACTTGATTCATATATTTTTTCATACCACCACACAGTAGATGCCACAATTACAGCAATAATCATCATTATTATCAGTAGGGTGCGCACTTTGCACCCTGCTCTAGCAGCAAATCTTTCCATAGCTAAAACAGTCTTTGAGCAGTCTCTCTCTTTTTTTTTTTTAGAGAGAGAGAGAGAGAGAGACGACAGTTCTGGTCTTGGAGATATCTTCTTTCTTTGGTGACAGTTCAGAATTTCAGTTCAACAGTTCTGGGCTTAGGGACTGAAGGTGACAGTTCAGAGTCTCAGTCCAGAAATTCGGGGTTTTGGGGACTGAGGGAATCAGGAACTCTTTTTATGTTGTTTCCCACCAGATGTAGTGCATAAATCTGTACTATCATCAGTATGTGTAAAGCATGCTGCAATTGGAAGTAAAATAATGTGTCATGTGCGCTGTCCTGTGTCCTGTTCTTGACGTTTCTTTAAACGCAGGTTCACAGGAATAGAACAGGATTTTCTCGTGGCCTGTTCTCAAAGAATTGGATTCGCCTGCTTCTTTTCCTGGTCTGGTCATGTCTGCTTCTCAGCTCTTATTTCAAGCGTGTAGTCCATCAGCTTCTCATCCTAGCTTGTGTTGATAGGATTATCCTCAGTTTTAGCTGGTTTTCTCATTTGCTTCAGGACCCTGGTTGGAGCTTAGGTGTCTTATCTGGTTCAACTTTGGTCTTTGTCTTTGTTCTCCAATCACACTCTGGTCACCTTTTCTCTGTTGTGAGACGCACTTCCAGCCATTGATGGACCCGTAGTCCATCAGCCGACATTGTTACACGTCATTTCCCTTGTCCAGTTCAGGATCTTTCAGATATCTCTGTCTTTTGCAGTGGGATAGATGCACCCAAGATGACCTCTCTGCAATTTTCAACACAGTGGGGTGGTTAGCAGCACTTGGAATGGACCCTCCCACTTCGGAGATGACCAGTTCTTTCTCTTAATGGTCTTTATCAGCACCCAATCGCCAATCTGGATCTGATTCTCAGGGTCCTGCACAGAAACAGGAGAGTCTGGTATCTTGTTAGCGTGTATGACTTTTTTTGTGGGACAACACTCGTCTCATATAATCGACTAATCCCTCGTCTTCACTATCA
This sequence comes from Thalassophryne amazonica, assembly GCF_902500255.1. Classification (NCBI taxonomy): domain Eukaryota; kingdom Metazoa; phylum Chordata; class Actinopteri; order Batrachoidiformes; family Batrachoididae; genus Thalassophryne; species Thalassophryne amazonica. The sequence continues at coordinate 53,588,208 of NC_047104.1, forward strand.
GGCCCTGCTATTTTCTGTAAAGCCTCGGTCCCACCGAATAATGAAGGCTGAAGAAGGAGCCACACATGGGTGTGGGGTGATTATTTGAAGAATGACCCACGTTTTCATCTATCACGTATCCACTATGAAGGTGCCACTATGTGCCTCTCTGTACCCCGCATGTGCCACGTAGCAGCCTCTAGTGAGCCATGACCACCTGTCATTACAGCCTCGAATGGCTCGCATCAGCCACACTAAGGCACGTAGTGCCATGATAGCGCCATGTTGGCGCACGTTTAGGCATGAGTTTGGTCCAAACCTCCAGCCCTCCCACACCTGGTCCCTTTAAAGTGTGGGTTTTCAATTCACAGATTCACAGCAGCATTTAAAGATGTCCCTTCTTTTTTTTTTTTAAACGCAGTCCAAAAATAGACACTCCATCACAGTTACGCAGTTGTGCGCTGTGCGCCAGGCTGCTGTCCACCTGTAATGCACCAGACCAGCTAGACCCGAACCACGGGTTCCTGGAGAGCCGCCTCTGTGCTCCTCGCTGGCTCCGTGGCTCTCTGGCTTTTTTTTTTTTTTTTTTTTTTTTTTTGCGGCTTTAAACACACAAAACTTTATGTTTGTCCATTTATTTCTGCAAAATCATTCTTTTGCGCGCGCGCTGCTGTTGTCCTTTCATGGACAGCTGCCTCTCTGCTCTTTCTAAGTGGCTTCCTTTCCATCCGTGGCTTGCTGGTTTTATTTTTTCCCTGGCTTTAAACACAATCATTTTTACAACGTGAATCCACTTTTGCACTGCTGAAGATAAACAGGAGCCGTACCGTTCAAGCCGCCCCTGACAATGATTGCTACTGTATCCTTCCCTTGTTCCATTCCAGGGGAGTATGCAGTTAAGGTATTGATTAGGGCATTCCTCTGGTGCCTGGGTCCCTTGTCCTCACCATCAAGTCTGTCATTAGCACTCTTGAGCTGCAAGTTGAAAATTTCCTTTGTTAGTCATAAGCAATTATATATATTTTCCTGTTCAGATACTGTATAATTTGAGCGGCATGGTCATAACTGGTGTTCAACTCAACACCTTATTGGACAGGCCCTATATTTTTAACAAGCTGTTTATATTGCTTCCAGAATTTTCTCAGTTTTCTTATCAATTAGGTATACCACACAGGTGAAAGCAGATCAGACAAAAATGATTAATCCTATGCACCCACTGCTATTTATGTAAAGGGCCTTTCACACCACATGTTTTGGAAGCATCAGAGGTGCCACAAATCGGTCTAAAAGCATTATTTTCAATGAAACGCGTCCAAAAATAGACACTCCATCACAGTTCCGCAGTTGTGCACAGTGCGCCAGGCTGCTGTCCACCTGTAATGCACCAGACCAGCTAGATCCGAACCACAGGTTCCTGGAGAGCCGCCTCTGTGCTCCTCGCTGGCTCCGTGGCTCTCTGGCTTTTCTTTTTTTTTTTTTTTTTTGCGGCTTTAAACACACAAAACTTTATGTTTGTCCGTTTATTTCTGCAAAATCTCTCTTTTGCGTGCACACTGCTGTTGTCCTTTCATGGACAGCCGCCTCTCTGCTCTTTCTAAGTGGCTTCCTTTCCAACCGTGGCTTGCTGGTTTTATTTTTTCCCTGGCTTTAAACACAATCATTTTTACAACGTGAATCCACTTTTGACTTTGTGTTCATCCGTTTATTTCTGCAAAAGCACTCTTTTGCGCGCAGTGCCGTTCTGCATACAGAATGAGGTGGCCGTTTTATTATATACACCTGTGGATCATTTTCAGTATATATATATTTCTTTATTTCTTCCGCAGATTACAAGTCACCATGATACAAATTTTAACTTTGTGTTATGTCTTCAACATCGGTCTTTTGCGGGCTCTCCACCTGTGTTGCCGCACAGCTCCTGCGCTTAGCTGCTCCACTGGAGTTATTATCTTCCATGGCTTTAAACACACATCCACTTTCACGCAGTCACCCAAATTTTAACTTTGTGTTCGTCCAATATTGACTGAAATATCACGCTTTTATGAGCTGGCATTCTGCCTAAATGCTCGTTTGAAGCGTGATGATGAGCCACTGCCTCAGTGCGCACACACAGTGATCCATTAATTCCAGAAGTGATTAGAGGTATTTTCAGCATCCAAGGTTTGACAGAAAATGATTAATCCACTACAAAATAATTATTTTATATAGAGTCCAGCGCACAGAGCCGGTGGAATTGTGTGTGCTAAGGAGGAGAGCCACTCCAAAAATAGCCTCTCAGCTCCTGCCTCAGTGCGCACACACAGCGGAGCTCATGTGATCCATTAACAAGATATTAACATACTTTTACATACAACACTCAGCAACATACAGACATACTTTTACAGCTAGGAACTGTTTTATCAAGCTATAAAAAACATTAAAAATAATTACCTTAAGCTGTTCAAAATACATCCCACATGGAGCAGGAAAGAGAGGAAAAAAGTGTCCAGATGAAACAGTCCTCTGTGATGCCAGAAGTGATTAGAAGTGTTTTCAACATCCAAGGTTTGGCAGAAAATGATTAATCCACTACAAAATATATAGAGTCCAGCGCACAGAGCAGGTGCAATTGTGTGCACAAGAGGAGGAGCAGCTCCAAAAGTAGCCTCTCAGGTCCTGCGAAGGTGCCAGGCGCATGGATAATGGACTTTTTGCAGACTCATAAGCACCACACAAATGCCTCTAGGCTGTCGCAGTAACTCGAACACAAACTGCACCACGCTGTTGTTGCTAAATTTTGAACATCTTGAAAATAGTGCCACGCTCAGAGAGGAGCCTTGTTAACTGAACATAACGCCTCTAAGAGCCACTCTGAGCCAGTATAATGCCACAATAGCTCACGAAACAAAAAAAAAACAGGGTGTATGGCTCCTTCTTCACTCCTTCTTCACTCGGTGGGACCGAGGCTTACGTCTGGTAACCTATAGGGCCTGCCATATAAAATTTCAAATGGTGTAAGTCCAGTCTCTAAACTGGGTAAGCACAGTGTATTTTTGCATGTATTTTCAAGTGATCTGTTAAATGCTACATGATTTTATTTACAAAATGTGAGCCATTATCAAATTAAACATGCTCTGCAGTATGTCTTCGCATATGCCTGAAACCCAAACGTCAAAAATAGGTGTTTATCAGTATTTACCAATCCAACCAGTATTACCAGTCCAACCATCCCCCCTGTTGAGACATGGCACAGCCCATGTCTCAGAACAGTAGGAAGGTGATAGTATTTATTGTTTTTGAGTTATCTTAACAAGCTGAAAAAAATTATTTCATTAACAGGTTTATTTCAGAATTTTCCCCTTAAAGAATCTACCTTTTCACCCTGGACACTAACTCACACACATATACACATAATGCTTATCAAAAATTCTGATAATACAAAATTGATTAATGTGCATTTGTTTCTCAGTATCTTAACTCTGCACTTCAAAATTTTGGAGTGCCACTAACTGTGACCTTGACAGTATTATTTAAAACATTTCACAATAAATATACATAATCTGCCTATACAGTGACATAATAGATTTTAAAAAGTAAAGAAAAAAATTGATTAAAACAAGTATATTGCAACCTTATGTGTACCTAAACAAAATTCATGTTGAAAACGGAGAACTCCTTATCTTTGCGAGTGTGTACATTCACGCGCAAAGTGTCCATTTTTCCCTCTGGCCGCTCCGCGGCACTGACCTTTGCCCTTTCCTACAAAATATACACTTCTTCCTCACATATCATTACAATTGGTTTAGCTTTAAAAACTGCTGTGGCTGGTGCAACAGCATAATCTGATGTATTTTCCACTCCACATCTCTCTTGCCTTTTTTAAAATCATTGGTGTTCTCTTTTATGATATCAAATGATTTTGTTGTGGAGTTTAGCTGTAATTTACCCGAGAAATTAACTGTCTCCTGACACATTTTTAGGTGTTCAGGCGATGCTGGATATTTTGTCTCCATGTACCAAAAATCATTAGACTGTGGCTGTGTGTCATGTTTGCTGTGGGAACAACAACAATTACTCATTTTAGCCGTGGGGTTATCTCATAGGGAGCTCTAACGAACAGGTTGTGTGGCGGGTGACCTTATTTAATGCTTCTGTCCAGGCTCGTGGGCTTGCAAACAGGTGTGGTGCGTATAGCATATTCACAAATTACTTTACAGTCAGTATGGCTTCCAGACCACCCCACGATTCAGTTGCGAACATTCTCATTCATAAAAACACATTTAGAACAAACACATTCAAACCTCTGCACTTTAGCTGTTACCACATTTTAACTCGGCTGTTATCACTTCTCTGCGCCAACTGTTTTTTAATATTTCCCGTGGACAATATAAGGGAATGATTTATCCCAGAATTTTACAGCCCATCCACCGAAGGTTTTACTGACCCGACCCTGTACATATTTTATGCACTGTTCCGGACCTGTCAGAGGACTTCAGCTGTTTTCTGTGTTATTTTTAACTCGCACCTCACAGCCTTATCGTATCTCACACCTCACTATTCTGCACACGTTGCAGTCAAGCTTAAAGACATTACAGGGTTTTTTCTCCGCTGTGACTCCCAGCCACACGCCATTCGTGCACATAAGAAAAACAGTTCTCACCCATGGTCAATTCTCTGTCACTGAAATTCGAATGCCTTCACGCTGATGAGCACCGACCTGTCGGTCAAGGAGGAGTCTGTCCCCGGAAAGGGTCTTTAACGCTGTGGCCATGATCTTACAATGGGGTCCCCCCCCACGGTCCAACGATCCTCGGGTCTATTGGCATCCGGCTCCGAAGGACCATGAAATGTCAGAGTTGAACCTGGTAAAAGAGAACGCTCAAACTATTGCAGAGAATAACCACACGGAAGCACTGAATTTCTTTCCTGAATCAGGTAGAGCTGGTGGATGTGACCCTCATCACTGTCCGTCAGACAGCTCTGAAGGGCCCGCCCACTCACCTCCTGTATTTATTGAAACAAAGTTGCATACAGACATATGGAGAAGACAGGATAGAAAACATAGTGGTGTCTCACAGTCGCTCACATTGATATGAAAATTGTTATGGCTCTCCACCTCCAGTCTCATGGTCTGTTCTCAGACAAATAGTAATTGTTCTCAGAAATGAAACATAACAGCGCCAACCTTGGGCCAGTGTACAGGCTGCGTTGTTCTCTGTTCAAGGCCGACCTGTTAATTAAAATGTACATCTGTGCTCAGCAAAAACAAGGCTTACAGTCATACACTCTTCATGTAAGCAAAAGTTCATTTTACAGTTGTGAACAGTTCAGTGATTAACTAGGAAAGTAAAATTAAATGAAATCACACATATATATGTATATATGAAAGACAGAATCAAAGACACCGATCGATAGATTACGATCGATCTACGTTCTGATCCTCACCTATGGTCATGAGATTTGGCTCATGACCGAAAGAACGAGATCGCGAGTACAAGCAGCCGAGATGAGTTTCCTCCGCAGGGTGGCTGGAGCAGCTGGTTGCAGCTGGTTTGGCTTAGCCAAACCAGCTGCAAAATAATGTAATTACATAGGCAAATGTGTGTTGTGGTATTATCGTCGAACTACTTTAGTTATGTAGTAATCTCGCCAAGCCACTCTGCTAGTCTGACACTAACCCTCCACAGCCTCCCTGCCAGTGGAAGACATCACCCATCAATCTTCACAGCCTTCCTCGTCTTGGCGATTCAACATTGGAAACCCAAAGTCGAATCGAGTGGGGGAATGTAGCGAGAAGCCTGCATTCACCATTCAACCTACTAAGTTTGCATAAAGCAGAAGCCATAAAATGTCTTCAAAGACAGCTCAAGATCTGGGATATATCAAGTTGTCAAAAGGAGGCTTTCCTGACCATAGCACAGGATGGCCAACTGTCATCAACCCCCACCACTAACAGGATGTAAGATTCTCTAAAGTGCATTCCTTACTGAGGAGTTGAGTTCTTATCAGCCCCAAAACCAGATGTTGCCAACTCCTTTCTCATCTAAAAAAAAAACAGACCACAGAAAGACATATTTGTCCCCCAAAAGTTTCAGAACTATGTCTTTACAGCAGGATTCCAGTAAGGACATACCACAGACGAACTGCCCTCAACTCGGAAATCACACTGCAGTTTGTCTGGTTAAAATTGGTGCAAGATTAATGGATTTCATGTTTTATGATGAAATCCAAAACCCAGTCCCTTCCAGTCCATGAACCAAGAGTGACCCCTGTTGGACAAATTGGGGAAGGGCATGTAACTGACTTGTTGTTCTAACCAGGAAAAGAAAAGAAAAGAACTAACCATGATCATTTAATCTCACACATGGAATTTATGCATATCCTGCATTTTTGCTCTGATCATAGATTATAGAAAGTTTATCCAATGTGTTTTTTCATATAATCATGTTGTGTGATAGTTCTAAGGAAATTGTGTTTACTAGAGTTTTATAATACAGTATTTGCTTGTTTTTTGAGCGGGAAGTTAAGATAGCAGATACTGACTTATTATAAAACTAGACAAAGAAACGCAGAGAAAAACTACGGTACCCAGAATTCTTGGGTGTGGGGCTTTTAACCCTTTAAAAGCATGTGCCCCCAGGGAATCACGCTCTTCTCTTCACACTCTTCACTTTGGTGACTCCCATCTATGGTGGTTGGCTCTCACTGCGGTATTGTATCACTTCCTGTTCCGGAGCACAGCGGTGTTTTGCTGTATCTGTTAGCTGTTTAATCTGCGTAGTTAGATTGATCTAGATAACTAGATAATGATTTGTTTCACAGTGTGATCTTCACGTGCCTTAACTAAAGCACTCCCTCTGCTGAATAACCTCTAAATTATTTACACATTATTCACTTTGTGTGTTTTTAGGAATCCGCTAGCTTAGCACAGCTACTAGCTCTAAGCCGGTTTAGCATGGCGGCTTCTCCTATCTCTCCCGCACTTCTCTGCTCTGGGTGTGAAATGTTTAGTTATTCCTCGGCCTCCTTTAGCAGTAATGGTACTTGTAATAAGTGTAGCTTATTCGTAGTTTTGGAGGCCAGGCTGGGCGAACTGGAGACTCGGCTCCGCACCTTGGAAAATCCTAGAGCTAGCCAGGCCCCTGTAGTCAGTGCGGACCAAGGTAGCTTAACCGCCGTTAGCTGCCCCCCAGCAGATCCCGAGCAGCCGGGAAAGCAGGCCGGCTGGGTGACTGTGAGGAGGAAGCGTAGTCCTAAACACAAGCCCCCTGTACACCACCAACCCATTCACATCTCTAACCGTTTTTCCCCACTCGGCGACACACCCGCCGAAGAACAAACTCTGGTTATTGCCGACTCTGTTTTGAGAAATGTGATGTTAGCGACACCAGCAACCATAGTCAATTGTCTTCCGGGGGCCAGAGCAGGCGACACTGAAGGAAATTTGAAACTGCTGGCTAAGGCTAAGCGTAAATTTGGTAAGACTGTAATTCATGTCGGCAGTAATGACACCCGGTTACGCCATTCGGAGGTCACTAAAATTAACATTGAATCGGTGTGTAACTTTGCAAAAACAATGTCGGACTCTGTAGTTTTCTCTGGGCCCCTCCCCAATCGGACTGGGAGTGACATGTTTAGCCGCATGTTCTCCTTGAATTGCTGGCTGTCTGAGTGGTGTCCAAAAAATAAGGTGGGCTTCATAGATAATTGGCAAAGCTTCTGGGGAAAACCTGGTCTTGTTAGGAGAGACGGCATCCATCCCACTTTGGATGGAGCAGCTCTCATTTCTAGAAATCTGGCCAATTTTATTAAACCCTCCAAACCGTGACTACCCAGGGTTGGGACCAGGAAGCAGAGTTGTAGTCTTACACACCTCTCTGCAGCTTCTCTCCCCCTGCCATCCCCCCAATACCCCATCCCCGTAGAGACGGTGCCTGCTCCCAGACCACCAACAACCAATAAAAATCTATTTAAGCATAAAAATTCAAAAAGAAAAAATAATATAGCACCTTTAACTGCACCACAGACTAAAACAGTTAAATGTGGTCTATTAAACATTAGATCTCTCTCTTCTAAGTCCCTGTTAGTAAATGATATAATAATTGATCAACATATTGATTTATTCTGCCTTACAGAACCTTGTTACAGCAGGATGAATATGTTAGTTTAAATGAGTCAACACCCCTGAGTCACACTAACTGTCAGAATGCTCGTAGCATGGCCGAAGCGGAGGATTAGCAGCAATCTTCCACTCCAGCTTATTAATTAATCAAAAATCCAGACAGAGCTTTAATTCATTTGAAAGCTTGACTCTTAATCTTGTCCATCCAAATTGGAAGTCCCAAAAAACAGTTTTATTTGTTGTTATCTATCGTCCACCTGGTCGTTACTGTGAGTTTCTCTGTGAATTTTCAGACCTTTTGTCTGACTTAGTGCTTAGCTCAGATAAGATAATTATAGTGGGCGATTTTAACATCCACATAGATGCTGAGAATGACAGCCTCAGCACTGCATTTAATCTATTATTAGACTCAATTGGCTTTGCTCAAAATGTAAATGAGTCCACCCACCACTTTAGTCATACTTTAGATCTTGTTTTGATTTATGGTATGGAAATTGAAGACTTAACAGTGTTCCCTGAAAACCCCCTTCTGTCTGATCATTTCTTAATAACATTTACATTTACTTTAATGGACTACCCAGCAGTGGGGAATAAGTTTCATTACCGTAGAAGTCTTTCAGAAAGCGCTGTAACTAGGTTTAAGGATATGATTCCTTCTTTGTTATGTTCTCTAATGCCATATACCAACACAGTGCAGAGTAGCTACCTAAACTCTGTGAGTGAGATAGATTATCTCGTCAATAGTTTTACATCCTCATTGAGCACAACTTTGGATGCTGTAGCTCCTGTGAAAAAGACAGCCTTAAATCAGAAGTGCCTGACTCCGTGGTATAACTCACAAACTCGCAGCTTAAAGCAGATAACCCGTATGTTGGAGAGGAAATGGCGTCTCACTAATTTAGAAGATCTTCACTTAGCCTGGAAAAAGAGTCTGTTGCTCTATAAAAAAAGCCCTCCGTAAAGCTAGGACATCTTACTACTCATCACTAATTGAAGAAAATAAGAACAACCCCAGGTTTCTTTTCAGCACTGTAGCCAGGCTGACAAAGAGGCAGAGCTCTATTGAGCCGAGTATTCCTTTAACTTTAACTATTAATGACTTCATGACTTTCTTTGCTAATAAAATTTTAACTATTAGAGAAAAAATTACTCATAACCATCCCAAAGACATATCGTTATCTTTGGCTGCTTTCAGTAATGCTGGTATTTGGTTAGACTCTTTCTCTCCGATTGTTCTGTCTGAGTTATTTTCATTAGTTACTTCCTCCAAACCATCAACATGTCTATTAGACCCCATTCCTACCAGGCTGCTCAAGGAAGCCCTACCATTAATTAATGCTTCAATCTTAAATATGATCAATCTATCTTTATTAGTTGGCTATGTACCACAGGCTTTTAAGGTGGCAGTAATTAAACCATTACTTAAAAAGCCATTACTTGACCCAGGTATCTTAGCTAATTATAGGCCAATCTCCAACCTTCCTTTTCTCTCAAACATTCTTGAAAGGGTAGTTGTAAAACAGCTAACTGATCATCTGCAGAGGAATGGTCTATTTGAAGAGTTTCAGTCAGGTTTTAGAATTCATCATAGTACAGAAACAGCATTAGTGAAGGTTACAAATGATCTTCTTATGGCCTCAGACAGTGGACTCATCTCTGTGCTTGTCCTGTTAGACCTCAGTGCTGCTTTTGATACTGTTGACCATAAAATTTTATTACAGAGATTAGAGCATGCCATAGGTATTAAAGGCACTGTGCTGTGGTGGTTTGAATCATATTTATCTAATAGATTACAATTTGTTCATGTAAATGGGGAGTCTTCTTCACAGACTAAGGTTAATTATGGAGTTCCACAAGGTTCTGTGCTAGGACCAATTTTATTGACTTTATACATGCTTCCCTTAGGCAGTATTATTAGAAAGCATTGCTTAAATTTTCATTGTTACGCAGATGATACCCAGCTTTATCTATCCATGAAGCCAGAGGACACACACCAATTAGTTAAACTGCAGGAATGTCTTACAGACATAAAGACATGGATGACCTCTAATTTCTTGCTTTTACATTCAGATAAAACTGAAGTTATTGTACTTGGCCCCACAAATCTTAGAAACATGGTGTCTAACCAGATCCTTACTATGGATGGCATTACCCTGACCTCTAGTAATACTGTGAGAAATCTTGGAGTCATTTTTGATCAGGATATGTCCTTCAATGCGCATATTAAGCAAATATGTAGGACTGCTTTTTTACATTTGCGCAATATCTCTAAAATTAGAAAAGTCTTGTCTCAGAGTGATGCTGAAAAACTAATTCATGCATTTATTTCCTCTAGGCTGGACTATTGTAATTCATTATTATCAGGTTGTCCTAAAAGTTCCCTGAAAAGCCTTCAGTTAATTCAAAATGCTGCAGCTAGAGTACTGACGGGGACTAGAAGGAGAGAGCATATTTCACCCATATTGGCCTCTCTTCATTGGCTTCCTGTTAATTCTAGAATAGAATTTAAAATTCTTCTTCTTACTTATAAGGTTTTGAATAATCAGGTCCCATCTTATCTTAGGGAACTCTTAGTACCATATCACCTCAATCAATAGAGCGCTTCGCTCTCAGACTGCAGGCTTACTTGTAGTTCCTAGGGTTTTTAAGAGTAGAATGGGAGGCAGAGCCTTCAGCTTTCAGGCTCCTCTCCTGTGGAACCAGCTCCCAATTCAGATTAGGGAGACAGACACCCTCTCTACTTTTAAGATTAAGCTTAAAACTTTCCTTTTTTGCTAAAGCTTATAGTTAGGGCTGGATCAGGTGACCCTGAACCATCCCTTAGTTATGCTGCTATAGACTTAGACTGCTGGGGGGTTCCCATGATGCACTGAGTGTTTCTTTCTCTTTTTGCTCTGTATGCACCACTCTGCATTTAATCATTAGTGATTGATCTCTGCTGTCTTCCATAGCATGTCTTTTTCCTGATTCTCTCCCCTCAGCCCCAACCAGTCCCAGCAGAAGACTGCCCCTCCCTGAGCCTGGTTCTGCTGGAGGTTTCTTCCTGTTAATAGGGAGTTTTTCCTTCCCACTCACCAAGTGCTTGCTCATAGGGGGTCATTTTGACCGTTGGGGTTTTTCTGTAATTATTGTATGGCTTTTGCCTTGCAATATAAAGCACCTTGGGGCAACTGTTGTTGTGATTTGGCACTATATAAATAAAATTGATTTGATTTGATTCTCTTACGCTTGCTCTTGCCTCTTCTTTCTCTTGGGTCTCGAGACGCGGCCTTCACCGCCCAAAAGTTTTATGACCCTTTGTCTGCAACCACATGCTTTCTAAACTTATTTCTTGCTTGTGCGCGCAAAACTAGAAATTACTTTTACATTTTTTCTATAAAGAACTTTTTCCCCACTTTTGTCAAGCTAAACGCGCAGGCGCATTTAACTTCCTTTTGTGATTTTTCAAATTAAAACCTTTTTCTTCTTGAAATCCAAATTCATATCGTGAACATTTTTCTTACAAAGTCAACTATTTTTGTATCGAATTTTTTGATTTGACCTGACTTCCAAAGACAACGACGAAAGAATGACGAATTTTTGATTTTTGGCAAATAGAGAATAAAGACACTCAAACCTTTATTCTGACAATCCCAGACTACAAGCACTGCAGAGATAAAAACATCCAGGTCAGCCGAGCCGTGACAGCGATCTGAAGTGCCGCCACAAGTCGCAGCCTAACAACTGAAAGAGCCCCTGGTACCCAACAAAACCAGGTGCGGTGACCGGCAGAGTCTCTCTGCCAAGGAACTAGAGACAGCTGGGCAGATGGACGGTTCATCAACTGAAAGCGAGATGGCTCCCAGCCTCTGACCGCACGGAGACCATCTGCACAGTGCATCCAAGTAACACCGGGCTACAGTGTCAGATAAAAACAGAGTGGCTTTATTTAACTCTATCCCCTGTCGTTAACAGTATCTCCCATTAATAAATACTAAAGTAAATTCCCTGCTGATTAGGACAAAATTCATTCTTAAATTCCCGCAACTAAACCAAATTATCTGAACGTCATATAAGAATTGCTCAAGGAACGACATCATCATCAAATTGCTTGCTGTGATATGACCTGTTATTTAACTCCTGGCTGAGTTAAATAAATGTTTTAAACGTGTGAAGTTGTCTGTGATTTTGTATGGATTTACAGAGGGGGCTCGGACTTGAGTTGTAAAACTTACTACTGTAAGATTAGAGCCTGATTTTAATATTTTCTATTGGCTGACCCTAAAATCTGTGATATTATAACCTTGTTATAATATCATTCAGTCACAGGTGGTGCTCCCATTATTCGAGGTAACATTATCCACAAGTGATAATTTCAAAATATCCTAAAACACATATTTCTGCTACACAGTATTAAAGGAGAAATACCACTTTTAACAACCTGGACCTCATTTCTGGCATAAAATATGGTTGTTTACTCACCAATATAACTTTGCTGTCGTTATTAGTCCATAGTTCAAACGACGTGTTCAGTTCAAATCTGAGGGAAACATTTTTCTTCTTCCACTAAGGTGGATTAGAACCTTTGGTGATACACAGTACCAAGGACTGGACAGGAGGAACCTCGCAGCCAATATGACTCACTGATTTCAAAATATGTGCGGTTCCGTAACATGTCAATCATCTGTGTCAAATCAGATTTCAGGGGAGTCCAGTGCAACCCTGGCCTCCACTCTAGCTCCACCCATGCCAGGAAGTGTTCAACATTTGACATTTCCTGTTTCACTGTGGACTCAAAACTTGGCACTTCCTGATTCATTGTGAACTTGCCACTGAGTTCCCGCAAGATTCCAAGAGATCTCATCTGTCAATCCAGCAAGTGTCGATGCAGGAAATGTTCAACATTTGACATTTCCTGTTTCACTGTGGACTCAAAATTTGGCACTTCCTGTTTGGAACTCCCTGTACCATGAGCGAGATTCACTTTGCTCGTATAATTTATACCAACATAAGAGAAACAAGTCACATAACAGTGGTGGGCCATCACTGACAGCAAGGCCGAGAGTGAGAAAATATATTTCTTTTCACTCATGTTATATGTATTTTACACAATTTATTTATTAATTATTTATTTACATTTATTTCTGGCAATTAAATCATATGGACAAGAGATACATTTTGTCCAATCAGATTTCCTCCTGCTGTCTCTGGGTGAAACATGTTCCCTGAGACATTCAGAATGATTCTCTAGAATTTGAATTAGACTTTGTTGTGTTGTTCTTTGACACTAGAGTTTGTTGTGTTGTTCTTTGACACTCAGTTGCACCTTCTAGCTAGCTTGCAGCTACAGTATCATTTTGGGTTGATGAGACAGACGTTGTTGAGTAAAGTTAATTTTAAAAAACTTTCAGCAATTTGGAATGAGGCTAACACATCATGCCTCTTGCTTTGGTGGTCTCTGATCACTCACTTACTAGGTTTACAGTTTCGCTGTCATGTTTAGTGGAACAACAACCTTATTTATCATTGCAGCGACACATCAACTCCTCACCTCCAACTGAACTTGAAGCTTGAATGCCTGATATCTTAGCTTCACGTTTGGAAAATGACCAATCAGTAGACAGTCTTGTGGACAGTTTAAACTCAGTGCTCAAAACTGCACTCGACATGACTGTGCCACCTATATTAAAACCACGCCCCCACAAAACACATTCACCTTGGTTCAATGATTACTTGCGTGACCTCAAGCATAAGGCTAGAGATCGAGAACGAAAATGGCAAAGTTAAAAATTAGAAGTATTCCACCTCGCGTGCCGTGATGCTATCTTAGGCTATAAGCATGCACTACCGGCTACAAAGCGGGCCTATTACTCTGATTTGATCAACAAAAACAAGCATAACTCAAAGTTCTTGTTTGATACGGTGGCAACACTTATTCATGGACAACCACCTGTAAGTTGCTTTCCTTTTACAGCACAAGATTTCTTGAATTACTTTGAGAAGAAAATAGATGATTAGGTTAAACATATCCCAGCATGCCTTAACCCAGTCACTACACCCTGCTATTGAGGTGCCATCACTGAGGTATTACCATCACTGAGGTATTACCTAGATTTGCAGAATTTCATAGTATCTCACTAGGCATGCTGATGAAACTCGTAACGTCTACAAAAAGCACAACCTGTTTATTTGATCCTATACTAACAAAACTGTTTAACGACCTGTGGCCCACTCTTGGGCCGACAGTGCAGGAAATGATTAATCTCTCATTAACCTCTGGGTACAGCGACAGCTTTGAGAGAAAAACAAAAACTTAAAAAAATAAACGATGATGTTGATTATTAAACTGGTCGCAGACGATTTTGATAGTCAATGTAATTATGACTAGTCAACTAATCATGACAGCCCATATATATATATATATATATACGTATATATAAAATATGTATGTGTGTGTGTGTGTGTGTGTGTGTGTGTGTGTGTGTGTGTGTGTGTGTGAGAGAGAGAGAGACAGAGAGAGAGAGAGAGAGAGAGAGAGAGAAAATGCAATTCAGTGAATAATAATCAAATAAATGTAAACTAGTCCTGATGCATGATTTGTTTTGTTTACAAAGGTCATTTTCCTACACTGAAAACATGTCGTATCATATTGAAATTATTACATTTTGCTTCAAACTAAAGGTCAAAGAGTTTTCAAGAAAACACATTTGTTGCCATAAACTAAAAGTATTTTCTGGACATGAACCTCTGTATTGTTCAATCTAGGACACACATCAAGATGTAGAAGAGAAGATGAACACTCTTCTTTCCTTAAGTTAATGTAAGCATAGAGTTAAGGTTCTGTCAGCCAGTTAATAAACTCTTCACATATTGTTTCAGCCATACTGTTAACGGAGGTCAATGCTCTGCTGTTTTAGTTGCAGTTATTAGCAACTGGGATTCAAACTCTTTCTTAATTAGCCTTGTTCTTTAATTCTCTCTACCATTATGTTCTGGAAGAAACAACAGAGGCACTGCAGGGTGAAGGTGATATTGTGTATGTAATTGTGTGCAAATTAACCAAATCAATAAGTAACAGATGCAGAATTTCAGAAGCTGTTAGAGACTGGCACCTGGAAACCATTCGAAAAATTTATCTGGCTTTTGGTGAAAATTTTACAGGCTTCACAGAGAATAAGGACTTTAACTACAGCTTTAAGGACCCCTTTAAGGACGGTCGGTGCGCCGCTCTCTGAGCTGCGATGTTGCGGCACAAACCACTGGATCATTTCTAAGCTGATGGCTCTGTGGATACGAGACCACCGTGTGCTCTTTCTCTGGTCATCACAAGAGCTGGACATCAGCCATTTTCAGGCAGATTTCACTTTTAACAAGAGATTTTGTCATGGAAAGCCGCGCGGAGGCTTCGCGCATCACGACCGATTTGCTGATGAAGCGAGACAAAGGAACACCTCCGTTTCGGAGTGTCAGAGGACAAGTTTGGACATGCCTATCTCGGCTTTCAGTGCTTACCAGTCGAGTGAGTATAAGAGAACTTGTGGAGAGCTGGGCATGTCCCAACTTGTCCTCTAACACTCCGAAACGGAGGTGTTCCTTTGTCTCGCTTCATCAGCAAATCGGTCGTGATGCGCGAAGCCTCCGCGCGGCTTTCCATGACAAAATCTCTTGTTAAAAGTGAAATCTGCCGGAAAATGGCTGATGTCCAGCTCTTGTGATGACCAGAGAAAGAGCACACGACGGTCTCGTATCCACAGAGCCATCAGCTTAGAAATGAACCAGTGGTTTGTGCCGCGACATCGCAGCTCGGAGTGCGGCGCACCGACCGTCCTTAAAGCTGTAGTTAAAGTCCTTATTCTCTGTGAAGCCCGTAAAATTTTCACCAAAAGCCAGATAAATTTTTAGAATGGTTTCCAGGTGCCAGTCTCTAACAGCTTCTGAAAAAATTCTGATGGAAAAAAGTCCTTTTCATTCCGCCATTTCCAGACAATGAAAATCCGATGAGGGGGCGGGACCACTCCTTCCACAAGGCGTGCTCACAGGCGAATGACGTCACCGACAGGCGTGGAAAAACTCACGCATGCGCACGAGGGTTCAAGCATGTCTGACGTAAAAACATATGAATGAATTCCATATAGTTTTTAAAAAAATAAAAAGGACCGTTACTTTATGGACACACCACGTATACAACTTCAACTGGAGAATCACGTCAAGTCTGGGTGTATGCAGTGGTGCCACATGACACAGAATCCATGACACCATGGGACAGCCTTGTGTCCTGAATGGCAACAAATTAAGCAGACAACTGGTCCATCCCCACCTCTTGAAAGTAACCATCTATCTATCACAGCCAGGTGATGGATGGGTGTCCCCTTGGACTTCTCCAGCCACTGGGTCATCAAGACCGGGGCAGCTATGCACTGGACACCCAGAGACACACACCACATGGCCAAAATGTCAAAGCTGAAGCTCCCTCACAATGCAAGTGATACACACCATCTTAGTCTCCCTCAGTAACCACTCGTTTGGTAGAAATTGATTTCAGCTGTACCTAAGGATCTGCAAAACAGACCTAATACCAACAACCTCCAGTACAGCCATACAGTAAGATAGGAACCACTGGGACCCTGAAGACTTGGGCCGTCTATCTCCACAACACAAGTGAGTGCAGCAAGCACAGCTTCTAAAAACACCTGCATCAGTTCAATAACAGATAGCTGCAGCAAAAAAAATCTTACAAATAAGAAAGCAAACACAAACAAATTCTCACAACACATGCAAAAACACAGACATGCTACAAAGTCCCACAACATAATAGAAGTAATAAAAGGAGGTTTTTTGCCTGGAGTACTTTACCTGGCAGTGTTCATTACACTGTGACAATCCGACCTTTACCATGTAGACATGGTTATCAGACCTGAGAAACTTTATTTATTTACTTAATTGCTGATTTTACTCTTGTGCTAACTATATTTTCACATAATTTATTAAACATTTTATCTGCAGTGCACTGAACAGTAAAAGCTCTCAGGTCAGAAACATGTGTTTGTGTTGTTAGTGTTATGTGTCGGACGCAGCTCGGAGAACCGACCAGCGTTTGAAGGACCCAGTATGAAATAAGCAGAGCACGGTACAAAGGCTAACTGAATTTAATACATAACAGTGATACTATAATAACAAAAAGGTGCAGCCTGGTGTGGTGCGCTCCCAGCAGCGCTAACGGTCCGGAGCCAGAAGCTGTTTCGGACCCAAGGACCCCGCCGACACCCCCCAGGTGGCCGCAACAACCGAGTCTGTGAAAGAAGGAACCATTATGTGAGTCCACACTCTACACACAGAACACTTAAAGGTGTACAAACAGCAAACACTTCCTGGCTTGATTACTGATCAGCTTCCCAACCTGCAGGCATGGAACATCCAGTTCACAAAACTCCACTGCAGTGGAAGCTGATACATGACTAACAAACAGCTCAATACAATAAGGTGTGAGGGACACCACATTTACTGACTGTATAACTGTTAGTCACAAAATCTAACGTACCTCAGGAAGTGTGCTGACGAGCGTGAAACCTCACCCCCTCCTCTTTCACAGACTGTGCATCAAACCTGGACGTTCTCAGCATCCGCTGCTGATGAGATGGCTCCCGAGACGACGATCTCACCCGTCTGGTCACAAGGTCGAGTCTCTGGCAAATACACACTGTGCACTCCAGTCTTAAATGCCAACATGTTCCAATCCATCCAGATGCACCACAGCTGTGAGTCCTGACGAGTCGCAGGTGATCAGGGTGAGGTCCAGACAGCCTCAGCAACACAGCCACTCAGTCCCAAACGCACGCCACCTGGGAGGAAACCAAAAGACAAACAAACCGGCAGCCAGGCCCCCCCAGCCATATAACAGTACCCCACCCTCACGGGAAGCCTCCCGGCGACCACACACACCTGGCCCAGGAGAAACACCCCCCTCCAGGGACCATGGCTGGAAACCATGTCCGCGTTCATCCTCCAACAGACTGGTTGAACTGGCTGCATCTTTGCCCTTGTTTCTGACAGTCTCTTAGCACAGGTGTGGCCAGGAGTTCCTACACCTGTGCGGTCAGCCTTTATCCAAACATGTGTAATTAGTCATAAAACAAAACACAAACAACCAAAACACCCCCCCCTCCCCAGGGGACCGTCCCATCAAACCCCAGGGAAGGGGAGAAAAGAAAAACAACCCAAACTTGAGCTCACAAACAAAAATGCCAAAATACCCCCCCTCACCCCCCCCAGAGGACCGTTCCATCAAACCCCAGGGAAGGGGAGAAAAGAAAAACAACCCAAACTTGAGCTCACAAACAAAAATGCTACAACACCCCCCCTCCTCCCCCCCAAACGACATGTAGGGACCAACACCCCCCAGAGGGCCTCCCGCCAGCTCCAGGAGTAATAACCACGACCGAGGTCCCTCTGGGATCCAACGTCACCCACGGGGACTACCAGCGCCTCCCAGAGGACCACTCGTCAACCCCAGGAGACGCCTCCCCTCATGACCAATGGACCCAGCCCCGGCCGTCCATGGCTAGATGGGCCTACAGCCCTTTCCCCCCCAGAGGACACCACAGTCAAACCCTGAGGGCGGAAACTGGGGGGGGGGGAAACAAAAAGATACCCCAAACCCCCCCCCCTCCCCTCCCGGGTGCAGAGGCTACCTGGGAAACGCCCAGCACAACCCAACTGCACCCCTCCAGCAATGCCGACACCACGGCACACCCGGCTGGAGTCAGAGGAGAAGAGAGGGCATAACAAAAAACAAAAAGAGAAAAAACAACCCAAGTACCACCCCATCACCCCCCAGGGGACCGTTCCATCTAACCCTGGGGAAGTGAAACAAAAAAAAATAAAAGGAAAAACAAACAGACCAACACACAGTTGTTTGGGTCCCCTTTTTTTTTTTGTCTTGTTTTGTTCGTTTTCAGACAGGCTGCAGGGTCACAACCCCAGACAAATAGTGGAAAACAAAAAATAAAATCCCACACAAAAACCAACTCAAACAACACCCACACAAAATGAACTAACACAAACAAATCAGTGAGTTATACCGTCAAGCTCAACCAAATGGAACACACCTGTTCCTACTCAAGAGCTTGACGGTAACGTGATTCAGTCACCACAAGGGGGAGCCAGAGTGCTAAAAATGAAAAAACCCCTTTGGCGACAGAAAAAACAAACGAGCTGCTTTTGTGTGCGCAGCTGAGTGCAACACAACCAAAATGTGCTCAACTAAATAACGCCGGAGCTGAAACAACAGACGCAGTAGTTACCTTTATCCGGGGAAACGGGGCTACGACTGTAACACAGGAAGCCCAGCGACCCGTGCTAACAGAGCTCCGCCGTGCGCGTGAACCCATTACAAACGCACTCTTGCAGCTCCCGTTTACACCTCTTATCCGGTCGGAGCGTGACGCGAAGCCGTCGCCAGTCACACTCCACCACGACCCACGGATAAGGCACAACACAGGAACACGGCTGCAAGAGAGCACAAATCAGTAGCCAGTAATGGGTTCTCAAACACGCACCTTCCGGGCGGAGAGCCCCGCAACTGATCCGGATAACCACTGAACGTCTGCTGCCGCCTTCCCGGCGCGTTACCGTCTCTGCTACCGCTGGGTCCGTGATGTTTGGCCAGAGACTACTGTTATGTGTCGGACGCAGCTCGGAGAACCGACCAGCGTTTGAAGGACCCAGTATGAAATAAGCAGAGCACGGTACAAAGGCTAACTGAATTTAATACATAACAGTGATACTATAATAACAAAAAGGTGCGGCCTGGCGTGGTGCGCTCCCAGCAGCGCTAACGGTCCGGAGCCAGAAGCTGTTTCGGACCCAAGGACCCCGCCGACACCCCCCAGGTGGCCGCAACAACCGAGTCTGTGAAAGAAGGAACCATTATGTGAGTCCACACTCTACACACAGAACACTTAAAGGTGTACAAACAGCAAACACTTCCTGGCTTGATTACTGATCAGCTTCCCAACCTGCAGGCATGGAACATCCAGTTCACAAAACTCCACTGCAGTGGAAGCTGATACATGACTAACAAACAGCTCAATACAATAAGGTGTGAGGGACACCACATTTACTGACTGTATAACTGTTAGTCACAAAATCTAACGTACCTCAGGAAGTGTGCTGACGAGCGTGAAACCTCACCCCCTCCTCTTTCACAGACTGTGCATGAAACCTGGACGTTCTCAGCATCCGCTGCTGATGAGATGGCTCCCGAGACGACGATCTCACCCGTCTGGTCACAAGGTCGAGTCTCTGGCAAATACACACTGTGCACTCCAGTCTTAAATGCCAACATGTTCCAATCCATCCAGATGCACCACAGCTGTGAGTCCTGACGAGTCGCAGGTGATCAGGGTGAGGTCCAGACAGCCTCAGCAACACAGCCACTCAGTCCCAAACGCACGCCACGTGGGAGGAAACCAAAAGACAAACAAACCGGCAGCCAGGCCCCCCCAGCCATATAACAGTTAGTTCTTCTCTTCTGTTGTGGAGCTTTACAGTGTGTCTGTGTGTCTAAGTTATGCACGTTTGTGGCAGACGTTACGAAATTAAATTGTGCATGCATAACAATCACATGTTGCTTAATTTGAAAGTGTTCTGGCCTCTCTCAGCTACTATAGGTCTGAAGTGGAGAAGAGGCTTCCATCTGCGAAACAGTGTTATCACTTTAATTATTAAAAAGAAAAAAAAATTCTGTTGAAGATGAGTAAAAAGGTCACAGTGAAAGTGTAACAATACAATAAACTACAATAAACATTGTAGAGAATATAAATATATCATTAATAGTGCTCCTCATTGGGCTCCATAAATATGTAAGGAATAATTAATATATCGTTAATATTATTCATATGGAATGCACCATCACACGGGTGCACTAAAAATATATAAGGAACTGAAATGTAATCAATACTGAGTCACCTTCCACGTGTGCACAATAAAGTATTGTAGACAAAATATAATTTCAAATAATATTTAATTAAATATGAAATTTAATTAAACACCTCAGGGCACCACCTATTTAATAGACATGTAGGAACATCATGTTAATCAATATGAATCAGTCTTTGATCTGAAAGTCATAAGTTCCAGATACGATTGATCAAACATCTGTCTTTAACTGGGCACAAGTGTTATGTGTCGACGCGGGTTGAGGAGCGGACCTGCGTCTGACGGAACCCAGTGCTAAAACAACCAGAAAGCGGTTCCAATAACAAAACAATTTATTTTTCCACCCTTTGGTGCATAACAAAGTGTACAAACAAAAGCTGCGTCGGTCTGGTGGTGTGAAGGACGGCACGCTCTCCAGCGCCCAAAAGGATCGAAGCCCGGTGCTTCTGGACCCACGTTCACCGCCAAACACCCCCCAGGTGGACACGACAAACCGACTCTGCGAAGGATAGAAAAGGTGAGGTAAGTCAGCAGCTACAACTAATATCCTTCAAAAAACACACACCATCAGCAACACATTCAGGTCTGAATTTAAGCTTTATGTAAATGACCAGCTTCTCACAACAGGTGGGGAGGATCATCAGTCCGCATGCCACGGCAGTGAGAAGCGAGCTGCACAATTCTCATCAAAGTTCTAATATACTGCGTAACAAAATACCAAGTTACTGTTAACAATTATTCAGATAATCACCTCTGATGTGTGCTGACAGCATGTGTCCCTCACCCTTCCTCCTTCACAGGCACGATGTGTCAAACCCAGACGCGGTCCTCAGCGTCTCACAAACGAACATCACAAGGTCGAGTTCCCGGCAATTCTGCTTGAATCACACATGACTTAAATGCAGAACGCCATCTCATTATCTGCTTCAGCTGAAAGTCTTTAAGGTTGCACGTGAGCACCATCCACAGGTGCTGCACATCATGTTGATGAGGGTGAAGGACTCTTCTGCCAGCACCTTCTCCACAGACAATAAATCAGTTTGCATACCACCTGGAGAGCAAAGAAAAGAAAAGAACACCAAAACATCCAGCCACACCCCCCAACACACAACAACAAGAAAACAACTGCCATAATATTTACACATTTATTTCCATATGTACATGGGTAAACACAGGTGACTGAGATTGTGAAAACATGAATGATGATTCATATTTTTATTAATGAGACAATCTATTGATAATGAGACATAAATGAGAAAGCAGTGAAAGAACGAAGTGTAGAAATTTAATGAGAATAAATCTGTTAGGAATTTAACACTGAATTTTGGGTTCCCAAATTATTATCATTATTTGTTGTGTGGGCCGCCAGAAGAGGAGGTACTGCTGGCCCACCACCAGAGGGCGTCCTGCCTGGAGTGCGGGCTCCAGGCACCAGAGGGCGCAGCCGCCTCACAGGAGCAGCCAGGGTGACAGCTGTCACCATCACCTGCAACAGCTGTTACCAATCAGCAGGGATACATCAGCAGGACGACGTCTCCACCTCTTTGCCGAGATATCGTTCTACCTGGAAGGTAATATTCTCAGCTGACTGCTTGACAGTAACCTTTTGTGATTTTGTGAGTGATAACAGACCTTTTTTCCAACGAGAGGTGGAGGTAGCTTTCCTGCCGTGCGGATTACTGGGTGCAAACGCGCCCACCTTTAATTGTGTTTTTGTTCCTCGCCAGCAGTACCAGGTCCGACACGCGGAGGCAGTGGCCACCTGGGAATTCGGGACTTGGCGGCTCCAGTATTCCCGGGGTCTGGTGGCGGAGGAAATCGTGTGGTTCCGGTTCTGCTTTGGACAGGTGTCTCCTATCTTCGAGCCTGCCCACACGACACCTTTGTGAATTGATTCTGATCTATTGTTGTAATCTGTTGTATTTGTTGTGCACATTCACAACAGTAAAGTGTTGTTATTTGACCTACTCCATTGTCCGTTCCTTTGCGCCCCCTGTTGTGGGTCCGTGTACCGACACTTTCCCAACATTATTAAGAAAATGAACAAATGAATAGCCACAACAAAGACCATCAGAATACTGGTTCACTTTTCTGGCTGGTTCAATTGGATCTGGCTAAGTGAGCCATTCAGTTCGGATATTGGACCGGTTTCCTGGTGGGCATTGCTGGCCTTTTACCTGCATCAGGGTTAACCACTCGTTTTCCAGAGGACTATAGGCTGTGGATCCTGCTCGATTTGCCAGCAGTACTGAACGATGGTTTGGTGGTTCCGTAGAAGTTAGTTCCAATCAACCAACAGATGAAGGTTCAGGTGTTTGTTCTCAAAAATGTTCTGGCAGCTTCAAAACCTGTAGAAGACTGATTTAAAGTCTTTGTAAATATTTAGAAAAGGTTCAAGGCTTGGTAAAGAAAGTTGTGTAGGAAATTAAAGTTAACTCAAACACTTTTGGACTCGAGCAGAAAATATAAAGAATTTGGAGACTCACAAATTTGCTCTTAATCTGAAAAACTTAGAAAATTGTCTTCAAAATGCAGAAAACTTGACTCAAGCCTTAAAATTTATTAAAACTGGCACATCAAACCACAAAAGATACGGAACAAAAAGAAACACTAAGAACAATGAAGCTAACGGTAAACAGGAGAGGTGATGGTCTAGTGGTTAAGGTGTTGGGCTTGAGTCCAGAAGATCATGGGTTCAAATCCCCACCTGACTGGAAAATCACTAAGGGCCCTTGGGCAAGGCCTTTAATCCCCTATTGCTCCCGGTGTGTAGTGAGCGCCTTGTATGGCAGCACCCTGACATCGGGGTGAATGTGAGGCATAATTGTAAAGTGCTTTGAGCGTCTGATGCAGATGGAAAAGCGCTATATAAATGCAGTCCATTTACCATTTAATTCATTAATGATTCAAGAAATAACATTTTACATACATTAACAGTTATAAAAGGCATCACATGAAAGAAACATGTTAACAGATTAACTTGAAATATACATTTTGTCTTTTGGCTAACTGTAACAAACAGGAAAAGAAATCACAATTTCTCTCTTTTTTTAAAAAGACTTTATTCACACATTGGGGTGTGTCTGTATCTTCCTCCAGGTGGCACCGTGGCTACAGCACACTGTGGGTTGTTTTATGACTTCTAATCTGGTGTGTCCGGCTGGTGGACATTCTGGGTTTATTGAGCTGTTATCTGTAGAAAAGTCCGGTTAGTGTCTGGACATCCTCTGACTTTAGACAGGTTTCATTATTCAGACTGAACTGGGTCTAAAACCATCCTGATTTCAGAAGAACCTTTTAAGTATAAAAGTGTTTGTTGAAGACTGCTCACTTTTGTGAGAAGGTGGGGGGTTTTCTTTGGCTAACCCCAAGGCAAGTGATAACACAGTCCTTCAGCTTAAGACATTCTGACCTTAGGAAGGTCTGGAGTGACAGTTCTTTGTTAGAAGTGGAAAATTAAGGCAACTTTATTCTGTAAAGATATGTCTGTAGCCAGGTTCGCTACAGCTGCTTTACAAGATATGCTTTGACTTGTATGTGTTACAGCAAATTAAGTAAGAAAACCTGTGGCTCTGATATGACATGTACAGAATCATACATTACGTGGAATATTGTGTGTCTTGTTATATATTTGAATGAGGCAGAAATGAAATTTAAAACATTCCGCTGAATATCCAGTGACTCTAGGCTATTCATAACAAATGGAGTCTAGTGTATCTCTTGATGTTGTTCTATTTGTTCAAAGTATAGTCCTTTTCCCCCCTCCTTCAAAAAAGTCAATCAGTGGAATTGATTTTTCTGAAGTCATGAAGTAGTATACTAATCTCTGCTTGCTTAATAAACGTGAACCTGCAGCCCTTCATTTTATAATACCTTCATGTTTGCCAAGGTGCTTTGTTGAATCAAAGGTAAAAGGATAGGGCATAGCCAGCTCAATACCAACACCATGCTGTGAGTTTTTGATTCATAATCGGAGCTCAAACCTCAGTGATTCTTGGTGGAATAGATGGAGACCAGATCAGATCAGAATCAGGTTGGTTTGTTTACTGATCAACCCTGAGCCTCTAGAGGGCCAGTGGGCGAACAGTGCTGTGCAGCAGTGTGGGAAGAATTTTTGCGGTCAGAGAATGTAATGTAGGTAGCCACTGCCCTGGGCCAAACGCAGCAGCATTGCTTCGAAATGCAATAACCATATGTCAGAAAAGTTGGTATTCATGGACAGCACTGTAGCATTCATGGTGTGCTTTACATAGCATGCTTAATACTCGTATGCTCAGAGTTTCAGGCAACTGGCCATCCATCCATTCACTTTCAGTAAAATAGCCAAAAAGTATTAACTGCAAGGTGCATTTGGAGATAAAGTTTATTTATGTGGCTCTTTCTGGCAGGTGATTTCAAACTGTTCTCCAGAGCAATACGTATATTAAAACACCAAAGTAAGCAGATCAAATTTAAACATCCATAAGGATAAAGCAAAATTCCACACAAAAATAAGTATATCATAAATGCAAGAAAATGTGTTAAAATGAAATTAAACCATTAACTAATTGCAAGCAAGTATAAAAATGAATGTGTGAAGATGAGCCTTAAAATATTCAACAGAAGATGACTTTCTAATATCAAGTTGAAAATTGGTTCCACAAAATAGGAGCTCAATAAGCAAAGGCCCACTGAATCCCAGGTACATGTAGTAAACCCACATATTGAGACCCCAGGGCACAAGAAGGTACATAAGGCTCAATAGATTCTGCCATATTGATGAGTGCAGAGTTTTATAACACAACAAAACCATAAAATCTACTATTAAATTCACCAGAACCCAGCAAAGAGAGGCCAAAACAAGTGTTATGTGATCAAATCTCCTGATTTTAGTCTAAATTTAAGCAGCCATATTCTGAATAATTTGAAAACACTTGTGTGATACATCAGAATACAAAACATTTTATATGACACCTACACAGATCCTTGTCATTTGATTGGCAGATTATATGCACTATTTATGTATGTTGTGTACTGTATTTGTATTGTTTTCTCGACATGCATTTGTCCCGTTATATGAGTGATGTCATGTATTGTGCATTTTAGCTCTATTTACTGTGCAGTTTTATCCCATCTGATGAGCACACACAGACAGCTCTGTGCTCCACTATTGTCCACTTCTTACTCCAAGAAGAAACTTGTCCAATTTTCAGAAAAATGTCACATAGCATGGATCTGTTTAGCTGTCATAAAAACAAATAATGAATGTTTAAAATTTGTGCAATGGAATGAACATTTGCATTCGTGTAATGGTATGTTCCATTTTTCAACTCGTACAAATATTCTTCCCATTGCACTCATAACATCCATTATTTCTATAGGTATAGACAATTCTAGAGGACATAAAAGCATGGTAAATGGACTTCATTTATATAGCTTTTTTCCATCTGCATCAGACGCTCAAAGTGCTTTACACACTAATGCCTCACATTCACCCCGATGTGAGGGTGCTGCCATACAAGGTACTCACTACACACCGGGAGCAATAGGGGATTAAAGACCTTGCCCAAGGGTCCTTAGTGATTTTCTAGTCAGGCTGGGATTTGAACCGAGGGTCTTTTGGTCTCAAGCCCAATGCCTTAACCACTAGACCAGTGGTTCTCAAACCTTTAATACTGTGGACCACCTGAGAAACAAGTCAGCTGTCTGAGTACCACCATGATGACCGATTTTAAAATATAGCCATATATGCCTTCTTAATTAGCTTTAAACACACAGGAGAGATGTTTATTCCTTATTGTGGTTATTTATTGTTACCTGAATTGTTACCTTACTGAATCAGACTTTTACAACTCTGTCCAACAATTCTCACATACTCCTCAAAATACAGAGCAAAATAAATACACTCAAAAGTTGTTACATCTGCACTGCAACTGAATGAAAATGGCACAAATCATGCTCCTAATCTGGTCGACAAATAAAACAAACTGCTACTAAAGTGTTTTAGTAATACTCCTCCTTAAACCAAGTTTATTGTTAACACCCCTCTACCATAGATATCAGAATGACATAAAAATGAACCACAGAGGTACCAGCATGTTGCTGAATATGAATAACTTGCATACCTAATGAGAGGGGTGTGCCTGTCTCTCTGCGCACAGTCCTTTGATGTCTGGCTCTATAAAGCACAGTTTCAGTCTTAGGTCTGGCTCAGCATCCAACCTTGACCTGTATTTTGTTTTTATGGCAGCCAGTGAAGAGAAACCTTTCTCACATAGATAGGTCATTGCGAAAGGCAGGAGAACGCGTACAGCCTTGTCCGACAGCACGGGGTATTCCCCGTGTTGTATCCAAAAGTCCAGCAGCGACTGTTTCTTAAAATTACATTTCAGAGTTTCATCACAAGACAGTTCAATTAAACTCTCCTGCTCAGCGACAGTTAAGTCCGTGGGCATGTCCGAGGTTTCGATGTTGAATGGGTTTCTCATCCAGTTCTTTTCTTTGGGTGTCACAGGGAAATATTCCCTGAGTTGCTGCCTGAGGGAGACGAGGTGCGCAGTGATGTTATCTCTGACGCTGTCATCAAGTCGCAAGTCGATGTCAGACAAAAAACTCTCCAAAGAAGGAAAAGCTGAAACATCACCTGCTTTGGCTCTGATTTCGAACAGTTCCATTTTTCTCAGCGCTGCGCTGATTTTATCCTGCACATCAAATACGTTGACAGAGAGTCCCTGCAATCCCAAATTTAAGTCGTTCAAACGCGAGAATATATCGGACAAATACGCAAGCTCACTGAGCCATACAGTGTCTTCAAAAAGGTGTGACAAAGGAAAGTTCTTGTCCTATAAAAACATCAGGACCTCTCTGTGCAACTCGAACAGTTTTGAGAGCACTTTGCCTCTTGATAACCACCTTACTTCAGTATGAAGAAGTAGCTGGACGTGCTCGCTGCCCATTTCATCACACAGTACCTGAAACAGACGGGTGTGCATCGGTCAGGCCTTAATAAAGTTCACAGTTTTTACCGCGGAGTCAAGAACAGACTTCAACTCATCAGGCATCTTCTTTACAGCAAGCGCCTGGCGATGGATGCTGCAGTGTGTCCAACGCATCTCAGGTGCCACCTCGCGAATCCGGGCTGCTACTCCACTGTGGCGTCCACACATTGCCCTGGCGCCGTCTGTGCAGACACCGATACACTTTTCCCAATCAATCCCATGTTCTTGGATAAACGTCTTCAGTAGCTGAAATATGTGCTCAGCTGTAGTTCTGGTCTCCAGGGGCTGACAGCACAGGAAATCCTCATGAGCTGCACCTTTGTATTCATACCTCACATACACCAGCAAATTTGCCATATCTGCAACATCTGTCATCTCGTCCAGTTGCAGGGAATAAAATCGACTATTTTTAATTCGTTCAATTAGTGTTTTCAGAACATCGTCTGACATTGACCGTATTCTCCGGGAAACAGTGTCTTTGGAATGTGGCACCAAGTCCAACTTTTTTGCTGCCTTCTCCCCACACATGATGTGTGTTATTTTTTTTAGCAAGCGGTAGACATAGCTTTGAGCAGATGGTGTGTGGCTCACCTGACCTAGCTACAAGCAGGCTAGCTTCGTAGGAAGCCTCCTGTGCCTCGGCTGAGGGTGCAGTACAGGAACGAATGGCGGACTTTGACTGCTTCAGCTCGTCACGTTTTCTTTGAAAAAAGTCCACCGGCTTGTCTTTTAAAGTCGGGTGTTTAGTGTGTAGGTGCTGTCTGAGATTGGCTGGTTTCATTGAGTCGTTGCACAGTACTTCAAAACACACAACACACTGTGGCTTTGGTTCTTCCTCGGTCCCGCTCCAAAAGAACCCGAGCTCGAGATATGTTGGGTCATATTTTCGTGCAGCTTTGCGGCGCTTTCTGGTCGAACAAGCCGTGGGCATTTCAGGGTCAGTGTTGCATCTTTCGTTAGCACTTGAAGTAGTGCTACTCAGTTCTGCTTCCACATTGCTCGAACCAATATCCTCTCCATCCTGATCTGCAACTTTTCTTTTCTTTGTCTTTTTCTCTCCACTTAGCCACGCTTTTAAACTCATTTCGACGTTAGAACATTACATTTATTTACCCTTTGCATTTATGTTTCTGATCCTGCTCGCACCAACAATTTGAAGTGAGTGATCCCATGATTCCGTGCAGCCTGTACTTGCCTACGTAAGCAGAGTACGTTTGCAAAAAATATTTTTTAAAAGACACAATTTTAATTATCTCAAGCTACACATTTCATTTGAAACGTTGTATTTATAATGCATTGTATTTTTCCAATTTTTTTAAGTGAAAATGTGGAAAAAAATGTGGAAAATCATGACATTCCCCCGCGTACTACCAGAGACCGCTCATGTACCACTGGTGGTACGCGTACCACAGTTTGCGCACCACTGCACTAGACCATCACCTCCCCATGAATTCCATTTTCAGCATCCACCCATAGCCATTATCAATCTAATCATTACAATGTTATGCAAATGAAAATGGACAGTCTGATCAATCTTTCTAATATGAATGACAACATTGGGTCAAAACAATCATGATTTTTTTGCTTTTTTAATTTGATGAATCACACAGCCTTACATGATCATAGAAATGGCTATACGTAGCAGGGTCCATAATCATCTCAGCATTCTTTAGGCTGAAAATTAGAAATTTAGAAGACAGCCAGGCAAGTTCCCAGTTTTGGAGCACAAGACAAATATATAGGAGAAAATATACAGTATATACATAAACAGGTAAGTCATCAGCATAACAGGGAAAGCCAATCCCATGACAATTTGACCTAGAGATTCTCATGTAGAGAAACAACAATGGCGTATGGGGTAGAAAAACATTTTGATGTACCTCAAATGAGAAAAATTAAAACATTTACTAGTGCTTACTCAGTAGAGCACATACCTCCACAACCGTCACTGCAACCGTATTATGACCAATCATATTCCAGCACTTCAACCTTTTGATCCTGTCCTTGTGAAAATGCATAATGTAGAGACATTAAAAATTCTATGTATGCAGGAAAAAAAATGAAAAAGATTTACACACTGTGTCTACATCTGGACACACAGTGACATTTATTGTACTGGGTTGCTTCTTGTTCCAAGATGCGAGAAAATCTGTTGTTACAAATTTAAATATTCCTGGTGACAAATTAAGCAACAGAAACAGATAAAATATAATGTTATGGGCAGTAGTAGAACTATGTTGTGTAAAACAGGAGATAATGTAGGATAATTAGAGAAAAGAGAACAAAAATATAACTTTCATTGAATTTTTTCTAAATTTTTCTGCATGAAAGGCCTAATGAGTAAAAACATACAATGCAGTGGAAAATTCTTTTTGCCTCACTCCAGTGAGGCAAACAGTTGCTGTAGCTGATTTGTTTAGGTGATTATTCTCTTTTCTATAATTGGCCCAAAGCACACTACATGTTGTCCTTAAATTGTATTTGTATTTATTTTGTCAGACAATGTGGCAACAATAAAACATTTAATCAACATCTCAATGCAATGGCTTCCAGATGGAGTTCTGTGTAGTTTTGTTTTGTTATTTTCCTAATAACTGTTTCATGCTTTTTGTTGTTGCTGTTGAGCAGCAGAGAGAATGGATTTAGTGTGTATGTGCTTTCTGGTTGTCACAAGCAACACTTACTCAAAATAAAATGAGTAACTAATCCAGATGTGAAACAGCTGAAGCTCAGCTTCAGAGAGGAAAGGAACACACTTACTGCCTGCGGCAGGCGTAATATTCGCTCTGCTTCACCTGACAGGAGGATGGTGTTGTAACATATCTGTTTTTTTTTGTGTGTGCCTGGCAGAACATCACTCATCTTAAAGTTTATTATGAAAGTAATCCTGAAAACAATCTCAGATTTTATTACCTTCACTGAGAAGGTTTTGTTTTCATTGCCATCTGTCTATGTGTCAGCCAGATACCTCACACAGAATAAATTTCAATAAATCTGGTGAAAAATATAAACCTCAGTTCACAGAAGAGCCGATAAACTTTTAGTGTGAATCTGGATCAAGGGGTAGAGCTTGTTTTCATCCTTGATCCAGATTCCTTTGCTCCTGATCCTGCTTTAATAGATTAACTATATATATTTTTTATCCTTACTTATGGACAAATCTACTTTTGATCATTGATCCATCTTCCTTTAATCATGCTTGTGGCATTTATAGATTAACCAGAATGTTTTTAATCTACAACCCCAATTCCAATGAAGTTGGGACGTTGTGTAAAATGTAAATAAAAACAGAATACAATGATTTGCAAATCCTCTTCAACCTATATTCAATTAAATACGCCACAAAGACAAGATATTTAATGTTCAAACTGATCAACTTTATTGTTTTTGTGCAAATATTTGCTCATTTTAAAATGGATGCCTGCAACACATTTAAAAAAACTTGGGACAGTGGTATGTTTACCACTGTGTTACATCACCTTTCCTTCTAACAACACTCAATAAGCGTTTGGGAACTGAGGACACTAATTGTTGAAGCTTTGTAGGTGGAATTCTTTCCCATTCTTGCTTGATGTACAACTTCAGTTGTTCAACAGTCCGAGGTCTCCGTTGTCGTATTTTGCGCATCATAATGTGCCACAAATTTTCAATGGCCGACTTGTCTGGACTTCAGGCAGGCCAGTCTAGTACCCGCACTCTTTTACTACAAAGCCACACTGTTGTAATACGTGCAGAATGTGGCTTAGTATTGTCTTGCTGAAATAAACAGCGATGTCCCTGAAAAAGATGTTGCTTGGATGGCAACATGTGTTGCTCCAAAACCTGAATCTACCTTTCAGCACTGATGGTGCCATCACAGATGTGTAAGTTGCCCATGCCATGGGCACTAACACACCTCCATAACATCACAGATGCTGGCTTTTGAACTTTGCGCTGGTTACAATCTGGATGGTCTTTTTCCTCTTTTGTCCAGAGGACACGACGTCCATGATTTCCAACAATGATTTGAAATGTGGACTCATCAGACCATAGCATACGTTTC
The DNA here is from genome assembly GCF_902500255.1 of Thalassophryne amazonica. Lineage (NCBI taxonomy): Eukaryota > Metazoa > Chordata > Actinopteri > Batrachoidiformes > Batrachoididae > Thalassophryne > Thalassophryne amazonica. The sequence goes on from NC_047104.1 coordinate 53,620,222, forward strand.
CACTTTGTGTCTGTCCTTTTCAAATGAGCTTGAGCCCAGAGAAGGCGGCGGCGTTTCCAGATGTTGTTGATGTATGGCTTTCGCTTTGCATGGTAGAGTTTTAACTTGCACTTGTAGACGTAGCGACGAGCTATGTTAACTGACAATGGTTTTCCGAAGTGTTCCTGAGCCCACACAGTAAGATCCTTTACACAATGATGTCGGTTTCTAATGTAGTGCCACCTGAGGGATCGAAGGTCACAGGCATTCAATGTTGGTTTTCGGCCTTGCCGCTTACGTGTAGAAAGTTCTCCAGATTCTCTGAATTTTCTGATTATTATGGACTGTAGATTATGGAATACCTAAATTCCTGCAACTGAACATTGAGAAACATTGTTCTTAAACTGCTGGACTATTTTTTCATGCAGTTGTTGACAAAGTGGTGATCCTCTCCCCATCTATGTTTGTAAATGGCTGAGACTTTTGGGGATGCTCCTTTTATACCCATGAGTGTGCTCAGTTCCCAAACACTTATTGAGTGTTGTTAGAAGGAAAGGTGATGTAACACAGTGGTAAACATACCACTGTCCCAACTTTTTTGAAACGTGTTGCAGGTATCTATTTCGAAATGAGCAAATATTTGCACAAAAACAATAAAGTTTATCAGTTTGAACATTAAATATCTTGTCTTTGTGGTGTATTCAATTCAATATAGGCTGGATAGGATTTACAAATCATTGTATTCTGTTTTATTTACATTTTACACAACGTCCCAACTTCATTGGAATTGGGGTTGTATGGGAAGATCCTGTCTTTGATCTGTGATTCAAATTCATTTCATCTTGATGCTGACTTTGATAAATTAACCTCCGTTTTTGTCCTGGTATGTGGATGGTAGTACCTTAGATTTTTGATCCAGGTTCCTTTGATTTGGTTCCTGCCAAACTTGATTTCTTTTATCCTGACTAATGGGCAGATCCTACCTTTGATCCCTTTTCCAGATTCCTTTGATCTTGAACATGACTTTGATAGATTAGCCTGCTTTTTAAAATCCTATTTTTTGGGTGGATCCTACCTTAGCTTTTTGATCTGGATTACTTTGATCCTGATCCTGCTTTTGACTGTTCTAAACTGATTTCTTTTTATCAAAGTTCAAAAACAGAATCTGTCCTTCATCCCAATTCCACCTTTGATGTTTCATATTGATTTCTTTGATCCTAAGTACATGATCATTGTTAAATGTATTTATTATCTAATTACATCTTTTTTATTGAAACCTGAATAAAATGATGACATGTAAGGCACTAGTGTATGATGTACGAATTGCAGTTTTTATAGGTTAGAGTCAAAATTTCCCTTTAACATTCATTAATATATACACTAAAAGCACAGCATGCTGTGACAGTTTGTTTCAACTGAGCACCTAAAGGGAGCAATAGTTTCATCCATGCAAGCAGGTAGTGATTATTTCTATTAGGAATGTGTTGTGTCTCAGGCACAGTAACAACAGTGTCATCTGCCAGTGTTATTTCATGCTCGGCTGGGTGTGAATCAATTTCATTCCGAGGAACAATTACTGAAGATTGCAGATCCCCCCCCCCCAACCCCCATCCTTCCAATCATAACATTTGAATCAAATCATTGTGTGCTGCTCACCATACAGTGTCTGAATCACAATATCAGTGGCTCAGTGCGGTGATCATGTGATGCTGTGACGAGCCATTTAAAAAAAATAAAAAAAAAAGTAAAAATCTGCTCCCTGTCCAAGGATTTTAAAGATTCAATAAAATGTTTCCTCTTCTTTTCTCTGTCTCCATAAACGGCACTGGTGACCTTGGTGAACTCTGACTCAGAGCGTTTACATTGTTGATGCAGTTTAGTCAAACAATACTTGGGATGGATGGAGACAAAGCTGCACACAATCTCCCATTTCTCACACAAAGAATGTTGGCCCCTCAGGGATGGACGGAGCCTGGATTCAAGGAATCTAGCTGGGCCAACACTGACACTTATTTCTAGGTACAGAAGTGGAATGAGACAGACTGGAAGAAGAGAAGGATATACAAGGAGTCATGCTTCAACAGTTAAAGAGGCTGATCAGTCTAGGGTTGTGCAGACTAAGGTGTCCTTCCAGTCCGGCCAACTCAAACTGATGGAAAAATTCCAACCATGGATCATTAAACAAGAGACTCAGACACTCAGGGCTGTCCAATTGGAACTGGCTTCAGTGCTACACCTTCCTTTTACAACACACGTGGTACCAAAAATAGTGTGAATGATGATTAAACTAGTGGGGTCTTAAAGGTAGTTCTTACTAACTTGAATAGTTATGGCCCCTTCACACATAGCACAAATAAGTACGAATCAGGGCAAATCACAGCGATACAGCCCGTATGAGCGAACCACAAAAACATTGAGCCGACGTCAGGAGAGACACACGGTCGTGCAGGCGTGAATGATCCCACTGCAACGGTTTTGCAGTGCAAGTAGCTGTAATGTGTTGCACCACATCGCCCTGCTGCTGTGGAGAAACACAATGAAAACCACACCATATAAAACACCGCAATGTTCGACATTTAATCGATATTATCAAGTGGATAATTCAAGTATGATCCCTTTCTGCCTCTGTATATGGCCCATGGTCACAGATGTACAGTCTTGAAATGTCATGAATGAAGCAGTGCGCTCTCATTATGTCTTATTATGTCCAGCCGTCAGTGGTGGGTACAGCTAACCAAAAAGTTAGCTTTGATAACTGGTAAGCTAATTGAAATGTTATCTTTTTTAACGCTAAACCGATAAACTCTCTAAACACTTATCGGAAGCTACAGACAACTGATAACTTTCAGTTTTGCCTCCCATACGCTCTCAGCTACTAAGAAGCTGATTTTGAGTTTAAACACCACCAAAGCTTCTAATAGAACCAATGGCAATCACAAACCCAAACAGCCAGTGAGCCAGCTCTTCTGTCTTTGTGCACTCTGCCCCCTGCTATAGAAAAACATAATTTACCTTGACAGGATACAGTGGTCCACCGATGAGGCAGAGGTCTTGAAATGGAAAGCAGCTTTGAATTATGGGTTTGCTTTAAAAATAAAATTATTCCGGATAGAATAACTACATTAATATAAACTCTTAAAATGTACAAAGTGATATATAACACATATCTGTTAATTCTGAAGATTTTAACATTAACACACCAAAGGGATTATGGGTAAACTAAGCCTCCACTCATACTGATTGGTTAATTCATTCATTCTATGTAAAAACCAACACAAGTGAATCAATGTAACGTGTTGGTGTTTACAAATAAATCTGCTTTTGTAAAATATGTCATTTTTCTCATTTGTATAAAAAAGAAAGAAATTTTCAAGATCCCGCTAGACAGTGCCTAAGCGCACGCGTGATGACATCACAACTCTATCCGGTTAGGGAGACAAGGTTTCTTTCAATAACAAGAACTGTCAAAAAAACTTTCTCGTGTGCGGTTGGAGTTGTGTGGTGATAGGAAACACCATTTGAATGCTTGAATAACGATGTCAGTCGCACAAAGAAATCAAATAATAGTGAAATCATGTTCAGTGTGATGTCATAACGCATCAATCAGTCGCTCCATGAGGCGTCATAACAGCCGATCGATTAGCGGCTCAGTGCGGTGTTATAACAGATCAATCAGTCTCTCCGTGAGGTGTCATAACATCAAGCCTGGTTCACATGGCAAGATAATTAGGCCGATATCGGACCTGATCTTCCCCTTCCGACAATCTTAATGATGCCCTACAATCGTGATGACGCTAAATATAATCTTATCAGATATTCCTGTCATGTGTGGTGTGTTAAGGAGGACGTGAGGAGCTAAATGTGACATGCAGCCAATCAGAATGCAAGGTGTTTGACCTGGGAATGTTGGTGTGTGAAATCTGTTTGTTTGTGTTGTTTTTACCGTGTGGCTGACGCCACACACTGTACAACTAAACCTGTCAGATCTATGATTTTTTTATTTCCACGTGTGTGGTCTCTCAGGTTTTGGAAACCTACAGATCATTTTAAAATCCTGCAGTCGACAACACTGTGATATAACTGGTCACCAGTAGATGGCAGTGTTCTATGCATTTTGACGCCAGTTATATCACACTGCCTGAATCACAATTTAACAGACTTTTCGGCTTTTGGAGAAGCAACCTGGACTTCTTCTGGCATTTTTACATAAAACAAACACAATAACAATGTCTATAAACCCAGAGAATATATTCACGAGAGTTTTAGGCACCATATACAAAGAGTTTAATGCTGTTGTCCCTGTGGAGCCTGATCAGAGCGTGTCAAATGCATTTCTTCTGTCCTGAATACCCATAATGCACTGGGCACAGCATAGCCACACTAAAACCTTCAAAATTAGTGCATTACTTTAAAACTAAAACATATATCTGATATTTTCAATTTATAAAACTCCAGACGTGACATTAATTTAAATAACTTGTCCAAAATTTGTTTGGTTAAAATTGTAAGCATAAGTTAAAACTGTATGCTTCTGGATGACTTGGGTGCTATTGCCAGCATATTAGTATGGCGTCAAAATAAAAGGTTTTTCATTTTTTATTTTGTGGCTACTTCTCCTTTGCCTGCAGAGGACAGAACAATTCCTTCTAGAACCAGATCTTCTCTGTTTGTAGAGGATAGAACTGCAAATCTACTACAGAAAGATATGTCTGCAAAAATGTTAGCGGTCTAAAAATTATCGGACCAAAACGTATCAGAAGATAATTGGTCCGATGATGGTTTTCAGAGTTATCTGAAAAGCTAATCTGATAATGAAAACATTATCTTCGATAATTAGCGGTTAGCAGATTAGCAGAACTGTGCCCACCACTGCCAGCTGGGTATATAATGACAAAACAGCCCAGACTCAGGGTGTTTTGTTTTTGTACCTCAGCCATGACAAATATAGTCACATAGCACTACTATTATTCTGAACACTACTGTATAAAGCCCCGATCACATGGCACTAATGACAGACACCGAAGCCAAAACGAAACAAAAAATCTTGACTTACTTTGACTTTTGGAGACATTGTTTAACCATCGTCCAGCTTCGTTTCTGTAGCTGGAGCTTTGTTAGAATTTTCAAACTGTTGAAAATGTGAACGAATCCCAATGACAACTTCATTTCATCCGTATTCTGTTTTGCTTTCTGTCTTGACGGTTCCTCATCATTTGTGTAGTTCCCGTACCGTCAGCGTTCCGTTTGGCTGTCGCCCAACTTCGTCCAACCTCCCAAGTCTGACGTCTTGCACGAATATTGATGATATCTGAACGGATCAATAACTAAAGATACGGTAAGCTGAAAGTGACTCGTCCATGTGTGGGACGAAAAGCAGCGTTGTCATACAGAAACAATATGTGGCTGGAACGTGCATGCATGTGCGAACACATTGTTGTTCTGAGGACAAACCTGTTGTCAAGACAACCAGATCTTGCACCTGCAGGTGCTGTGGAGAGTGCAGAAATGATCACAGGCTGGCACTCAGTCTAAGACCCGCTGTCAAGTCACGTCATCATGAATGTTTTGTTTTGATTTTGTTTAAAGCGTCAAGGTTGCCATTCACTTTGTCTTTCTTTTGTTAGTTTCGGTTTTGTTTTGTTCTTTTACGGATTTGCAGGTTTTTCGGTGATGGGAGAAGTGCAGGCTCATTCGTCCACTTTTTCTCGATGAAGCTATTGCCATGTGCCGTGTGACCGGGCCTTAAGGTAGAGATGCACATCCCTAATAAATGGATTATCTAGTGTTTTCTCAGGGAGATTCTTTGACTTAAATGCCACTTGTCTTGATAAGATACATTGTCTTTGAGTTTGTTTTTATGAGATACAAGGGACAGCCATAAATCATCACCTTGAAGGCTTTGGAAGCCTTGTTTTAAACTGGTGATCGAAGCTACATTGCTTGAACGCAGTCTTTTTGACTTTATTTCCAAAGTTTACATGCTATATTGAGTCAGTGAAGGTTTTTGTTTGGGTTGGTTTGAGAGGACTAATGGATAAGGCCTCAAGAGCCAGAGCGAGTCACTGTCGGACCAAGTCCCACTGGTACTATAATTGGTAAAGATAGTTTCATTTATTCAGTTTCATTTATGCAGTGCCAAATCACAGTGCAAGTCGCCCCAAGGTTTTTCACAAAAGCAAGGTCCAACACTAGAGACCAGGCTCAGCTTTGATGACCACCCACTCTGGTCACCACAACAACAAAAATAACAGATTAACAATGAAATAACAGATTAACAATGGATGATTTTCAAGATGCAATAGAGCAGTGCCTACGCGCATGCATGATGATGTCACAACTCTGTCCTTTTAGGGAGACGTGGTTTCGTTCAACAACAAGAACTGTCAAGAAACGTTCTTGTGTGAGGTTGGAGTTGTCTGGAGGTAGGAATAGTCTTTTGAATACTTGAATAACGATGTCAGTCGCACAAAGAAATCAAATAATAGTGAAAACAGGTTCATTGCACCCAGAATGTTGGTATTTTGATCGCTGAACTTTCCTAGCAAGAATGTAAAGCCCCGGTCACACAGCACTAATGAAGGACACCAAAGCCAAAATGAAACAAGAAATCTGAACTTAAGTTGACTTACGGAGGCATTGCTTAATTGGCGTCCAGCTTCAATCGGTCAGCCACTCCGTGAGGCGTCATAACATCCGATCGGTTAGCCGCTCCGTGAGGCGTCATGACATCTGATCGGTTAGTCGCTCCGTGAGGCGTCACAACATCCGATCGGTTAGTCACTCCGTGAGACGTCACGACATCCGATCGGTTAGTCGCTCCGTGAGGCATCATAACATCCAATTGGTTAGTCGCTCCGTGAGGCATCATGACATCTGATCGGTTAGCCGCTCCGTGAGGCGTCATGACATCCGTTTGGTTAGCCGCTCCGTGAGGCGTCATGACATCCGATCGGTTAGTCACTCCATGAGGCGTCATGACATCCGTTTGGTTAGCCGCTCCGTGAGGCGTCATGACATCCAATCGGTTAGCCGCTCCGTGAGGCGTCATGACATCAGATCGGTTAGTCGCTCCGTGAGGTGTCATAACATCCGATCGGTTAGTTGCGCCGCTCCATGAGGCGTCATAACATCCAATCCGTTAGCCGCTCTGTGAGGCATCATAACATCCGATCAGTTAGCCGCTCCATGAGCCGTCATAACATCCAATTGGTTAGCCGCTCCATGAGGCGCCATAACATAAAGATAAACTTTATTGATCTCACAGAGGAGAAATTCACATGCTAAGCCAGTTCTTAAAAAACACAAGATGGGTGCAAGTAGAGGAAAATGTTCATCAAACAGCGTGTGCAAGGATAAGCAATAATAATACTTGTAACAGTATGAGACATAAGAAATGAGGTAGAAATAGAATATGTATGTATGTATACAGGGAGGAAAATAAGTATTTGAACATCTACCAACCAGCAAGAATTCTGGCTGTCACAGACCTGTTAATTTTTCTTTAAGAAGCCCTCTTATTCTGCACTCTTTACCTGTATTAACTGCACCTGTTTGAACTTGTTATCTGTATAAAAGACACCTGTTCACACACTCAATCAATCACACTCCAACCTGTCCACCATAGTCAAGACCAAAGAGCTGTCTAAGGACACCAGGGACAAAACTGTAGACCTGCACAAGGCTGGGATGGACTACAGAACAACAGGCAAGCAGCTTGGTAGAAGACAACAACTGTTATGATTATTTATTAGAAAGTGGAAGAAACACAAGATGACTGTCAGTCTCCCTCAGTCTGGGATTCCATGCAAGATCTCACTTTGTGGGGTAAGGATGATTATGAGAAAGCTCAGAACTACACAGGAGGACCTGGTCAATGACCTGAAGAGAGGTGGGACCACAGTCACAAAGATTACATTAGTAACACATGATGCTGTCATGGTTTAAAATCCTTCAGGGCAGCAAGGTCCCCCTGCTCAAGCCAGCACATGTCCAGGCCCGTTTGAAGTTCACCAGTGACCATCTGGATGATCCAGAGGAGGCATGGGAGAAGGTCATGTGGTCAGATGAGACCAGAATAGAGCTTTTTGGAATCAACTCCATTTACCATGTTTAGAGGATGAGAACAACCCAAAGAAAACCATCCCAACCGTGAAGCATGGGGGTGGAAACATCATACTCTGGCGGTGCTCTTCTGCAAAGGGGACAGGACGACTGCACTGTATTGAAGGGAGGAACAATGGGGTCATGTATTGCGAGATTTTGGCAAACAACCTCCTTCCCTCAGTAAGAGCATTGAAGATGGGTCATGGCTGGGTCTTCCAGCATGACAAAGACCCCAAACACACAGCCAGGGCAACTAAGGAGGGGCTCCGTCAGAAGCATTTCAAGGTCCTGGAGTGGCCTGGCCAGTCTCCAGACCTGAACTCAATAGAAAATCTTTGGAGGGAGCTGAAACTCCAAACCTGAAAGATTTGGAGAAGATCTGTATGGAGGAGTGGACCAAAATCCCTGCTGCAGTGTGTGCAAACCTGGTGAAAAACTACAGGAAACGTTTGACCTCTGTAATTGCAAGCAAACGCTACCATACCAAATATTAACAATGATTGTCACAGGTGTTCAAATACCTATTTGCAGCAGTAACATACAAATAAATTATTAAAAAATCAGACACTGTGATTTCCGGATTTTTTTTTTTTTTAGATTATGTCTCTCACAGTGGACATGCACCTAAGATGGAAATTTCAGACCCCTCCATGATTTCTAAGTGGGAGAACTTGCAAAATCGCAGGGTGTTCAAATACTTATTTTCTTCACTGTATACATATACACACACATACATGCATATATATACGAGGTCTATTAGAAAAGTATCCAACCTTATTATTTTTTTCAAAAACCATATGGATTTGAATCACGTGTGATTACATCAGACATGCTTGAACCCTCGTGGGCATGCGAGAGTTTTTTTCACGCCTGTCGGTTACGTCATTCGCCTGTGGGCAGTCTTTGAGTGAGGAGTCGTCCACCCGCTCGTCAATTTTTTTCATGTTTAGGAATGGCTCAGAGACTGTTGCTTTGTTTGATAAAAATTTTTTCAAAACTGTAAGGCACAACTGAGTGGACACCATTCAATAAATTCAGCTGGTTTTCGGTAAAATTTTAACGGCTGATGAGAGATTTTGGTCTGGTAGTGTCGCTTTAAGGACGGTCCACGGCGCCTGACGGCGATCTGCGCTTCGAGGCGGCAGCGTCTCGCCGTTTCAAGTTGAAAACTTCCACATTTCAGGCTCTGTTGACGCAGTAAGTCGTCAGAGAACAGAGAACTTTCAGAAGAAGTCGGCATGAGGAGTTTATTCGGACATTCCATTGTTAACGGTCATTTTGTAATGAAAGAACGTGCGGGCAGAGTCGCATGTCGGGCTGGACCCGACCGCGGGGGGTTGCGGCAGGAAAAACACCTCCGTTGGAAATCTTAACGGGCAAGTTGGAACATGCCCAAGCTGTTAAACAATTTCTCAGTTACTCACTTGTTGAAAGCCATTAAAAGCCGCCTGAATTCTACAAATGGTTTTCAACACGGAGGTGTTTTTCCTGTCGCGGCGCACACAGATTTGCCGAGTCGTCACGGAAACGACTCGGCGAATTTGCGCGTACGTCTTTCATTAAAAAAATGTCCTTAAACAGTGGAATGTCCGCATAAATTGCTCATGCCGGCCTCTTCTGAATCTTCTCTGTTCTCTCACGATGTCCTGGGTGAATTAAGCCTTAAATTAGGATGTTTTCAGCTCGAAACAGGCCGACGACAGCGCCTGGAAGCGCTGCAGGACGTCCCGCTCCGTGGGAAGTCCTTACACCGACAGAAACACCCCATAATCTCTCATCAGCCGTTAAACTTTTCACAGAAAACCAGCTTAATTTCTCGAATAGTGTCCACTCGGATATTCCTCACAGGTCCAGAAAAAATGTTGATAAAGCAACGCGCGCCGTCTCGAGCAGCGTGTGAAACAAAGGAATTCAGCCGAGAGGGCGGGACCACATCTCACTCAAGGCCTGCCCACAGGGAAATGACGTCACCGACACGCGTGAAAAAACTCACGCATGTGCACGAGTGTTCAAGCATGATTGGTGTAATCGCATGTCATTCAAATCCATATAGTTAAAAAAAAAAATAAAAGGGTCGGTTTATTATCTAAGAGACCTCATATATATATATATTGAAGGATTCAAGGATTCAAAGATTCAAAGAAATTTTATTGTCATATGCACAGAAGAACATGTTCCCTGCACAATGAAATGTGTCTACTGCATTTAACCCATCCTAATTGCCAGTAGGAGCAGAAGTCGCCATTAGGCACCCGGGGACCAGCTCCAGATGTACATCCCTGCCTTGGTCAACAGCAGGGCTGAGCAAACCAACACCGACCCATAACAAACAACACACACACAACACACAACACACAGGCCAGCCCGGTACATAAAACATATATATGAAAGCAAAACACGAGGGAAAAGGAGAAAAAAAAACCCTCATAGCCACTGCATTACACAGCGGCAATGAGGAAAAAAAATCCCCATCAGCACAGAAAAACATTAATCACACAGACAAAAACAAGGACACAGGACGACAACCGAGATTTGAAAAGGTCCAGTTTATCAGAACACTCCGGAGGCAGCCTGTTTGGCGCCGTCAACGGCCTTGTCCGACAATCCTGGAGGGGGGGGGGCAGCCCTGAGCAGTCTGAGCAGTCCTGAACAGTCCTGAACACAGTCAACGTCAGAGCTGGAGAAGCTAAGGGGAGGGGGGAAGACCAGGGAGCGAGGCTTAAGTGTTGATCTTCTGAGGAGGTTTTATCACAGCGACCTTGAAGTGCAGCTGTATTTGGGGAAGCCAAATGAATAGCCAGATTAGCAGACGCCTGAAAGATTCCACAGTTCTGAGAACAGAGTGGCTCTCAATGCATCTGAATGTAGAATGTGGTCTTCACAGACGGTCAGAGCGGGTTTCCAGGGCTGCAATTCTATTCGAGATGATTTCCAACGCTGCGCAGCCACTGCCTTCCCAATCGAATCAATCATGTAGGGCAGCCTGGAAGGACCAATCAAAGCTGCTTCCACTTTCTTGATTTTCCGGTAAACTAGCATAGTGCCCGCTCCACACATCAGAAAGCCGGTCACCACCAAGCCGAATATGTACACATCTTCGACGTCCTCCACAGAAAGCATGTAAAGGCACATGACCTGCCATCTCTTCCACGAGTCCATCACGTAACCCATCACTTGCGTCCCGGCAGGACAGGTCGGGTCCTCCGCCCCCGAATGTCTTGTAGAAAAAATAGTGTCAATTGCGTTCAGAGACCACTTTAACAGATCCATTTTTGTCGTTTTCCAGAAGAGCAAAGCTGCAGCCTCACAGACAACACGCCACAGAAGCAGGAAAGATAAGGAGGGAGGGAGAAGAGAAAAGTGCGTCTGTCTCGGCCGAGTGCAAGCTGGCAAAAAAAAAAAAAAAAAAATATATATATATATATATATATATATATATATATATATATAAAAAAAAAAAAATATATATATATATATATATATATATATATATATATATATATATATATATACATCGTACATACATACATACATAACATCCGATCGGTTAGCCGCTCCGTGAGGCGTCACAGCATCCGATCGGTTAGCCACTCCGTGAGGCGTCATAGCATCCGATCGGTTAGCCGCTCCGTGAGGCGTCATAGCATCCGATCGGTTAGCCGCTCCGTGAGGCGTCATAGCATCCGATCGGTTAGCCGCTCTGTGAGGCGTCATAACATCCCATCGGTTAGCTGCTCCGTGAGGCGTCATAACATCCGATCGGTTAGCCGCTCTGTGAGGCATCATAATAAGCTGTTGTTTCTAATGACGCCAAACACACGATTGAGTGGCTCCCTAACTGGAAGTCTTGGTTTCAAGATGGCGGCACAACTTGAAAATTGTCCATTGACATAAGTAAAACAAGGTACAGGTGCTTTTACACAGGAAACTTTGCTGAGTAAAATTTACTCTGCTGGGATAATTTTTGGTCCCAGTCTAAATAGAGTTAAATATACTCTACCACGGGGCTAAATCAACTTAACACAGTGTAAAATCAACACTTATTGGAGTAATCACTTGCACTGTTCAGTCAGTGTCGCCAACTGAAGGGTCCGCCCTAAAACGTGGACCAGCCGCGGTTCACTGATTATCACCTCGTTTCTGCTTAAAACTGCACTCCAGTCATCATCTATCTCAGCGACAGATATCTGAAGTCTTTGTACAACAATCATTTCCCCATGAATGCAGCATTATTTCTTCAGAAAAGGCGGAGGAAGCGATCAGAGCGCCACAGCTACACGAGCTGCTTGCTGTTGTGTTCACTGACCATCCGTCATTTCAAAGCATCACAGAATATCACTTCGTTCCTGCTTAAAACTGCCTTGTTTTTGCTTAAAACTGACTTTAGAATGATTTAAGAGGTTTTAACTTGTCATCTGATGGTTAATAATCACATATATCCATTTGATCGCTTTGAGTGAAGACAGTCCTTCCATAGAGTGGCTGTGCTCCGAAATGACACATGCAGTGGAGGCAGGGCAGGTGGGGATCGGTCGGCGACACCAGTAGAGCTGATTTCACTCTACAATAGAGTGTTTTTTACTCTATTTAGACTAGGATCAAATGTTACCTCAGCAGAGTAAATTTTACTCAGCAAAATTTACTGCATAATATTCAGTATATTTCGCTTATTACAAGTCTATCTTAGAGCCTATTTAAAGACTGCAAACAACTTGTAAATTTCTTGTCAAGTAAAATTATCTTACTACTTGAATGGATAAATTCAGTGGTATTAAATAATTTTCTTGCCAGATTCAATGTTTATGTATTGTATTTTAGATGTGCTGTTTTACAGTGTACTTACAGCTCTGCATGACTCCAAAATTGTGTTCAAACTAAATGAAGCCTTTGGGACACTTAATAATGCTTCAACTGGAATGGAATGGGTTGTTTTTTTGTTGAGACATATTAAGTTTTGCTTTATACAAGCATTGGTTGGTGACGGCGTAAAATTTTACAGTTGTGCTATGAAATCCTGAGAGTAAAATGTTTTGTAAAATTGAGTGAGGAGCCAATAATTGTCTCAGTCTTATCTGAATGAAAACTGAATGAAAACTGTTTATTTCGAACATTTGATACAACAACAATTACAAGATAGATCAGTAAAGACAACAACAAAAAAGTTCCTACTGTGTACCCAACATGTCCGAAAAGGGGTAGGGTGAAGCATCAGCTTATTTATCCCTACCCCTTCTTCCCCACAACCAGTAATACCCTTTGCCACATATACACATAGATTCCTACACACCTAAACCGATATCAATATATATATATACATATATACACATACATATATACATACACACATCAACATACATACACATATACACACATATACATATATACATATATATACACATATATATACACAAACATAAATATACACCTACACATACCTACTTACATACAAAATACTATATATTTACAAGCCGAAGCAAAACACAAAAACACCCTAACCCTCATTACCCTTCCTCCTCCCTATACCTAGAAAAAACCATATTTTTGTACCGCTGTTTGAACTGGTTCATGCTTGGACATTGCTTGAGCCCCACTCCCAATCTGTTCCACATCCTCACCCCACAGACAGAAATACAGAAACCTTTTAATGTTGTTCGTGCCCACTGATGCTTTAAATTAAATTTCCCCCTCAGACTGTAATCCCCTGATCTGTTAAAAAACATATTTTTAATATTTGCTGGAAGTAAATTGTTTATTGCTTTATACACAATTTGTACTGTTTGAAAATGAACCAAGTCTGTGAATTTTAAGAATTTGGATTGTAAAAATAGTGGATTTGTATGATCTCTATAGCCAGTATTATGAATAATTCTTATAGCTCTTTTCTGCATTACTGATAGTGATTGTGTTGTACCTTTATAAGTATTACCCCATACCTCTGCACAGTACTGTAAATATGGTAAAACCAGTGAGCAGTAAAGAATGTGGAGTGAGTTGTGGTCCAGAATATGTTTCGCTTTGTTTAGAACTGAAATGGTTCTTGACAGTTTACTTTGTATATGTTTTATATGAGTCTTCCAGTTTATCTTATCATCTATTATCACCCCCAGAAACTTATTTTCATGTACCCTTTCAATATCTACCCCCTCGACTTGTAACTGAACCTGTATGTCTGTATTACAATAGCCAAATAACATGTATTTTGTTTTACTTAAGTTTAATGATAATTTGTTTCTGTCAAACCATATTTTCAATTTTTCCATTTCTATACTGATCCTCCTCAGTAACTCCTGCAAATCCCCCCCTGAACAAAAAATGCTTGTGTCATCTGCAAATAATACTAATTTTAATATTTTGGAAACATTGACAATATCATTTATATAAATTAGAAACAGTTTTGGACCCAATACTGACCCCTGTGGGACGCCACAAGCATTGTCCAAGCATGATGATGTATATTCCCCCAGCTTCACAAACTGTTTTCTGTTACTTAAGTAGCTTCTCACCCAGTGCAACACCAACCCCCTAATCCCATACTGTTCAAGTTTATTGATTAATATGTCATGATTGATTGTATCAAAAAGCCTTTTTAAGGTCTATAAATATTCCAACTGAATGTAATTTGTGGTCTATGGCGTTTGTAATCTCCTCAACTGATTCTATTAATGCAAGTGATGTTGAACTATGTGCTCTGAATCCATATTGACTATCAGTAAGTAATTTATGTTTATTTATGAATTTGTCTAATCTATTATTGAATAACTTTTCTAATAATTTGGAAAATTGTGGAAGCAAAGAAACAGGTCTATAATTTGTGAAGTGGTGTCTATCCCCAGTCTTATACAGCGGCACAACCTTAGCTATTTTCATTTGATTGGGAAATTTACCAGTTTGAAATGATAAGTTACAGATGTATGTTAATGGTTCTACAATCCATTCAATGACCTGTTTTACCACCACCATATCAATTTCATTTAAATCGGTAGATGTTTTATATTTACAATTATTCACAATGTCTATAATTTCTTTTCCATCCACTGCTGTGAGGAACATTGAACAGGGATTTCTTTCTATGAGATTATTATCCCAATCCTCAGGTTGGGAATCGGGAATTTTTTCTGCCAAGCTTGGTCCAATATTTACAAAAAAATTATTAAAACCGTTAACTACCTCATCCTTATTTTCCTTCTTGACATTATTATCAATGAAATACTGAGGGTAACTCTGTTTTTTATTACCATTTTTGATAATGCTATTTAATATATCCCATATTCCTTTAATATTGTTTTTGTTATTATATAATATGTTACTATAATATTCCTTCCTACATACCCGTATAATATTAGTTAATCTATTTTTGTATTTCTTATATCTATTTCTGCCTCTTTAGTCTTTAGTTTTATGAATTCTCTATACAGTGTATTTTTCTTATTACATGCATTTCGTAACCCTTTCGTCATCCATGGTCGAGCTTGGATTTTTTGTTTTCTGTAGTCTTGTTTAATTGGACAATTTTTTATCATATAATGATGTAAATATCTGTAAAAAAGTTTCATATGCACTATCAACATCACTTTCACTGTATACCTTTTCCCAGTTTTGCTCCTGTAAATCCTTCTTTAGTGTGTTCATGTTTTCCTCTGTCCGCACTCGCCTGTATTTTATTTTCTCCTCTGGCTGATTCCGCCGATGGTTTCTATTATAAACGATGAAAACTGGTAGATGATCACTAATGTCATTGATTAATAATCCACTCACAGTGTTATTCTCAATATCATTGCTGAATATATTATCAATTAAGGTAGCACTATGGGATGTAATTCTGCTTGGCCTGGTGATTTTTGGATATAAACTCATACTGTACATTATACTGATAAATTCATCTGTTATTTGATGCTTATTTGGATTGAGCAGATCAATATTTAAGTCACCACAAATGAACACAGTTTTTTGATTAGTTTTTGAGAACATTTTTCCCATACAGTCAGTGAATGTTTCAGTACAAGATCCTGGTGCTCTATATATACAGCTGACTAATACATTTTTGCTTTTTTCTTCACATATTTCAGTAGTTATACATTCTAATAAGTTATCAATCACAGTTGTCATATTGTCTACTATTTTATAATCCATGTTCTTATCCACATACACAGCCACTCCTCCTCCACTCTTATTCTTTCTGTTTACACAATTAAATTCATATCCATCCAGTTCAAAATCCATTCCTTTATCTTCATTGATCCATGTTTCTGATATAGCAATTATGTAAAATATTTTTTTAAACTGACTTAAATATTCTTTAATGTTGTTAAAGTTTGCATATAGACTTCTGCTGTTGAAATGGATTATTGATAATTTGTTATCCGTTCTAATGATCCGATTAAACTGTTCATCTGTATAATAGCAACAACTGTCATTGATATTTGAGAAAAAATTATTGTCCGGGTCTATATCGTGCTCCAAGTCCAGTACATTGTGGTCTGTGTATTTAAATGTTCTCAGTTCTACTTTTCCATGATCAGCAATCCTTTGAGTTATATCCTTCTTGTCTCCAGATGTAGATGAATAGGTAGTAGATGAATAGGTTCCTCTGGTCTGTGTCATGGTGTTGTGATGTGTTTGTGTCCTCATACCTTATTGGTCATATTTGTCCAGATCCTCGATGTTCCTGATTACCATAACCTTCGCTTGTTCTGGTGTTCCATTCAATCTGATAAATGTTTTGCAGTTGGATGTCCATGTCTGTTGAATTTTTCCCTGCTTTTTTAAGAAACGAGCTTTCCTGGCGATGTCTGCGTTTCTTTTGGTCAGATGTTCATTGATGAATACGTTTGTTCCTTTGAGTTTCCGTCCCTGTTTTAACAATGCCATTTTATGTTTTCTGTTGACAAACCTCATTATAACTGCTCACTTGTCTCCATCCTCTCTCCTGGGCAGGGGGTGGCACGCTTCAATGTTATTACAGTCCATTTGAATACCTTTAGATTGCAGGAAGTCAGCCACCTGTTGTTCCACTGAGCTGGCCTCCTGCTCGTTGGCCTCCCCTCCACTGTCTTCTGACACCGCCCGTGCGTAGGATCGAGGTTTAATATGAATTCCTGTAATAATAACGTCGTTCATCCTTGTGTACTGTTCCAACTCCGCAACACGGTTCTCCAGGTACACCAGACGCCGGTCTTTCTCGGCATTCTGGATCCGGAGAGCCTTCACTTCTTCCACCAGCTCCATAATGGATTTCTGCTGCATTTTAACCACAGAGATTTCCTCAGACAAAAAGTCCAGGGACTTCTTGATATCGTCTCCCTCCTCCGCCGTCAGTGCCTTCTTCGGACCCATGGTCAGATAACTCCGCGCTGACGCCTCGGGCCTCGGTAAAGCCGCGCCGGTGGATGTGCGCTGGCGCCTCGGGCTTCAGGTGGAGCCGCGCCGGTGGATGTGCGCTGATGCCTCGGGCCTCGGTAAAGCCGCGCCGGTGGAACTGCGCTGACGCCTCGGGCTTCAGGTGGAGCCGCGCCGGTGGATGTGCGCTGACACCTCGGGAGACAGTCCAGGGTCCGGTACACAGAAAGGCAGGCCGCGTAGTAAAGGTACAGATGAGGGCAAGGCAAAATACGTGGTCAGGAACAGGCTTTATCCTTTTAAGAATCACACCTTTAGAGAAAGTTCAGAGAGAAGTAAAAGCTTCCTGCTTTTCCCTGCTCAGAGTGCCGACGATGTGACCCACAGCTTCTCCACCTGTGCTCATTCCAAACTAACCTGCTTTTCTCAGTCAACTCATGTGTGCGCACCATCTGATTTAGCATTGTGTCTTTTCTTTGTCACAGAGGAGTAGCTGGGAGAGGGCATGCACGTGGCATACACAGATTTCTTTCATTCATGCCGCGTGAGCTCCTCATCTCTTTCCTGTCCGTATCGCACAGATAACCGACCTCTTTCAACAAGGCAGCTATCATCAAGCACTGATTTTTCACTCAAGATTCCACTCTGCCAAATTGACAAAGAAGAAGCTATTTCTGAGAGGCACAAGAGCATAAAACCATGCAACAAGTAGAAGAACAAGAATCAATAGGTTTTCCTTTCTTTTCTTTTTTGGGAGAGTGGGGGGGGCAGGGGGGTTGCAGTGTGGCATGCTGTGCTGTATGTCAACCTTGCTCCCACTTTGCAGATCTAAACAGATACTACGCTTGTTGTTCATCATGTTGCCACAGCAATATTTCTATTTATCCTCTGAGACAGCTATACAAATAGATGAAGTGCAACAACATGACATTTTCTGTACTTCAATTACTTTGCAGGGCCGGGCCACGTGGGTTAAAAGCCAACAAACCATAACTTTCCCTGACATTTCCTCCCCCCACAGTGGCCGTTGATGGATTCTCCCTGACAAAGCATTCATTATCGTGGAGAACAGAGAGTGCACAAAAATCTCTTCTCTTTTCTTCTCCCCTCCATCCTGTGCCGCCTTGTCTGAAACGAGATGAACTCAGCTGCCGAAGCAGAATGGGCTCCAAACACCATCAGAAGGAAAAGTGTCGAAACGCTGCAGGATATTCACTAGCAATCAAAAAGTATATCCTTATTGGAGAGCAGCCATTATGATGCAGCGGGCACATCAAATGGAAACAACTGTTCTGTGCCAGCTCAGATTTGATCCTGCCACAGACAGGAAGGCTGCTATGGAAATGAGCTATGATGGCATGCCATGGAAGATTAGCTCCCATTTATCGTTTATCTTGAAAGTTCAGTGCATCGGCACTCAGTAAATCCAAGATTTACAGAGTCACTGTGAATGGCAGGCAATGTCCGATACTGCTGTGCTAAAATATGGTACAGATGCTCTATGTTGTTTGCTCTATGTTAACTTATCCCAACATGCCTTAATCCAGCCACTACACCATGCTATTGAGGTGGGTGCCATCACTGAGGTATTACCTTGATTTACAGAATTTGATAGTACGTATCGTATTATGACGCATCGTATCTCACTAGGGGTGCTCACTATGATGCAGTTAATGCATTAACTGCATCATAGTGAGCCTTAGAACTTTTCAGCCTACCCTCGTATCTCACTAGGGGTGCTGACGAAACTCGTAACATCAACAAAAGCACAATCTGCTTATTTGATCCTATACCAACAAAACTGTTTAAGGACCTGTGGCCCACTCTTGGGCCAACTGTGCAGGAAATTATTAATCTGTCATTAACTTCTGGATCTGTTTGTAAATGTTTCAAATCTGCAGTCATTAAACCATTACTTAAGAAATCTAATCTTGACCCTAGTGTATTGAAAAACTATAGGCTGATATCAAATCTTTCATTTTGCTCTAAAATTCTGGAAAAGGTGGTTTCACGGCAGCTTGTGGATCAATTTACTGAGAATAATCTTTTCAAGCCACTGCAGTCTGCTTTTAGAAAATATCATTCCACAGAGACATGATGAATGATCTTCTGCTTGCAATGGATTCAGACACCACTACAGTTCTGGTGTTGTTAGATCTCAGTGCTGCGTTTGATACCATGGATCATGATATTCTACTCGATAGACTGGAGAATCATTTTGGGATTACTGGGAATGCCCTTGCATGGTTGATGTCATACCTGACCAGTCATTCTCACTGTGTTTTGTAGAATAACACTACCTCTAACCTTAGTGACATGAAATTTGGGGTTCCACAGGGGTCCGTCATCGGCCACCTGCTTTTCTACCTTTATATGGCACCTCTTGGGCACATATTGTGGCGTTTTGGGATTACCTTTCATTGCTATGCTGATGATACTCAGTTATACATGCCGATAACTGCTGGTAATCTCGTTCACATAAAATTCTTAGAAGATTGCCTTGCATCAGTGAAAAGCTGGATGTCTAGCAATTTCCTTCTTTAAACTCTAACAACACTGAAATGATGGTTCTTGGTCCAGTGAGACACCGCCATCAATGTGACCAGCTAACACTTAGCCTAGGCTCATGTGTCATACATCACACTGACAAAGTGAGGAACCTTGGGGTAATTTATCCTTGGGGTCCTTTATCCTCCAAATTACAGATATTACAAGGACTGCTTTCTTCCATATACGAACTATAGCGAAGATTCGTCCCATCCTGTCTATGGCTGATGCTGAGACCCTGATTCATGCATTTGTTTCTTCTGCAATGTTCTATTTTCTCATTTACCACAGTCCAGCATTAATTGGTTCAAATTGCTGCTGCTAGACTTTTGACAGGAAGCAGAAAGTTTGACCACATTACACCCATTTTGGCATCTCTTCACTGGCTTCCTGTCCCTGTCAGATCAGATTTTAAGGTTCTGTTACTAACCTACAAAATTATTCTCGGACTAGCACCTCCCTCCTTAGCTGACCTAATTAAACCCTATGTACCGGCCCGGGCTGTGCGTTCTCAGGGTGCAGGACTATTTTGTGTCTTTAGCAGAAAGTTTGACCATATTACACCCATTTTGGCATCTCTTCACTGGCTTCCTGACCCTGTGAGATCAGATTTTAAGGTTCTGTTACTAACCTACAAAATTATTCATGGAGTAGCACCTCCCTCCATAGCTGACCTAATTAAACCCTATGTACCGGCCCGGGCTGTGCATTCTCAGGGTGCAGGACTACTTTGTGTCCCTAGGGTGAACAAAAAGTCAGCAGTTCACAGAGCTTTCTCTTACTGTGCACCTGTTATTCGTATATTTGTATTGTCAATTGTGTCTGTAGCATGGCCCAAGCGGAGGGTCACC
Source organism: Thalassophryne amazonica (assembly GCF_902500255.1). Lineage (NCBI taxonomy): Eukaryota > Metazoa > Chordata > Actinopteri > Batrachoidiformes > Batrachoididae > Thalassophryne > Thalassophryne amazonica. The sequence goes on from NC_047104.1 coordinate 53,641,038, forward strand.
CCTTTGAGTCTGGTCTCCTTGAGGTTTCTTCCTCAAATCATCAGAGCAAGTTTTTCCTTACCACTGTCACCTGTGCACTTGCTCTAGGGGTTAGTAAGGTTAGACCATACTTGTGTGAAGTGTCTTGAAGCAACTTTGTTGTGATTTGGCACTATATAAATGAAATAAATAAAATTAAATTTAAATTATTTGTACCACACATAGGGAATAAAATACCACAGCACTTATACCATGGCTTTTCTACCATGCCAACCATATCTACAAGGTCTGTTAGAAAACTATCCGACCTTTTTATTTTTTGCAAAAACCATATGGATTTGAATCATGTGTGATTGCATCAGCCAAGCTCGAACCTTCATGCACATGCGTGAGTTTTTTCACGGCTGTCGGTTGCGTCATTCGCCTGTGAGCACGCTTTGAGTGAGCAGTGGTCCACCCCCCTTGTTGGATTTTTATTGCAAGTAAAATGTCTGAACGATTTGGAGCTTTGCTGCATCAAATTTTTCCAGAAACTGTGAGAGACAGCCAGGTGGACAGCATTCGGAAAATTCAGATGGCTTTCAGGGACGATTTTATGGGGATCACGCAGATTAAGGAGTGTTACAGCCAGTTTAAAGACTGCCCACTGAGAGCGCGCCATGCTCCAAGCGGCGATCGACAGGCTGAAACGACCAGATCATTTCCAAAGTGAAAGCTGTGTTGATCCGGGACATCGTCTGACTACAACAGAAATGGCAGAAGACGTGGACATCAGCACTTTTTCGGCACATTCCACTGTTACAGGAGTTTTTGTCATGGAAAGAGGAGCGGAGGAATGCGCCACAGAGCCGCGAATGGCATGGGACAAAAGCACCTCCGTGTTGGTCGACGCGCAAATTTCTCCGCTCCTCTTTCCATGACAAAAACTCCTGTAAAAGTGGAATGTGCCGTTTATTTCCAAACTGAATGCCGAACATTGATCCGGGACGTCGTCTGACTACCAGAGAAATTGCAGAAGATGTGGACATCAGCACTTTTTCGGCACATTGAGACAGATGTGCGGAGGAATTCGCGTGTCGGGACGGAGCCGCATGGCGCAAAGCAACGCCGTGATGAAGCCTCCCAGGACATGTTCTGGCATGTCCAGCTCATCCACAATTTCTCGGATAGTCACACGACTGAAAAGCCACCGAAAGCCGTCTGAAAGCCGTCCTGTGAGTCCCGCGCCATTCGCGGATCTGTGGCACATTTCTCCGATGCTCTTTCCATGACAAAAACTCCTGTAACAGTGGAATGTGCCGAAAAAGTGCTGATGTCCACGTCTTCTGCCATTTCTGTGGTAGTCAGACGATGTCCCGGATCAACACAGCCTTCACTTTGGAAATGATCTGGTCGTTTCAGCCTATCAATCGCCGCTCAGAGCGCGGCGCGCTCTCAGCCGCTGTGGGCGGTCTTTAAACCGGCTGTAACACTCCTTAATCTGTGTGTTCCCCATAAAATCATCCCTGAAAGTCAGATGAATTTTCCGAATGGTGTCCACCTGGAGGTGTTGTGTGTTGGGGGGTTTGGCTGGGCATTGTTTTGCTGTTTTTGTGTTTGTTTTCCTCCCAGGTGGTTTGGGGCTGATCTCTGGGGAGAGTGTGCTGCAGAAGAGTCTCTCATCTCTGTTACGGTGATCTGCTGCACCTGTTGCACTCACGTGCGGCTCTCTATCAGGACGATCTACGACACCTGTGGCATTCACGTGCAGATCTAAGGACTCTCAGCTGGTGCCAATGAAGAAATGAAGAGCTGCATTTAAGCCAGCGGTGATCAGGGCTGAATTGCCGGAGAATACGACCATGTGACGATCGTTTGGGGACGCTGAGGGCCGCTCCAGATTTTGACATTGCGCCTGTGAAGGAGGACGAGGGTGAGAGGCAAACGCGGTCAGCACACGTCAGAGGTGATTATTCTGCAAGGCTTATTCTGTAATTGTAATTTGGCATTTTTGCGCAGCTATAATTAAATATTGGTGAAAATTGTCTGGCTTGCTCCTCACGGCAGTGGCGTGCGGATTGATTATCCTCCACTAGCTGTGAGCAGCAGCCCTTTTGAAATAAATCCGAAAGCAGACCTGAACGTGTAGCTGATAAGTGTGCCTCTAAATAATATTTTGTGGTAACAGTGTTGAATAACCTCACCTCTGTTCCTCCTTCACAGAGTACAGTCCTGGGAAAAGCCACCTGGGGGGGGTGTCGGCGGAATTCCTGAGTCCAAAACGTTCGGGCTCCGATTTGTTGAGACGCTGAGAAAGCGCGCTGCCTCTTCACCTCACCAGACTTATTTAGTATTTCATGTACAGCACAAGGGGAAAACATAAAACTTGTTTCTTTTGGAACTGCTTCTGGTTATTTGACACTGGGTTCAGTCAGACACTGGATCGCTCCTCAATCCGCGTCCAAACCATAACAGGAGGTCTCTCACAGTTTCTGGAAAAATTTGATGCAGCAAAGCTCCAAATCGTTCAGACATTTTACTCACAACAAAAATCCTACAAGGGGGGTGGACCACTGCTCACTCAAAGCGTGCTCACAGGCGAATGATGCAACCGACAGGCGTGAAAAAACTCACGCATGCCGCACGAAGGTTCAGGATTGGCTGATGCAATCACACGTGATTCAAATCCATATGGTTTTTGCAAAAAATAAAAAGGTCAGATAGTTTTCTAACACACCTCGTACTTGTGGTCGGCATGGTAGAAATACCATGGTGCAAGTGCCATGGTTTTTTGGCAGTGCCATGTATGGCTCAGAATATTTATTTCCCAATACAATATGTATCATGATACTTGAGTCCCATATGTATCACAATACTTCTGCAATGTGATTCTGCAAGTATTGCAATTTGATATTGCAATATTGTGATTTGTTTGCTTTTTCATAAGAATAGACCATGGAAAAAAGTTAAGTAATACACTTCTAAATAAATTTAAAAAAAAAATGCCTGGAGACGCCACTGTGATGAGGACTTTCCAGGCATGTAAAATGCAAATAAAGAAAAATGTTTAAAATGACGGGGTTAAGCGAGCTGCAGTTTGGGGTTCAGGGGAGCAAAGTCCCCCAAAAGCTGAGGGTTTTTAGCCATGCTAATGCTGTCCGGAAGCATTTACTGAAAAATAAGTCTGAAGGATCTAAATGACAGGTTCAGATGCTGAAACGATTCGCTCGTTCATGTCCGCGACATATACATATTATATTCAGTGGGTATTTTGTGGCCCTAACTTGTATATTATGATGTGTGCTGTAATGCCTCATGCAGGGACTGTTTTTGTGTCATAGATTAATATTTTCTGTGCTTGAAGTGAAAACTGGACACCATTTTACACCTCCATGTTGCAAAGGGCTACTCTCCAACAGTAATTGACTTTAAATTACAGCAGGTAAAATAAGTATTGAACAAGGCTATTAACATGGCCTTTTCACCAGATGTTGGTAACAACCCAAGCAATCCACACACAAAGAGATCAAACCATAGATGTCCATAAATGAAGTTATGTGTAATAATGTGAAATGACTCAGGGAAAAAGTATTGAAAACCTGATGAAAGGGAGGTGCAAAAAGGAATGGAAAGCCAAGGCACCAGCTGAAATCTATCAGTAATTACAAGGTAACCCTGCTCCTTATCAGTGCAAATTAATATCAATTGGTTCGGTCCCAACTGATGGCCTATAAAATGTATCTCATTGCCAAGGTGTCACACAAGAAGCATCTCAACATAAGTAAAACCAAAGAGCTCTCTTGAGACCTTTGCAACCTTACTGTTGCAAAACATAACTGATGGCACTGGTTACAGAAGGATTTCTAAACTTTTGAATGCTCCAGTGACCACTGTTGGGGCCATAATCTGCAAGTGGAAAGAACATCATTACCATAAACTGTCAGAAATGTTGTGAGGAGCACCCGGTCGTGGCCAGAAGAGAGAAAAGAAGGTCTGTGATATACTGGGAGAACATAGTCTGGTCATATGAGACCAAAACTGAACTTTTCATGTGCCATAATACACACTGTGTCTAGAGGTCAAATGGCACTGCACACCAGCCCAAAAACACCACACCAACAGTGACCTATAGAGGTGGGGCTGTTTTTCAGCATGTGGCACTGGCAAACCATATACACTGAACAAAAATATAAACGCAACACTTGTTTTTGCTCCCATTTTTCATGAGCTGAACTCAAAGATCTAAAATATTTTCTATATACACAAAAGACCAATTTTTCTCAAATATTATTCACAAATCTGCCTAAATCTGTGTTAGTGAGCATTTCTCCTTTGCCAAGATAATATATAATCTTGTTTATTTGTTCAATCATTCGTTCATTTATGTCATTTCATGTCATTTCCCAGCAACATTTTCCATGAACAAAAAGAAACAGAAAGAAGATACATGTTGTTTCTCTGCTCCTTAAAATAAATAAGTTCATTTGTTTCTTCAATTCCAACCCAAATGCCGTATCCTCATCAAGTCATCAAACATCAAATAAACAGAAATTAACAAATTAACAGTAACATAATCAGTGGTGGGTCGCAGTTCAGCTAATCTGATAACATATAATTATCGAAGCTAATGTTTTGCTACCGGATTAACTTTTCAGATAAATTATAAAACCATCATCGGACTAATTATCTTCAGATAAATTTAATTCTGATAACTTTCAGTCCAATAACATTTTTTTTGCTGGTAAAGTGAGCAAAGTTTATTTTTAAAGTTTATTTGTAAACCCTAAAATCAAACATTTTAGTCCATCTGTGGTGTGTTTATTAATGATGACATCATCATTAAGCGCAAAACGTGATTGGTTGGTCGACGCAGGGATTATTGTGGGTAGTGTAGTTCAGGTTCACTTTGGACATTACAGTGAGTTGTCTGCTCAACACAAGAACAAAATGGACTAATTTTAACATTATTTTATTTTATTTCTTTGTGGCTGTAATTTAATCGCCAAGACTCGCTGGGGGAGAGGAGCTCTCATGGCACAGCTGTGTGTACAGAGGGAGGGACTTTTCGTCACATTTAGACACTGTTTTGGCTTTAAAAAAAGATGCTTTATGTGGATTATTTATTCAGATGAATCCCACTGAAACTAACAGGTAAGAATTCATATTTACTACGTGTATTTTACTCTTACAATCAATGCATTAATGGACGTATTTCGGTTGTTTAAGCCGCAGGTTTCAAAGCGTGTGAAAAAAGCAGCAGCTTTTTAGTTCGTAAATGACGGTGTATTGAATACCGAAATTAACTGTGGCTTCTAATACTGAGTTTTACTACTTTTGAAAGATGATGACAGTGTTTGGGGTTTTATTTTTTTATTCATTCAATTATTGTGCATTCTTATAAGTTTGTGATCCTTGAATTTACCCAACAGCAAAAATTTAAAGTGAAACTGGTTTATCAGAAGCCGACAGTGTAATCTGATTTGGTCGCATCCGAATAAAAGTTATCGGTTATCGGTTATCTGTAATAAAGATACATTTTTTTTAGCAGTTTATCGGTTTAGCATCACAAAAGATCACTTTTCAGTTGTAGGATTAATGGTTATCGAAGCTAACTTTTTGGTTAGCTGTGCCCACCACTGAACATAATTGTCTTACATTTCAGCAGTTACATTCATTTTCTTCTACAACTATTAAAAGTATCTTCTGGTTATTTTGTGTATAGAGCAAACTTTCCCAAAAACCATCTACATTTGAGCCTTTGCACTCAGTAAATACATGCAGCAATCACATTTCTGCCTTTCACCATCTCAATTTCAACTCCCACACTTTCCATGATTCCATCTACAGCAACAAACATTGGTTCAACTAGTTTGCATTTAAATTTACTATCAACGTACAACACAACGCCTCCCCTTCTCTTTCCTGGACAGTTTGTATGATACAGATTATATCCTTCAATTTCAAAATCTGCTCCTTTATCATCACAGAGCGTACCAGAGAGTATCAGACAGAGCAATTATTTTAAACCGTCAATTAAGTGAACTTTAGTCATCTTTAATCTTAAAGAAATTGGCATAAAGGCTTCTAATATTAAAATGAATAAAGAATATGTCTTCACTTGAATTAACATTTCCATCCATTCATCCATTAATCCATCCCATCTCACAGGTGTGGCATATCACAATGCTGATTAGACAGCATGATTATTGCACAGGTGTGCCTTAAGAATGGGAAAGAATCCCACCTACAAAGCTTCAACAATTAGTGTCCTCAGTTCCCAAACGCTTATTGAGTGTTGTTAGAAGGAAAGGTGATGTAACACAGTGGTAAACATACCACTGTCCCAGCTTTTTTGAAATGTGTTGCAAATATTTGCACAAAAACAGTAACGTTTATCAGTTTGAACATTAAATAACTTGTCTTTGTGGTGTATTCAATTGAATATATTCAACTGACATTTACCATACCTGCAGTATCTACTATGGTAGATATGGTACAGACACTATGATGGAAATACTATGGTATTTTTCAGGGATACAAGAGAACTCAGCCTGGTGTAAACTTGGCTCCAGGTGTGAACTAGGCCCAGGGCTAACCCTAAACCTATCCTTAACCCGGGTCGTGTTCTCCCGGTGGTGGCTGAGATCTCGTTAAATTTTTGATAGTGCCATGGTACGTATGGTACAGGCACCACGGTGCGTGTATTTTTGATAGCACTATGATACATATATATGAGGGGCCAATGAGAAGTTTTGAGCCTGACCCAGGAAAGTAGGGCATGGTTGTCCATCTTTTGCATTCTGAGAAACCAACATTTCTCAACATTGACCCAGTGAGTCAAAATTTCACATATTCTCAAAATGTTAGAGAATACGGTACCGGTACCATAGTACTACAGTACCGGTACCGTAGTACTATGTATGACCAACATATTACTACAGTAGTACTCATAAAATCTGAGAATGCCAAATAGAGAAACTAAAGAATCAACTCAACATTAAAACTCATATAATTGTCTATTTTTTACCATTTTAGAGTGCATTTGGGAGCAATTCACATGCAGGACTTGCCATCTTTATTGCATCTTACAAATACATGTAAGGCTTAGCCGGCCCACAGGCTGTTGAGTGATTGTCTGATAACATTAACATTCCAGTCCAACCCTGATGGAAGCAACACAGGAATCAAGTTCACATCAAGAGGTTCACATCAGAGACAGAAACACATCTATTCAGCACAGACAGTCTAATAAAAGAGTAACCCTGTGGCAGTAACAAGCCTATAAAGTATAGCTATGTTTTTCAAGTGAATGAGACAGTCAGCCAAGAAAGATGGTTACCTTGTGAGAGCCGGGCACTCTGTACTTTACAAGGCTGACTGACTTTATCCAATACTGCACTCTGCATCAGATTGACTCTGTTTTATCTTGACACGAAAATCACAGTGTTACAGCAGAGTTATCATGTTTACACTTCATACGAGATATACAGTGCATCTAGAAAGTATTCACGGTGCTGCACTTTTTCAACATTTTTTTATGGTACAGCCTTTTTCCACAATGGATTAAATTATTATTTTTTTTCCTTAAAATTCTATACACAATACCCCATAATGACAATGTGTTTTCACAGCTCAAGATTGAGCTCAGGTGCATCCTTTTTCCACTGATCATCCTTGAGATGTTTCTACACCTTAATTGTAGTCCACCTGGGGTAAATTCAGTTGATTGGACATGCTTTTGGGAAGACACACAGTCTACATATAAGGTCCCACAGTTGACAGTGCATGTCAGAGCACAAACCAAGCATGAAGTCAAAGGAATACTCTGTAGACCTCCAAGACAGGATTGTCTTGAGGTACAATTCTGGGGAAGGGTACAGAAACATTTCTGCTGCATTGAAGGTCCCAATGAGCACAGTGGCTTCCATCATCTATAAATGGAAGAAGTTTGGATCCACCAGGACTCTTCCTAGAGCTGGCCACCCATGTAAACTGAGTGATCGGGGTAGAAGGGCCTTAGTCAGAGAGGTGGCCAAGAACCTGATGGTCACTCTGTCAGAGCTCCAGCATTCCTCTGTGGAGAGAGAACTTTCCAGCGGGACAAACATTCCTGCAGCAATCCGACAATCAGGCCCGTATAGTAGAGTGGCCAGACAGAAGCCACTCCTTAGTAAAAGGCACATGGTATCCCACCTGGACTTTGCCAAAAGGCACCTGAAGGACTCTCAGACCATGAGAAACAAAATTCTCTGGTCTGATGAGACAAAGACTGAACACTTTGGCGTGAGTGTTAGGTGTCATGTTTGGAGGAAACCAGACACCATCCCTACAGTGAAGCATGGTGGTGGCAGCATCATGCTTTGGGGATGTTTTTTGTGGCAGGAACTGGGAGACTAGTCAGGATTGAGGGAAAGATGAATGCAGTAATGTACAGAGACATCCTGGATGAAAACATGCTCCAGAGCGCTCTTGACCTCAGACTGAGGTGACGGTTCATCTTTCAGCAGGACAATGACCCTAAGCACACAGCCAAGATATCAAAGGAGTAACTTCAGGACAACTCTGTGAATGTCCTTGAGAGATGCAGCCAGAGCCTAGACCTGAATCTGAATGACCATCTCTGGAGAGATCTGAAAATGCCTTGCACCGACGCTCCCCATCCAACCTGTTGGAGCTTGAGAGGTGCTGCAAAGAGGAATTGGCAAAACTGCCCAAAGATTGGTGCACCAAGCTTGTGGCATCATATTTAAGAAGACGTGAGGCTGTAATTGCTGCCAAAGGTGCATCAGTAAAGTATTGAGCAAAGGGTGTGAATACATATATACACGTGATTTCTTAGTTTTTTAGTTTTAATAAATTTGCTAAAATAAGAAAAAACTTTTTTCATGTTGTCATTATGGTGTGTTGTGAGCAGAATTTTGAGGGGAAAATGACTTTACTCCATTTTGCAATAAGGCTTTAACATAAAATATGGAAAACGTGAAGTGCTATGAATACTTTCTGGATGCACAGTATGACTCCAAAAAATGAGGTGGGCTTCATAGATAATTGGCAAAGCTTCTGGGGAAAACCTGGTCTTGTTAGGAGAGACGGCATCCATCCCACTTTGGATGGAGCAGCTCTCATTTCTAGAAATCTGGCCAATTTTCTTAAATCCTCCAAACCGTGACTATCCAGGGTTGGGACCAGGAAGCAGAGTTGTAGTCTTACACACCTCTCTGCAGCTTCTCTCCCCCTGCCATCCCCTCATTACCCCATCCCCGTAGAGACAGTGCCTGCTCCCAGACCACCAATAACCAGCAAAAATCTATTTAAGCAAAAAAATTCAAAAAGAAAAAATAATATAGCACCTTCAACTGCACCACAGACTAAAACAGTTAAATGTGGTCTATTAAACATTAGGTCTCTCTCTTCTAAGTCCTTGTTAGTAAATGATATAATAATTGATCAACATATTGATTTATTCTGCCTTACAGAAACCTGGTTACAGCAGGATGAATATGTTAGTTTAAATGAGTCAACACCCCCGAGTCACACTAACTGCCAGAATGCTCGTAGCACGGGCTGAGGAGGAGGATTAGCAGCAATCTTCCATTCCATCTTATTAATTAATCAAAAACCCAGACAGAGCTTTAATTCAGTTGAAAGCTTGACTCTTAGTCTTGTCCATCCAAATTGGAAGTCCCAAAAACCAGTTTTATTTGTTGTTATCTATCGTCCTCCTGGTCGTTACTGTGAGTTTCTCTGTGAATTTTCAGAACTTTTGTCTGGCTTAGTGCTTAGCTCAGATAAGATAATTATAGTGGGCGATTTTAACATCCACACAGATGCTGAGAATGACAGCCTCAACACTGCATTTAATCTATTATTAGACTCAGTTGGCTTTGCTCAAAATGTAAATGAGTCCACCCACCACTTTAATCATATCTTAGATCTTGTTCTGACTTATGGTATGGAAATTAAAGACTTAACAGTATTCCCTGAAAACTCCCTTCTGTCTGATCATTTCTTAATAACATTTACATTTACTCTGATGGACTACCCAGCAGTGGGGAATAAGTTTCATTACACTAGAAGTCTTTCAGAAAGCACTGTAACTAGGTTTAAGGATATGATTCCTTCTTTATGTTCTCTAATGCCATATACCAACATAGTGCAGAGTAGCTACCTAAACTCTGTAAGTGAGATAGCGTATCTCGTCAATAGTTTTACATCCTCATTGAAGACAACTTTGGATGCTGTAGCTCCTCTGAAAAAGAGAGTTTTAAATCAGAAGTGCCTGACTCTGTGGTATAACTCACAAACTCGCAGCTTAAAGCAGATAACCCGTAAGTTGGAGAGGAAATGGCGTCTCACTAATTTAGAAGATCTTCACTTAGCCTGGAAAAAGAGTCTGTTGCTCTATAAAAAAAAGCCCTCCGTAAAGCTAGGACATCTTACTACTCATCACTAATTGAAGAAAATAAGAACAACCCCAGGTTTCTTTTCAGCACTGTAGCCAGGCTGACAAAGAGTCAGAGCTCTATTGAGCCGAGTATTCCTTTAACTTTAACTAGTAATGACTTCATGACTTTCTTTGCTAATTAAATTTTAACTATTAGAGAAAAAATTACTCATAACCATCCCAAAGACGTATCGTTATCTTTGGCTGCTTTCAGTGATGCCGGTATTTGGTTAGACTCTTTCTCTCCGATTGTTCTGTCTGAGTTATTTTCATTAGTTACTTCCTCCAAACCATCAACATGTCTATTAGACCCCATTCCTACCAGGCTGCTCAAGGAAGGCCTACCATTATTTAATGCTTCAATCTTAAATATGATCAATCTATCTTTATTAGTTGGCTATGTACCACAGGCTTTTAAGGTGGCAGTAATTAAACCATTACTTAAAAAGCTATCACTTGACCCAGCTATCTTAGCTAATTATAGGCCAATCTCCAACCTTCCTTTTCTCTCAAAAATTCTTGAAAGGGTAGTTGTAAAACAGCTAACTGATCATCTGCAGAGGAATGGTCTATTTGAAGAGTTTCAGTCAGGTTTTAGAATTCATCATAGTACAGAAACAGCATTAGTGAAGGTTACAAATGATCTTCTTTTGGCCTCGGACAGTGCTCTCTGTGCTTGTTCTGTTAGACCTCAGTGCTGCTTTTGATACTGTTGACCATAAAATTTTATTACAGAGATTAGAGCATGCCATAGGTATTAAAGGCACTGCGCTGCGGTGGTTTGATTCATATTTATCTAATAGATTACAGTTTGTTCATGTAAATGGGGAATCTTCTTCACAGACTAAAGTTAATTATGGAGTTCCACAAGGTTCTGTGCTAGGACCAATTTTATTCACTTTATACATGCTTCCCTTAGGCAGTATTATTAGACGGCATTGCTTAAATTTTCATTGTTACGCAGATGATACCCAGCTTTATCTATCCATGAAGCCAGAGGACACACACCAATTAGCTAAACTGCAGGATTGTCTTACAGACATAAAGACATGGATGACCTCTAATTTCCTGCTTTTAAACTCAGATAAAACTGAAGTTATTGTACTTGGCCCCACAAATCTTAGAAACATGGTGTCTAACCAGATCCTTACTCTGGATGGCATTACCCTTGATCTCTAGTAATACTGTGCGAAATCTTGGAGTCATTTTTGATCAGGATATGTCATTCAATGCGCATATTAAACAAATATGTAGGACTGCTTTTTTGCATTTACGCAATATCTCTAAAATTAGAAAGGTCTTGTCTCAGAGTGATGCTGAAAAACTAATTCATGCATTTATTTCCTCTAGGCTGGACTATTGTAATTCATTATTATCAGGTTCTCCTAAAAGTTCCCTGAAAAGCCTTCAGTTAATTCAAAACGCTGCAGCTAGAGTACTAACAGGGACTAGAAGGAGAGAGCATATCTCACCCATATTGGCCTCTCTTTATTGGCTTTCTGTTAATTCTAGAATAGAATTTAAAATTCTTCTTCTTACTTATAAGGTTTTGAATAATCAGGTCCCATCTTATCTTAGGGACCTCATAGTACCATATCACCCCAATAGAGCGCTTCACTCTCAGACTGCAGGCTTACTTGTAGTTCCTAGGGTTTGTAAGAGTAGAATGGGAGGCAGAGCCTTCAGCTTTCAGGCTCCTCTCCTGTGGAACCAGCTCCCAATTCAGATCAGGGAGACAGACACCCTCTCTACTTTTAAGATTAGTCTTAAAACTTTCCTTTTTGCTAAAGCTTATAGTTAGGGCTGGATCAGGTGACCCTGAACCATCCCTTAGTTATGCTGCTATAGACTTAGACTGCTGGGGGGTTCCCATGATGCACTGAGTGTTTCTTTCTCCTTTTGCTCTGTATGCACCACTCTGCATTTAATCATTAGTGATTGATCTCTGCTCCCCTCCACAGCATGTCTTTTTCCTGGTTCTCTCCCTCAGCCCCAACCAGTCCCAGCAGAAGACTGCCCCTCCCTGAGCCTGGTTCTGCTGGAGGTTTCTTCCTGTTAAAAGGGAGTTTTTCCTTCCCACTGTCGCCAAGTGCTTGCTCACAGGGGGTCGTTTTGACCGTTGGGGTTTTTACGTAATTATTGTATGGCCTTGCCTTACGATATAAAGCGCCTTGGGGCAACTGTTTGTTGTGATTTGGCGCTATATAAATAAAATTGATTGATTGATTGATTGACTCCTAAGGTGGTGTGTTTTTTTTTTTTGTTTTTTTTTTAGTTATGGATTTGATTAGCAATACATTTTGAAAATTACATTCAGACATCTGAATGAATAAACTGCCACTCCACCAACTGTACACACAACCACATATCAGTTTAATATGAAAGATGTACATAAATACTAGGACTGAGAAGTAATCAAGTGTATGGTGCAGAGTTCAATAATCAGCATATGTAAAAATGTAATTGTGTTCCATTGCAGTTAAAGAGGAGAAATATTTAGTTAATTATACATTTAGGAAAATTTTGAATTATTTTCTGCATTCAAAGGTAATCAAATCACTTACCAGTCACTTTTAACAAAAGTGGATGTTCATGTCATCTTGCAAAAATAATTGTTGTTAAACAACAGAAAAAGCATAGAACCATTATTAGATTACCAAACAAAAAAAACATAAAACTCCACTGGGAAATTTGTAACATTAAGATAGGTTTACTATCATAAAATGACAAAAACAGATTAAATACAGCTTCACAATACATGTACTGTGTGATCAGTGACACTGTTATGTAAGGTTATTAAGTAATTAGAGCAGGATTTAGGCTTTTAAGTGTTAAATTTAAGTCTGTCAGTAATTCATTACATGGAGAATTCAATTCAATGTTTTAGTGGCGCTACACCACTCAGTAAAATATGCATAAATTTAGGAGGTAACACTTTACAATAAGTACATTAATTCAGCACTAACAGTTCATTGAGATTTAAATTATGTCCTTCAGTAATGGTGTTCATGTTAACTAAGGTATTAATTCATTGATGATTTAATCATTTTAAAAATCCTGTGCCTTAAGTGAATTATCATTAACTAACTATTAATTAAGCGTTCCATAATGTGCTTAGTAACCATTTCTTAACAGTGATGATGATAGCTAAGCTATTGATGTATACATTATTTATTATTATTTAGTTTATTAATTACCTTTAACATTACTTAATTCAGAATGTATGTGGCTTTTCCACAGAGCACCATCCCTTTCTGTTTCATGCTGAATAGCAAATTGGGATGTATTTTGAAGCAACAGTGTAACTTCTTGATCCAGCTTGACAGTTACAAGCAAACTTGCTATAGGTAGTACTTACGGCCATTATCGGCACCCGTTTTGAAATCAAGGTGAAATTTTCAAGCGTTCAACATTTCATCCTGATTTGCCAATCACTGCTTGTGCGTGGTAACTTCTGGGTGTACGTAGTCTTAACAGTTTCAATCATGTTCAAACATCTTTAAATGGTGTAGTTCTCATGAGTACAGCTTGAGTATAGAGTGAGTACAGCTTAAACCTTCTTTAATCATGCTACATCAGGGTAAATATTTAAAGCCAAAGCTGTGTTTGTCAAGCCAAGGGCACAGCTCCTTACTTTCATTTTTGGGCGGTTGCCAGGTCTGCACTTTATAAGTCAACCTGTTACAACCTTATTCCACAGAGCACCATTCTATTAAGATCGCCCACCATCCAAAACAAGTGCAAAAACAGGATGAAACAACTTACTCTGGCTTACCGCCAAACAGGCTGGCTTATTATCGTTATTTTTTAGTTATTGCATACACAGTGTTTGGATGGACTAACCCTCGCACCCACCCCCTCAGGTCTAGGTTTGCTCTTAACCAATGCAGGGGAGTCAGCTTTACAGCTGTCCTGGCACCACATTCATGCCTTGTGAAGTGATCAAAATGTCTCCTACAATCCTACAGTATGCACAGCATAAACATGAGATTTGTTTTTTTGTTTTGTTTTGGGGGGTTTTGGTTGGGGGGGTATTTAAATCTAGTGCACACTGTCTTTTACATTCACGCAGCAACTGTGTGGAAGCAAAAACCAGGCAATCACGCCAAGCTAACATGACATTAAATTACAGGGAACGTCTAAGCAGAAAAAAACACTGGCCCCATCATGTCAGCGTCAGCCGTACTCCACTCCACTGAGACTGCAATCAGCAGCACACAA